>NC_087498.1:2046097-2392195 GCF_036417665.1 Passer domesticus
GGAGAGGGGAGCAGTGCCCAGGGCCAGCACAGAGCTGGGACAAGCCGAGATCAGGGCTCCAGTGCAGGGGAAGGCTGGGCTGGGAGGGACTTGGGGCTGGCAGGGCAGGGGCTGCTCCTGTGAGCTGTGACTGTCACTGCCCAACGAGCTGCTCCGAGTGAAGCCAGAGCAGTGACAGTGTCATTTCACTGACTCTGAATTCCCAGGTGTGGGAACTGGAAAAACTTCCACTGAAAGATTTGATTTGCAGCCTTGGGAGAAGCTTAAATTGATGTAAAAATACAATAAACAGATATTAAGCAGAAAAATAATAAACTTATGTTTCTGTAGTTGTAAGTAAATATGCCTTAAGTGAGAAACTGTATTGATAAGAGGGTGAAAGGTTTATAATGAGGTAATGTAACAGTATAGAGCAGGCTGGGAGTTTAGAAGTTATAATAGAAACATTAAAACTTGTGAGTTAAAAGCCATTGGATAAAAGTATCCACAATGCAGCAGGAGTAAATAAAGGGGATAGGTAGAAAAACCAAATAAATCCTGTGGCCTTTTCTATTGGGTTATAAAGTTCTATATTGCCTTGTAACAATACATCTTGTGCTACTCTTGAGCTATGGCTGAGTGCTTGCTCCTCTGAAACCTCACAGCCTCTGAGACTGATGTTTATCTCAGCAATAAATCATTCTTAGCATGAAAATAGTCCCATCCCTTCATTTCTAGCAGTGACAGTGATACCCAAGTTTTCCCTTGTGCTCTGCTCTGAAACTTCCCTTCCCCTTCCCTTCCTGCAGCTGCAGCCCAGTGCCTTCTCCCTCCCCAGCACACAGGATCCACTGGGGTGCAGCAGCTCCCCCCCTTTCTGCAGGATTGTTTCCCTGGATTCCAAAGCAAGAGGGGCCTGGGTGTGTGGGGACATTGCCAAGATCCCTCACAGCTCCCAGGGCCCTGGCAGGGCCAGCTCTGAACTTCAGCCCAAGGCACAGTGAGCAGGAACTCCCACAGAATGTTTAACTTGAGGAGGCGAAGTGTTTCCTAGGAGAAATTCCTGGGAAAGCTTTTGTGCCTTTCCTACAGAGGAGCCTCCACGAGCTCCAATCCCTCTGCAGAGAAATGCTCATGAAGGCAGTGGGAGCAGCCACCCTGCCAGGCCCAGCTCTCCCAGGCACAGCAAAGAGGAGGCAGGAAGGTTTTTCACAGGTCATTTATTGATTTCTCCAACAAATGAGGCCCCCAAATAGAGCAGGGAGGGTCTGCTTGTTACAGGGCCTGGGGGTGTGCCCACGCTTCACCCTCAGCAGCACAAGGGCTGAAACGTGAGCTGGAGAGCCAGGGAGCTGCCAGGAGCTGGTGAGAGGGAGGGGGAGCCTTCAGCCCAGGTGTGGAGCCCCAGGGGGAGGTGGCAGTGCAGGGAGGAGCCGGGAGCAGAGCTGCTCCCAGGGCTCAGGACAGCAGCTTGTGCACTGCCACGGTGATGCTGTCGTGCTTCTGGATCATGATGTTCCTGCAGCAGGAGAAAGGGCTGAGGGAGGGCAGCAGCAGCTGGGGGTGGGCAGTGGCCAGGGGAATCACTGAGCAGCCCCATCCCCATCCCATCCCATCCCATCCCATCCCATCCCATCCCCATCCCCATCCCATCCCATCCCATCCCATCCCATCCCCATCCCATCCCCATCCCATCCCCATCCCATCCCCATCCCATCCCATCCCCATCCCCATCCCATCCCCATCCCCATCCCATCCCATCCCATCCCATCCCCATCCCCATCCCATCCCATCCCATCCCATCCCATCCCATCCCATCCCATCCCATCCCATCCCATCCCATCCCATCCCATCCCATCCCATCCCCACCCCAGACCTCAGCTGCTCCATCTCCCCACTCTGTGAGCAGTGATGGAGGTGTCCCTGCTGCCCCACTGGCTCTGTCACCCACAGGGACCCCAGGATTTGTCATCCAGAGGGGCCCCAGGATTTGTCATCTACAGGAATCGCAGGATTTGTCACTCACAGGAACCCCAGGCTCTGCCACCCACAGGAATCTCAGTATTTGTCACCCACAGGGACCCAGGCTGTGTCACCCCCAGGGGCCCCACGGGAGGAGGAGCCCCTGAGCTGCAGTACCCCCCAGCCGCTGAAGGCTCCCCCCTGCTTGTCCCTGCCCATCTCCAGTGGCCGTGCCCGTGGCAGTGCCTCCCCCAGGCTGCTCCAGGGGCCCCCCGGGGCAGGGGGGGCAGGGGGGCAGCAGCAGTGGGGCCTCACCCGCTGTCAGACTCCAGGCACACCACGGGCGTGTCCGTGGGGTCCGAGGTCAGCTTGGCCGCCTGCTGGGCCAGCACTGAGATGATGCCAGCGTGCTCATCCGACAGCGTGCCCCTGCCTGCAGGGAGCCAGGACAGCCCCTGTGCCAGGGCAGTGCCCTGGGCAGGCTGGACTGCCCCCGGCCCGGGGGGGCTGCCCTGGCCATCTCCCCCCTGGTTCATTTCCCTTCCTGCCCCTGCTCTGGCCATTTCCTTCCCGGGTCCTGCTCCAGCTCCATTTCCCTCCCTGGTCTTGTCTGGGCCCATTTCCCTCCCTGGTTCATTTCCCTCCCAGCTCCATTTCCTTCTCTGGTTCACTTCCCCCCTGGTCCTGCTCCAGCTCCATTTCCCTCCCTGGTTCTGCCCTGACCCATTTCCCTCCCACCTCCATTTCCCTCCCTGGTTCATTTCCCTCCCAGCTCCATTTCCCTCCCTGGTTCACTTCCCCCCGGGTCCTGCTCCAGCTCCATTTCCCTCCCTGGTCCTGTCTGGGCCCATTTACCTCCCTGGTTCACTTCCCTCCCTGGTTCATTTCCCTCCCAGCTCCATTTCCCCCCCTGGTTCATTTCCCTCCCAGCTCCATCTCCCTCCCTGGGCTGACTCAGTGTCTCCCCAAATGGTTCCCCTCCCTCCACCAAGGATCCCAAATCTGTCAGGAAGAGCTGGCCCCGGCAGGCACAGGCAGCTGGTGGCCCCTGGGGACACCCGAGGGTGGGGACAGGGCAGGGCAGGGCTGGAGCCCCCACCCCCATCCCGGGGAGCCCCTCAGGGGGAATGGGCAGGACTGGGGCACCCCAACCCCCCGTGGGGCAGTGCCAGGAGCCCCCCACCCCTGGGAACCCCTGAAGGGACCGGGCAGTGCCAGGAGCCCCCCCGTGCCCCCCGGTGCCCCCGGGCGGGAGCTGCCTCACTCACAGCCCAGGTTGAGCCCCTGCGAGTCGGTGCACAGCACGCCCACCACGGCCGGGCTCTTCATGCTGGGGGCGACAGCGGCGCTGGGAGCCCGGGACACACCCGGGACACACCCGGGACACACCCGGGACACACCCGGGACACGCCCGGGACACGCCCGGGACACGCCCGGGACACGGCCGGGACACACCCGGGACACACCCGGGACACACCCGGGACACACCCGGGACACACCCGGGACGCACCCGGGACACGGCCGGGACACACCCGGCTCCCCTCAGCCCCCGGCCCGTGTCCCCCCATCTCCCCGTGTGGGGGACACCCCCAGTGAGTCCCGTGTCCCCCCGTGCCCCTCCATGTCCCCCTGTGTCCCCATGTCCCCCCATGTCCCCGTGTCCCCCCATGTTCCCCCAGGTGTCCCCCCATATTCTCCCCTGTCCCCCCCGTGCCCCCCACATCCCTTCATGTCCCCCAAATCCCCCCGTGTCCCCCCACGCCCCTGTACACCCCCTTCCCCTCATGTCCCCTCATCTCCCGTGTCCCTCTGTGTCCCCCCATATCCTCTGTGTCCCCCCGTGTCCCTGTGCCCCCCTTCCCCTCGTGTCCCTCTGTGTCCCCCCACACCCTCCCTGTGTCACCCCGTCCCCCATATCCGCCCCGCCCTGCCATGCTCCCGTGTCCCCCCATACCCCCCGTGTCCCCCACATCCCCCCTGTCCCTCCCTGTCCCCCGTGTCCCCCTGTCCCGCTGTCCCCTCACGTCTCCTCCAGGTGCTGCTCCAGCGTCCCCTCCATCGCCCCTCGCCGCCACTTCCGCAAAGCCGCCCACGTCACCCCCGCGACGGCGGCTCCGCGCGGCCAAAAGCGCTCGGGGCGCGCTCGGCTCGGCGGGCCGCCCCGGTTCGGGGGTCCCGCGCCCCCCGCGCCCCCCGCGCCCAGCCCGGGGCTGGGGGCCCGCAGCGAGCCCGCCCCCCCGTGAAAAATGTGTGTTTTGTGATTGGCTCTCCGCAAGTGTTAAAATGAATAGTGTATGATGCTGGAAAGT
Source organism: Passer domesticus (assembly GCF_036417665.1). NCBI lineage: Eukaryota > Metazoa > Chordata > Aves > Passeriformes > Passeridae > Passer > Passer domesticus. The sequence continues at coordinate 2,050,348 of NC_087498.1, forward strand.
CATATTAATTTTCTTAAGCGGTGCATTAAATATAGTTCGGGTTATAACACAATGTTAAAATAGAAACGATGCTATGCAAGGTGTTTGTTTAAGAAAGGACTCGCACCAGGTAGGAGCCACAGGACACCTGAATCTTTCCGAGAAAGGGAATTTATTGCTCCCTTATCAGCAGAAAACTAACTTCTTCCCACCTCGCTCAGACTGGAAGACGGCATGAGGATTGAGAGGAAGAAGTTGACAGTGACCAGACAGAATCCTGTATTTGAATGGAATTTATGCATGAGATGTATGAATATGCAACAGGCGATTGTTTTTAAGGGTTAATCCTCTGTTAACGGGTGTCCTTTTTCGGCCTTGTGTTGCCCAGAAAAAGGTACCCAGACGTCCATATCTCTTTGTTTTTATTGTCTCATATTGTCCTAATCTCAAATGTTCAAATTTTATTATTCTAATTATATTACTATTTTTATAACCATTTTATTACTATTAAACTTTTAAAATTTCAAAAACAAGTGATTGGCGTTTTTCACACCCCCCTGGTTGTTTTCCCGCAGAGCCCGCGGTGCAGTTGCAATATTTGGGTTTTTCCCTTATTTTTTTTCTCGATTTTCTCCTCCGGCTGCGCCCCTCCCTCCCCGCAGCTTGCAGAGCCGAAGGAAATTCAAGTGGGGCTTTAATTTTAATTTAATTTTGCTGGGTTCCCCGTGGTGCAGAGGTGGGATCACAAATCCCTCCCCCAGCTCTTGGCTCCTGGGTGCTGCCCCTCAGCTCCCACAGCCCCTCTCGATTTTATCCGGGAAAAATCAACGATGAGACAACGTGAACAGTGAAAGGGGAGGCAGAAAGTGCCGTAGATGTGGGAGTTTCGCTTAATTTTTGGACATCTCCCGGTGGAGAGATGTCCAAAATTTGCAAATAATATTGCAAATTATTTTCTCCCACCACAACAAAAAGAAACCAAACACCAAAAAAAAAATTCTTGTCCTAGGAAAAATCCTTTTAAATTCGGATCAGGAAATATCCTCTTAACTTCTAGGAAATAGGAAATATCATAGGGAATATCCTTTTAACTTCTAGGAGATAGGAAATATCCTAGGGAATATCTTTTTAACTTCTAAGAAATAGGAAACATCCTTTAGGAATATCCTTTTAGCTTCTAGGAAATATCCTTGGGAATATCCTTTTAATTTACAAGAAATATCCTTGGGAATATCCTTTAACTGCTAGGAAATAGGCTATATCCTTGGGAATATCCTTTTAGTTTCTAGGAAGTGGGAAATGTCCTTGGGAATATGCTTTTAACTTCTGGGAAATAGGAAATATCCCGGGGAATATCCTTTTAGTTTCTAGAAAATAGGAAATGTCCTAGGGAATCTCCTTTTAACTTTTAGGAAATAGGAAATATCCTTGGGAATATCCTTTTAACTTACAGGAAATAGGAAATATCCTGGGGAATATCCTATTAACTTCTTGGCAATAGGAAATATCCTTGGGAATATTCTTTTAACTTACAGGAAATAGGGAATATCCTAGGGAATATCCTATTAACTTCTGGGAAATAGGAAATATCACTGGGAATATCCTTTTAAGTTCTCCCTAGAGGAGCAAAGCTCCCACGGGGGCAGGGACAGGGACAGGTCTGGAATGGGAATGGGGCTGGGATGGGAGCAGGGCACGGTTGGGATGGAACCTGGCCAAGACATGGCTGGGATAGGACCTGGTCACAGCTGAGGTGTCACAAACCCACACGTGCCATATCCTGGGTTGAATATTCTATACCTAAAATAGTTACATGGATGGTTTCCAAACAGCCGGGGAATGTCCTTCCCTTCCCTTCCCTTCCCTTCCCTTCCCTTCCCTTCCCTTCCCTTCCCTTCCCTTCCCTTCCCTTCCCTTCCCTTCCCTTCCCTTCCCTTCCCTTCCCTTCCCTTCCCTTCCCTTCCCTTCCCTTCCCTTCCCTTCCCTTCCCTTCCCTTCCCTTCCCTTCCCTTCCCTTCCCTTCCCTTCCCTTCCCTTCCCTTCCCTTCCCTTCCCTTCCCTTCCCTTCCCTTCCCTTCCCTTCCCTTCCCTTCCCTTCCCTTCCCTTCCCTTCCCTTCCCTTCCCTTCCCTTCCCTTCCCTCCTCTAACCATGTTTTACTCTAGTCTATAATTCTATAATTTAATTATTCTATTCTATTCTCATTATCTTATAATTCTTTTTAAATCTAATTTCCTTATATTCAGTTCTCTGTTCTAATCTACTCTCTTCTTCACCGGACTTCAAGAGTTTTATGTATTTATATAATATTAAAATACAGAATATATAATATTTTTAATTTTTTTATAATTCATAGTGTCCCTTATACATTATATATTAATATAATTACTTTGATATGTTTATTATTTCAATAATTTATCTTTATTTTAATTTGCGGGGGGTACTTTTTTTTAATACTCTTTTTTTGGAGCAAATTCTTGTTGCAAAGATGGTTCCTACAATTCACCCTGATGGCTTCCCACGCTTCAAATCCATCTTGAACTCCTTCCTGACACCAAGCTGGGATGAGCCTTGTTGCATTTTCAGCTGCCATGACCCAACCACTCCTACTCCTTTGCAAACCACCCGGACAATTTCAGCAGAAAAATCATTATAAACTGTTTTATTTTTATATAACAGTGATAAATAATTATAAATTGTTATAAAGCATTATAAATTATTCTAAATCATTATGAATTGCCATAAATCATTATAAATTCATGCTTTACTGCATCACAAGAACCACCCCCATTGTGGAAACCCATCTGTGACATCCCAGTCCCCAAACTGGGAATGACTTTGTCCACAGCATCCTCACAGCAGCGGCAATTCCCACAGGAAATCAAACTATTAAAAAGAAATAAATTTAAAATTCCGTAGTCTTTTCCCTTCCATCCACAAGGAAACCCACTCTCCTGTAAATCTGGGGCTCTGGAAGGGGTGGGGACACGCCGTTAGATCAGAGCAGCGGGGACAGATCCGTGTCCTGCTCCTCACTCCCCGGGGGACACCTTGGGTTCTGGCTTTCTGTTTTCTTTCTTTTTTTTTGATTTTGTGGGTCTGGGTTTCATGTAAGGGGATGGCAAGGTGTGGGTTTTCATATTAGGGGATGGTAAGCTCTCTTCATAGAGTCGGGAGACACAACAATTCCTTCTACCCGCGGACAGCAGATCCAGATCTCAGCCCAAGAGCACAAACAACATGAACTGAAGAGAGAAAAACAAGAAGGATGGGACTGCATGGGCTGGGGCTGCAACTGGACAATTAACTCCAATATGCTAATGGACCAAAACTTACAAAAATGTGAGCTCTTGTGACCAAGGCCTCTTTTGCTTCCATCTTGGAGCCATCTGGGCAGAGCCAAAGCCTTTCACCCTCTTCTTCTAAAGTTCTTCTAGGCCTTCTGATGTTTACATTTCTGTAATGGAGTCTCTCACCCACTTTTCATGTAAAAAATGATTGTTTTGAAATCCTTTCTGGAGGAGGAGAGGATTAATGGACTGTTGGTTTGACCAGTGTGTTTGGAGAGGCAGCAATTTCATCCTGCAATCCATGGTCACTTTTGGAATTCTACAAATATCGAGGCCTGGAAATAAACATGTTTTTTTCCCTTGGACATCTCAGCGTCCAAGAGTGTTGTTTATTTTGTGTCATATTTTGACAAAAGCTGTGTCTCTGGTACTGCCAGGGCGTGGCCTTTGAAGGCCCTTCAGTAAATACATTTTTATTGCCCTTCACTCTGTTCCAGGTGTCTCAGGCCCCGCGGGGACGGGGCAGCTCCAGAGCCGCAATCGGAGCTCGGCGGGGCTGGAATGCTGTGGGGGCTCCGTGTCCCGGGCACAGCCTGGCACCAGCGGGGTCACCCTGTCCTGCCTGCATCCCTGGCACAGCCTGGCACCAGCGCCAGGCCCACGGGGTCACCTTGTGCTGTTTGCACGCCGGGGTCAGAGATAACGGGGGTCGCTCACGTCAGCGGCCACGGGGCCCCTCCCGTGCCAGCCCGGGGCACTCCTGCAAACAGAGCCCCCACCTCTCTCTGCAACGCCCTGGGTGCCAGGCTGGAATGCCAAAATGGTGCCTCCAGCTCTGGGCTCTGCAGCATCACGGCATGGAGCTGCTGGAGCAATTCCTTGGGATGTTCCCAAGGCTGGAGCTCTCTGCTCTGGAGCCAGCCTGGGAGAGCTGGGGGTGCTCACCTGGGGAGGAGAACTCACAGAATTCACAGAATGACCAGGTTGGAAGAGACCTTAAAGATCATCGAGTCCAACCCAGCCCCAACAGCACAACCAAACCCTGGCACCCAGTGCCACATCCAGAGAAGGCTTCAGGGAGACCTTGAGGCTCCTTCCAGTGCCTAAAGGAGCTCCAGGAGAGCTGGAGAGGGACTGGGGACAAGGGATGGATGGACAGGACACAGGGAATGGCTCCCACTGCCAGAGGGCAGGGCTGGATGGGATATTGGGCAGGAATTGTTCCCTGTGAGGGTGGGCAGGCCCTGGCACAGGGTGCCCAGAGCAGCTGTGGCTGCCCCTGGATCCCTGGCAGTGACCAAGGCCAGGCTGGACAGGGCTTGGAGCAGCCTGGGACAGTGGAAGGTGTCCCTGGCAGGGCCTGGGACTGGATGAGCTTTAAGGTCCCTTCCAACACAAATTATCCTGGAATTCTGGATCCATGCCCACAGCCAGGCAGCGCCTGATCCAGATGAAGGATTTGGGGCCTAAAGGACAGAGAGTTTGGATTTGGGATCTAGTGAGGAGCATGGGGTCCCCAGGAGAGGATCGTGGGTGGCATTAGGGGACAGCTCCCCCCTGCCAGGGGACGTGTGGCTCGTGTGTGCTGTGTCCTTCGGTCCCTGGGTGTCACCTGCCTTGGCTGGGTGCCCAAAGCAGGGGAGGGGGCAGCTCCCGCTGGTCCCGGCTGCTCTTGGCACGGCAGGTGGGGTGGGCAGGGGCTTTATAAGGCAGAGGGAACTGGCCCTGGCTGTCCTGGCAGGATGTGGTCCCTCGTGCTGCTCTGTGCTGCCTCTGCCCTCTGCCAGGGTGTCACCAGGTGAGCCACAGCAGCATCACTGCCAGGGCCACTGGGAAAAGTGAGGGGAAATGAGCATTTGGGGGCTTTTCATGGCTTTGGGGAGCACAGGTGGGGGCTGAGGCTGCAGAAAGCTGCTCCAGAGGTGCAGAGAATGAGGGTGTGCCTGGTTTCTAGGGTTGTTTTGGGATTTTTGAGGAAATCCCTGACTCAGTTTTGGGGGAGTTTCCTGTGCTCCTGCTGTTGGATCAGAGCATTGGAGGTGTCAAACACTCCTCGCTGGAGCTGCAGGCAGCAAAATTCCATCTCACCCTTCTTTTCCCTTTGTTGCTTGTGCCAGGCTGCCCTTGGAGAGGGGGAAGAAGCTGAGAGATGTCCTCAGGGAGAAGGATTTGCTGCGCCAGTTCTTCCAGCATCACCACTACGACATCGGCACCAAATTCCCGCACGCTTTTCCCAACGGGACCGGGGTGGCCACCGAGCCCCTGCTGAATGCCCTCGACGTGAGTATGGGCTCCTATCCCCTGGGACACAGCCCTGGCAGGGCTTGTGGGATGTCCATCCCTCTGTCCAAACCCAAATGTTCATCCCAAAGCCTTCAGCTCACATCCTTCACCCTCCTTGCCCACGCTGGTGGCTCTGAACAGAGAAATATCCCCCAGGAGCTCTGCTGAAGCAGGGGGTCTCCGTGAAGCAGGGAACCACGCCTGGGGAAGCTCCAGGTTTGGTTCCATGCCTCCAAATCCATGCCTGGCCCGGCAGGTGGAATACTACGGGACCATCTCCATCGGCACCCCCCCGCAGGACTTCAGCGTGGTCTTCGACACCGGCTCCTCCGACCTCTGGGTGCCCTCTGTGTCCTGCCCCAGCCTGGCTTGCCGTGAGTAGCAGCCAGGCCCAGCTGCACGTCCTGGCTTTGTAAGGGCTCCACCCAGCCCAGAAATTGGGGTGACATTGCCAGGGAGGGGGGGTCACCCGGCTGGGCCCATGGCAGCTGTGCAATGAGCTGCAGTGATGAATATTTGGGGTGTAGGGGCTGCTCAGCGCTGCATTCCTCAGGTGATGGGATTACTGCTTGGTGCCTCAGTTTCCCCATCTGCCCAAGGGACATGGGAATGCCTGTGGCTGCTGGAGGAGGGGAAGGATGAGCAGCAAATGCTCACAGCTGGATTATTCCTGAAGGCAGGATGAGAAAAAGCAATTCAGCAGGGCTCCTCCTCCCACACCTCCCTGAGGCTTGGCCTTGCCCGAAGGTTTAATTCTGTGTTTTTCCACTTATCTAGAAACCCACCGGGTGTTTGACCCCTCTCAGTCCTCCACCTACAAGAGCACGGGGCTGAGTCTGTCCATCCACTACGGCACGGGCGAGATGGAGGGGATCGTGGGCTCCGACACCGTCACCGTGAGTGTCCCCAGGGCACGCCTGGGGCTCTGGGGACATCCCCGTCCCACTTGTGACAGGGGTAGGATGTTCAGGACAGATGGAGATGAGGGATCTCTGAAGCCAGGTCTTGGAATTTGTGGTTTATTGCAAAGGGTGTGGGTGCAGGGACATCGCTGGGAGCTGCCAGCTGCAGCTTGGAGCAGGCCCCAAAGAGGGAGAGAGAGGCAAAGAGAAAGAAGGCAAGGACGTGGTAAAGAGGATGAGAGACAGTGAAGAATAAAAGCAAGGGGGAAAGAAAGGTAAAGAGAGTGGAGTTCCTGTTATAATACAATAAATCTTCTCTGCTGAATATTCTAATTTTCACTAGCCGATAAGAATATTCAGCCTATAAAAATCATTACATTAGCATACTGTGTTACATTTTAAACCCTAAAAACGACTCTTTGGGCCCCTTCTGCCAAGCCAGCAGGGTCTGCTCTGACCCTTGGGCCTGTCTGCAGGCAGAGGGTATTGTTCCATCAAAAGGGGATTACCTTCAGGCAGCCATGCCATTGTTTTCCAGTTGTTCAGTGACTAAGGTATCTCAAAGCTTGCTGTCATTTCAATCTCGCTTATAGTTTCCACATTCTCAAGATCTTTTGCCAGGCAATCCTATTTATAATGCTTTCCTGTTTCATCTTCCCCAACGCCACCCCCTAAAGCTGACCTGTTAGTTAACCAGGGAACCCAAGCAGGACAAGCTGTCCTGTGGTGAGTTATTCCAGAGCCATGGGATCAACACCAGGCTGGCATCTCCCAGCTGCCAACGACATCTCACTGTTCAAGTGAGATCTGGTGACATAAGCTGGGTTTGTGACTGACAGACACTCTAAAAGCCACACCAAATTCCCACAAAGCAAAGAAATCTTCTGCACATTTTCCTGGAAATGTGTGGGGTTTCTCCTGTGGCTGGGGACTTCAGGGATTAATGAAGGAATCTGTGCACCTTGTAATTGATTTGGTGGCAAGTTACATCTGACTTCTAATCAATCCTATTCCTTTTGCCAGCTTTAATACAGGAACTTTTAGTGCACTGTTTATGTTACGCTGTAACCTACTTGTAGTTCTTTAGTTTTATCCTGTGTAGTAATTCTGATGGAGATCTTTCATTCGTTATCTTCTGTCTGTTAATTTTCTTATTAAATATCTTGTCTTTTATTAAATGCACATTATTTGCCATTATTAAAAGTTGTGGGATGAGGCTGCAGAATTCAAACCCTTGCTATCTGAGGTGAGACTGGCTCCAGCAGCCTCCAGACCTCTGTCTCTGAGGAGGGGCTCAGAAAGCCAGGGTCTCTCTCAGCCCCTCCTCTGTTTTTGGGTTTCTATAATCACCTTTCTGAAGCTCCTGCTCCACCTGCAGCAGGGGATCCTGGTTAACCCCAGAATCCCAGTGCCTGCTGCACACTGCTGGTGTGTCCCTGTCCCCAGGTGGCCTCTCTGGTGGTCACCGACCAGCTCTTCGGCCTGAGCACGGCCGAGCCCGGCCAGTTCTTCGTCAATGTCCAGTTCGATGGCATCCTGGGCCTGGGCTACCCAAACCTGGCTGCTGATGGCATCACGCCTGTCTTTGACAACCTGGTGAACCAGAGCTTGCTGCAGGAGAACCTCTTCTCTGTCTACCTGGCCCGGTGAGCCACGGGGGCTTGCAGGGCTGGGGAAGGGGGATGCTCCTCATGCACGGTGTGCTGGTGGCTCCGGCTCCTCCCTTGTCACTGCTGCCATCAGAGGCTGTGTCTGTGTCACCATGTGCAAGGGTTGGGGCCACCAGCCTCCCCAGAGGGTTTATGGCTCGCTGGGAAACAGTTCCCAGGCACGTGGCTGCTGGTTCCACAGGCCCTGCTGCTGTGCTGGGGTGAGGAGTGGGGATGTGACACAATCAGTGTCCCACCCTTGGGACACACAGCCCTGCACTGAACCATGTGGCATTCATATTTTCTGGAAAAATCCCTTCGCCCAGGATTTTTTCCCTGGGAAGCTGAGAAGCCTGAGAGAAAAAGGAAAACATTAATTATCTGATTTGCTTCTCCTGTGTTTTGCTCCTTTGGAATGTGTTTGGAGATTGTTTACCAACAAGTGATTGTTTTATTCAGTTTCTGCTGTGAGGTGTTTTGACTCAATGGCCAGTTGGGGCCAAGCTGTGTCAGACTTTGGAGGGAGAGTAATGAGTTTCATTATTATCTTTTTAGCCTTCTGTCTGTATCCTTTCTCTATTCTTTAGTATAGTTTAGTATAGTATTCTTTAATATAATATAGATCATAAAATAATAAATTAGCCTTCTGAGAAGATGGAGTCAGATTCATCATTCCTTCCTGCCACGAGGGTCTCTGCAGTACAATAGAATCACATGGCAAACCTCCCTTGTTTTTCTTTCCTGCATCACCCAGGGAGGCAGCAGGGAGCGTGGTCATCTTTGGGGGCATCGACGAGTCCTATTTCACTGGCCCCATCCACTGGATCCCTGTCTCTTACCAGGGCTACTGGCAGATCTCCATGGACAGGTGACAAACCAGCTCTGTTGTCTCTGGTCACCCCAAAGCATTGCCTCTAAACAGACACTGGGCCCGTCAGCACCAGAGGCTTCCACTGACATCCCCACCCAGGGCTGAGGGATGCAGGGGGACAAGGGGACAAACTCCGTAGAACTTTGGGAACTGCCACCCAAAAGGAGGATGCTTTGTGCCTGGGGCACAGCCTCGTTCCTGTCCTGTGATTTAGGGGATGCTTTTGGTGATGAGGAGAGCAAAATCATGGGTCAAAACCTCCTGTGTTGGGCTGGAGTGGGTCCCAGCTGCTGGGCTGTGTTCAGTGCCCATATCTGCCATGGTGGCTGCTGGCTCTGCAGCTCCAGACAGGAAAAGGCACACTTGGGGTTACCCAGCTTTAACTCTTACAAAAGAAATTAAAAACCATCCCTAAGGCCCGCTGGTTATTTCACAGCCCCTGTTGGTCTCTCCCCACAGCGTCATCGTGAACAGCCAGGAGGTCGCGTGCGCTGGTGGCTGCCAGGCCATCATCGACACGGGCACTTCCCTGCTGGCCGGGCCCCCCTCGGGCATCAGGAGCATCCAGAGCGCAGTTGGGGCCAGGCAGGGCGAGTATGAAGAGGTGAGAGCTCGCCCTGCTGGCCCTGGCACAGCAGAGCCCAGCCAAGGCTGCTGCCCCGCGTGGGGAAACTGCCCCGTGCTCACAGCAAGCCCGGCAGAGACACCCTGGGGCTCCCTGGGTTATGTCAGAGGGACAGAGAATCACAGGATGTCCTGAGCTGAAGGGACACACCAGGATCACCCAGTCCAACCCCTGCCCTGCACAGACACCCCCAATCCCACCCTGGGCATCCCTGGCAGCGCTGTCCAAGCTCTCCTGGAGCTCTGGCAGCCTCGGGGCTGTGCCCATTCCCTGGGGAGCCTGGGCAGTGCCCAGCACCCTCTGGGGAAGAACCTTTCCCTGAGATCCATCCTGACCTGCCCTGACACAGCCCCAGCCATTCCCTGGGTCCTGTCCCTGTCACAGAGGTTGGAGCTGCCTCGGGAGGACGTTGAAGGCCCCAGTGAGGTCTCCCCTCACTCCTCACCCTCTGAACATGTTTCCCTGCTGAGAGCCCTTCCCTCTGCCCCTGCAGCACAGTGTGAACTGCAGCTCCATCCCTGCCATGCCCGATGTCATCTTTGTCATCGACGGGGTCCAGTACCCCATGTCTGCCTCGGCCTACACCGAGCAGGTAGGTGGGAACCAGCTGCTCCTGGCTGCAGGAGCCCCTCCCAAGGTCCCTCTGCTCTCTCCAGTGGCTCTGGTCACCTTGGCTTCTCCCATTCCCCTGGGAGATGCATGGCCACGGGCCTCCAGGGCAGTGCAAGGAGAGATTCCAGCCCACACTTCCCCAATTTCCTTCTCGTGCTCAAATGTAGCACAGCCAAGGATCCTGCATGAGCAGCTTCCAGGACACCTCTGGCGACCTCTGGATCTTGGGAGACGTCTTCATCAGGGTGTACTACAGCATCTTTGACCGGGCCAACAACCGCGTTGGGCTGGCCAAGGCTGTTTAGACCCACCACGGTGGGAGCAGGGCTGCTTTTGGCACAAATAAAGAGCTGGTGGCTCTGAGCTGGTGGCTGTGTGAGTGTTTCTGATGGAATGGCAGGAGGCAGGAAGGAGCTGCGTTGTGAGGGCCAAGGACCCTTTGGTCACCACAGCTCTGCTGAGGCCCTTGGGAGCTGTGATCGCTGCAGGGCTGAGGGGTGGAGGCCAAGATTGGCTCTTTTATTAGGGCTACAACAAGTGGTGGATTCTGGAACCCCCAAATTTCCACCCCAGGCACAAACCACCCCTGTAGACCCAAAACCACGTCCCACCACTTCCTGCCCCACTAGCTCCCCATCCCTGGGCACAGGGCTTGTTCCCACTTTCCCTGCAAGGTGTCTGACAGCCCAAAGCCAGCCCAGGGCAGGGAGTCCCCCAGGAGGATATGGCTCAGCTGGAGATTTCCCTTGGACCACCCAAGAGGGCAGGAAAAGGCTTTCACCCAGTGCCTGCTGTGGTGAGGCTTGTACAGAAGCACAGAACCTGCACAATTCTGTTTTGTGAAGGAAATTACCTCCTCCAACCCTATCAAAAATGGAGGCTGCCTCTTTCCGCAGGAGCAGCTGCAGTGGAATTGCTCAGCAGGAAGCCAGCAGGGAGATCCAAGTCCCTGCTGTGTCTTCATTTCTGCAGTGCTGGGGGACAAGGGACTGCTTGCTTTATTTATTGGTAAATAAATGAGGGACAAGGAGCTTGCTTTATTTTTTGGTAAAGGAGGCTCCACCACTGGTGGGGCCTGGAGATTCCAAACCCAGCAGGCACAGGGATGTGGAGGGGGTTATTTGGGTTGGGAATTAATTATTGTCTTCTTGCACTGTGTAAAACCTGAGAGGATGTGATGTGGGATGGTGGGAGTGGGATTTACCCCCCACATCCCTGGGATTCCCAGCCCAGCTGGGGGGAATCCCTTGTGCCCAAGAACAAGAGTGACCCAACCCCGGATTTTGGGCACGTGGGACTTGCCCTCGGCTCCATCACAGGAATTTTCTCATTACTATTGATGCCTCAGGTTTTGGCTTTTCTATGTTTCAGATTCTGTGCTGCTTTAGTGTGTGGGTCTGGGCTTCACTTCAGGGCATGCTGAGCTCTCTGCACAGAGCAGGGACACAAAACAATTCCTGCTCCAGCTGGGGACCAAGGACAAATGATCCAAATTTCAGGCCCAAGAGCACAAATAATGTGGGCTGAAGAGAAAAAAAACAGAAGGATGGGACTGCATGGGCTAAAGCTGGAACTGGACAATGAACTCCAATCTGCAAATGGAGCAGAACTGATAAAAGTGAGAGACCCCATGACCAGTCGTGCATTTTGGGACCATTTTGGTTCATTTGGGTGCAGCCCTGGCTGGGCTCTTGTGCTGCCCAAGGTGGATCCATTGAGGCCTTTTGATAAATCCCTGCTTTATTCTTTAGCTCTGTCTGGTCTCTGTTCCAGCTCAGCCTGCACAAGGCACCTCTGTGACCAAGAATAAACGAGGCAGGGGCAGTGGGAACCGTGACTCCGGGACCAGCCGAGCAGGGATCAGCCCTGCTAGGACGGACAAGAGCTGGAGGAGCAGCCAGGGGCTGGACCTGCCCTTTCGGAGTGGTGGGAGTGACACGCTGGTCTTCATTCCAGCCAGGACCGACCTGCCGCAACGCCGTGTCTAAACCCAGCCGTTCCTAAATCCTGCGCTGGTGCTGAGAATTCCCGGCCAAGGCACCGGAGCATCCCCCTGGCCGGGGCAGCCCTTCCCGCAGCATCCCAATAAAGGAATAAACCAAGGCAAAGCTTCCAAGCGCGGGTTGGAGAGCGGGGAGCGAGCCGGGGCTCCCGTGGCAGGGAAATGCCGATCCTGGAGTGCCACCTCGTGGCTCCAGCCCTGAGATCCTGGCTGCTCCATCCTGGCGGTGTCCGGGGTTGGACGGGGCTTGGAGCAACCTGGGACAATGGAAGATGTCCCTGCCCATGGTAAGGGTGGGACTGGGGGAGCTTTAAGGTCCCTTCCAACCCAAACCGTTCTGGGATTCTCAGGAATTTCAGCCCAAAGGAGGGAGTCACTCCTACTTGCAAATATTTCACACCTGGCCACAAGTTTTGTCTTGCTCCAAGCATAAAACGTGGCCAGGACACTTTTCTGATAGAGCAAAGGTTGTTCTTGTCTTCTTTTAGCTTTTCCTGAGGCACTAAAATATTGAAGAGGGAATTCTTCCTGTGTGCAGAAAGACACAACAGATTGGCTCATTAGGGCTTGACTCTGGAACAGGAGAGTTACTGAGGGCTCTGTATGGATTTCATTGAGCTTTGAGCTTTGGGCCTGTGTTTGGGAAGGGACAAAGCTGCAAACTGTGCAGGAAAAGGGGATTCCTTGCAGGTTTTCATCAGTGTTGGCACTGGGAATTCGTAGCCTGGCTTTCCTCCTCTTTTGGGCAAATTGGAAATAGGTTGGTGTGTCTGGAGAGGTTTAATGCCTCTGATCCCCTTCCCATGGCATCAATAGGGATCCCCCTTGGACCTGGCTTCCCACAATGATGTGAGCCAATCTGCAGGGTTTGTCCTCGTCTCTCAGAGCTGGAGAGCTGCAATTATCTGTTTTCCAGAGCAGCTGTGCCTGCCCCTGCCCTGGAAGTGTCCAAGGCCAGGCTGGACAGGGCTTGGAGCAATCCAGGATAGGTGAAGGTGCCCCTGCCTTGTGGAATGAGGTGAGCTCTAAGGTCCCTTCCAACCCAAACCATTCTGGGATTCTGTATTGCCCCTTGTCTCAACCCTCCCACTCACAATTCCCAGCTGGAATTGCATTGCCATGGAGCAGCACAAAGCCAGGAACAAAAAAGTTGGGCCCAAATAAACAATATTTTCTGCATACCAGATTTTGAAGCATTTATTCTTTTATTTGAGGATAGTTTACAAGTTTATAAGAATCAGGTTGTCCGTCCATCCATCCATCCATCCATCCATCCATCCATCCATGCATCCATCCATCCATCCATCCATCCATCCCAGCACCATTACAGTCCATGTTTGCAGGAGGAGTGGAAATGTGCTCATGGCTGATCAGGCTGAATATTTCCCAGCCCAAACCTTCTCATCAGAGTTTTTCATGGTGATTTCCCGAGGAAAAAACACCAAAAGTGCTTCCAAGTAGAGAGGCTGAGAGAGAATTTGGGGAGGCGAGCAATAAAAATACAAAATATTGGGGGAAAATCAAGTTTTCTAGAAGAAAAGGAGAAATAAAATGCTATGAAATAAAAATAGTGATGCAAAAGAGCTGCTGGAGAGAACTGAGGGGTGAAAATAGAGGAGCTGGGAATGTTTGAGTGCTGTCCCCAGCTGCTCCCAGCTGTGCCTCCTCCAGCTGTGCCCAGCTGTGCATTCTCCAAGAGTCCCACAGATGACAGAGCTTGGACACAGTGGGAAGGAGATTAAATAGCTCTGACAGTTCCTCCTGTCTGAGATGATGGTGTGAGGGGAAAGGGATGGTGGAGGATGGGAAAAAACCATCAGGGAGAGCAGGTGGCAGGTGGGATTCGTCCCAGAGGGAAAAGGGATTGTACTGGTCAAGTCTCAGATCCATCTCCTGGGGTGCAAAACACCTCATTGCAGAAAGACAGGGCACTGAATCCCCTAAAACCAAAACAACAACCCCCTCGCACCAGGGCTGTGGGATTTCTGCTACAGGGAAAATCCCAAACCCACATTTTCCAGCAGAGCAGGAGCAGTAAATCCAACCCCTGTTCCACCACTGCTTTCTGAATGAAATTGCAAACCAGGGATGCTGGCACAGTGCGTGACGATCACAGGGATCTGTCAGGAGATGAGGCATCTGTGCAGCAGGTGTGGGGCATCAGAGTGGATGAGACACTGCACGAGAAGCTGGGATTTTAATGCAGGCAGAAACATTAAAAAAAAAAAGTTGAGTGAAACAGTGAAGTGGGAACAAAATGTTTTTTGTCAAAAACCTGCTGGCATTGGAGAGAATGGCAAAATGAGCTGTTGCTGGCTGCTCCCATCCAAAGTGCCTCTGGAAATTTGCATTTTGAGGAAAGCAGAAGTGCCTTGTTACAACAGGGAGCAGAGCTGTCAGGAAATGTTGGCTCTGGTTGCTCTGTGCCCCCTTTGCAGCCCCAGAAGTGACAATAAAAGCTACAAGGTCACAGTGGCTCATCCCCAGGGTTGTTTGTAGACCAAATAACGAGCATTTGTTGCGGGAGAAATCCCATTCCCTCCCTCAGAGCTCAGTTTTCCAGCAGAAACCCCGGTGGGCTTTGAGCTGCAGTGCCCTGGACCTTTTGGGGGCTGTGCCACCGTGTCTGGTCAGCAACCCCAAATCCCCCCTGGTGCCTCGGGTCCATCCGTGACTGCCCACCCTGCTGTGCCATCAGAATTAACGAGTCAGGCAGACCAGGGAACTCATCCAGCTAAAAATACCCCTGCCCATTTCTTTTTGCCAGCTTATTTTTCAGTCAGAGCTGTAGCAGGTCTGGGAATTTCTCAGAACCCCAGAACTGAAGTGGTGGGTGGGGAGGAATTATTTAAAATATTTAAATCTATTTTTATAAGCAAAGCAGGGAGCTGGACCCACCTTCATCCCTGGACAGCTGGGTGTCACCAAGCCAAGCATTTCATGTCATTTTGCCTTTTTTCCTCTCCAGTAACTGGGGAAATCTCTGTATGTGGGGGAATTCCACTCTGACGCCAGGGAGTGTGGAAGAAGAGAGAAGACAAATGTCAAGCAGATGAGCATCAAATAAAAAAACACCAGACCGATGGGCAGGGCAGAGAGATAAGAAAGATGGTATTTATTTGAACAGCCACAGGAAATCAGAGATTGAAAAATGTCTAAAAAAAAAAAAAAAAAGCAGCAGCATGTTATTAAACAAAAAAAAAAAAAAAAAAAAAAAAATCAGAGCATGCAGATGTTGGATATGTTTTCCAGCCAATCCCACCTGACTGTGCCCAGTCCCTCAGGGCCTCAACCATCATTTTTTGGCCTTGTCTCGAGGGTAACCCCCGTTGGTCTTATTGAGTGACTCCATGCTGCCGTTGCCCGTGGCCACGCTGGCCAGCAGCCGCTCCACCTCCCCTGGCAGCATCTGCTTCTCCTCGTTCTCCGTCTCCCGGTGGTAGAAGTAGTTGAAGTTGGAGACGATGACGGGCACAGGGAGGGCGATGGTCAGCACCCCCGCGATGGCGCACAGGGTCCCCACGATCTTCCCGCCCAGCGTGGTGGGACACATGTCCCCGTAGCCCACGGTGGTCATGGTGACCACGGCCCACCAGAAGCCGTCGGGAATGCTGGAGAAATGGGACTGCGGCTCGTCGACTTCCGCGAAGTAAACGGCGCTGGAGAAGAGGATGACGCCGATGAAGAGGAAGAAGATGAGCAAGCCCAGCTCCCTCATGCTGGCCTTGAGGGTCTGCCCCAGGATCTGCAGCCCCTTGGAGTGCCGGGAGAGCTTGAAGATGCGGAAGACCCTGACGAGGCGGATGATCCGCAGAATGGCCAAGGACATGTTCTGCTGCCCGTTGAGTTCGCTCTGCTGGATCAGCTCGGTGGTGAGCGTCACGAAGTAGGGGATGATGGACACGATGTCGATGATGTTCATGATGTTCCTGAAGAACTCGGTCTTGCTGGGGCACACGATGAACCGGACAAAGAGCTCAAAGGAGAACCAGACGATGCAGGCGGTCTCTATGACGAAGAAAGGGTCCGTGAAGGTGCTGTGGGACAGCAAGGTGTCTGTCACATTCTTAGAAAGCTCCTGCGTGGACCTGAACTCCCTCTCCTCCCGGAACTCTGGCAGGGTCTCCATGCAGAAGATGATGATGGAGATGACAATGACCAGGACGGAGACCAAAGCTACACCTCTGGCTGCACTGGAGCTTTCAGGGTACTCGAAGAGCAGCCAGAACTGCCTGTGAAAGTCATTGGTTGGTAAGAGGGTCTCAGGATCCTTGATGAACCCTTCATCCTCCCGGAACTGGTCCATGGCTTCATCACCCAGCTCATAGAAGGTGATTTCATCAGCAAAGACGTCGATGGGGACGTTGGCCGGGCGCCGTATTTTCCCCCCAGACTGGTAATAGTACAGGATCCCATCAAAACTGGGCCTGTTCCTGTCAAAGAAATATTCATTCCTCATGGAGTCGAAGTAACGCATCCTCTTTTCTGGGTCCCCAAGCAAGGTCTCGGGGAACTGGTCGAGGGTCTTGAGCCGCGTCTCAAACCTCAGCCCAGCGATGTTGATGATGACTCGTTGGTCCCCCTCATCCATGCCCACCCTCTCCCCCACCAGGTGGTCGCTGAACTCGGCGGAGAACCTGGAGAAGATGGTCTCATTGTTGGCGTTCTCGCTGTTGATGAGGATCCGCAGGTTGGACAGGAGGTTGGCGCAGCTGGGGTGGCCCTTCCGCGACTGCCCCGCGGGGCTGAGGTCGTTGGAGTAGCAGGGATCCTCCACGATCTGATCAGCGTTGTCAAAACTGACTAGTGCCACCTCCATCTCCTTCCAACTGGCCACGTCCATCATACGCTAATCAGCTCAGCAGCAGAAATCCCCGCGGCCGACGCCGGCTGCCCGCGCCTTTCCCACGCTAGGAGGATCTGCAAGGGACAGGGACACAGAGCTGAACTGTGCAAGTGCAGGGTGAAACAAACCTGAGGCCACACCATCCTGCTCTGTTTGTTAATGGAAGCATTAATGCCGTTGAGTAGCAAAATGACTTCCAGCAAGTCGCTCAGCATTGCATCCTGCACGCCCTTTTGGCACGGCTTTGCCATTGTTAATCCTTCCCAAACCACCTCCAGAGCCCAAGGATGAAAGGTCAGGCAGCAGCAGAGGATGGGGTGAATCCTGGTGTCCCACCCAGCCTCTCCCAGTGATCCCAGAGCAAGGGCTCATTTAATCTCTTTCCAGGTGTGGATCCAAAGCTCAGAGCAGGACTTGGAGGTTTTGAACATGGCTGTCCCAAGCTAAGAGCAGCCCTTGATCCAGGTGGGAGAGGCATTGGGTCAGAGCCCAGGAGGTCCTGGGCACACTGCAGATGGGTCAACCACTGTTTGGAAACAATCCCCAAAGCAGGAACACACTGGGATTTGGGGAATGCAGCCCAGGGGGAAGCAGGCCAGGAGGAGAAATGCCCACCAGCCTTGGAGAACCCCTTAGGATCCCTGGCCTTGGTGCAGGCAGAAAATGGGGTGAAATCCTCCAGAGATCTCCTCGCCCTCCTCCACACCAGACCTGATATTCCCAGCCCCAGGAAGAAGCTCAGGACTAAGCCTTTGGATCCCTTGGAGAGCACCTTTCAGGCCATGGGTGGATTCTTTCCCAGCCAACTCTGAGAGGTGCTCAGGAGCAGTCACCACATCCCCAAATATTCCTGGGCACACATCTCCCCCCACCGACATCATTCTGAGCTCAGCAAAGTCAAAGAGGAGCCCAGGGACCAGGCCAAGTTACGGAGCTGGGAAATTACATGTCCTGCCTCAGGGAGAAGCACAGACAGAAATCAGGTGTTAACAGGGAGCAGTTCTGTGGAGATTTCCCCCAGAATGAACTTTCCAAGTAAATTCAGCGCCCTGATTTATTTCCCCTCCAAATGCATTTCCCAGACATGAGACACCCCAGGAGGACACGTGGAGCTGCTCTGCGTGACCGCTGCTCACCAAGGGCACTCTGGCTTTCTTACCCAGCCAGCTCCAGCGCGAGGGAGACAAAAAACCCAAATGCCCTCAGCTGCCAGGAATAGCAGCACAATTTAGGCCAGGAGCAGCAGCAGTGGAGTCAGGGCCAGCCCTGTGATGAGGATGGTCCCCAGTGCTGGGTTTGCTTCCAGGGCTGGCCAGGGACCCATCTCCCCATAGGGCTGGGCTGCCCCCTGAGCTGATTTGGGGTGCTGAAGGCTTTGCCTCCCTGGAAGCTGAGGATCCATCCTTGCTGACACACAGCTGGGGTAGGACAAGCCAGAATCCCCAATCTGCTGTAGGAATGGGCATGAAGAGCCTGACTTGCTATAAATCCTCCCTCTCCTCCTCTCAGCTTTACAGCAGAAGTTCATACAGAACCCAGCATCCATGGGTCAACCTCTCTCCTCAGTGGAAGAGATTCTGCATTTGGGGACAAATCCTACAATTTATCATAAGCTATTTACAGACCAGGTCTCTTTGCTTGAACTAAACTCACAAAGCTTGGCTGTTCTTGGAATCCAGCCCTGTGGAGCTGCCTCAGGCTGGCTTTGTGCTGAATTTCCCTCTTGGGGACGTGTAGAGAGGAGTGGCAGGGGCAAGGGACAGAACTGATGCCTGGGGCAGCAGCAGCAGCAGCAGTGTGGTTGTGTCCTCAAAGTGACCTCAGGCAAAGCTGGGGAGCCTCAGGGACTCCAAACCTGAGTCCTCCAGCCCCAGCCATGCCCAGCTCGGATATGCCCAAGGTGTAGCTGTTCTCCATGGGGCTGGATTCATCCCAGGCTGGACTATTTGGTGGCTTTGTGGGAAGCTGGTGCTGCCAGGATGATTTGTGGCATCAGAGCAGCAACCCAGAGCTGAGGATAACCCTGGTTCCAGGAGCATCAGGAGGCCTACAAAGGGATACAGCAACAAACCTGGCCCAGATAAAGCACTTTCAAGGGAAAAATAAGTGTTAAAGGAAAGAAGAAAAGCAGCACACATCATTCCCTTCTTGCCTACTTGTTTTTTCTTAATATAAATCCCAAGCTCATTTATAAATCAAAATAAAATAAAGTTTGAATGAGAGTTCAGTGTTCAGTGGCAGGGTGAGCTGACCTGGCCCACCACACCTCCAGCCATGGGGAGGACCCAGAGGGGTCCACAGGTAGAGGAACTTCTCTTGGCAACGGAACAAAGCTGAGCAGCTAAAGCTGAAATTCCCAGGGTGCTTTAGCTCCATTTCAAGTCCTTGGAGCAGTCTCCCATGGGATGCAGGGCTCTGAGGTTCCTTAAATCCCCAGAACATGCTGAGGTCTGTCTGTCCCATCACTGGAGGGAGGTGCCCCACCTGACCCCAGAGCACCTTATCTGTCTCGTTTTTAATTAAGACCAAAATTAACAGTGCCTCCCAAAGCCACAAAACATCCTCCCTATGCTTTGCTCCACTCTCCGGGCTCCAGCCGAGGCTTGAACTAGAAAGTTGCCTCATTTTTTCCTCCTAAATCACCCAACATCTGCTTCTCAGAATCTGATTAACTAATATCCTTCAGCGGAAATCCCTGCCTGTGGAAAATCATAATAATAACAAAAAAACCACGCGAGGGAGAGCGACGGTGAAAGAGAAAGGTCATTTGGAGGGAGAGTTGGTGTTTTACCCAGCACATCCCAGTGAGTCGGGGCTGTGGTTTCCACCAGGCTCCCTGCACCCAGTGAAACCTTCCCGCCTGCAATCCCCTCCTCCTGTGACCACCCTGTAGGAACAATGTCCATTCCCAAGGTTTTTCCAGATTATTGGAGGTGTTGAGCCTCTTGTCCCCGCTCCTGTCCCCTCCCTCCCCATCATCATCCCTGGGTGGGATGAGCAAGGAGGAGATTCTCCCGCTGCCCGCCCACGCCAGCGCCTGCGGGGACTTACCTGGGCAGGGCATGGAAGCGCCAGGGCTCTCTGCATCTGGGGAGAGAGTTATTGCACACGGACGGGCTGTGCGGGGAGAGCGGAGGTGGGGGGAAAGCCCAGCCATACCCTGGGAAGGCGCTAACGCGGACAGTGTCATTGCAAAGGCTCCTCTCTTTGCTCCACCGGGGCTTTGGCAGGCGCGGCCGCGGGATCCGGCACCCCTGGGAGCCCCGAAACCAGCCGTGGCTCCATGGGCAGGGCGCTGGTGGCGGCTGGGGACAGACACCCTGTCCCCAGGGAGGGGGACCCGCCGCCCACCTCTGCCCCCCGCCGGCAGGACGTGCCCTTCTGGCGATGCCACCTTTAATCCCCAGTAATGCTCGGATGGTCCAGCGAGGACGAGTCTTGTCCGTGACGTGGCGAGGTCTGAGCTGGTCCCGGGAGGGGGGACAGGGACCCGCACAGCGCTGCCACCAGGAAAGGGATTCACAGCGGGCAAAGGGCTCTTTTTGGCATTACTATAAAAGAATGGCTTTAAAAAGAGGAGGGGAGGGGAAAGCCCGAGGGTTGGAGCATCCCCCGCTGCCCACCTACCTCTCGCCTGTGGTCGTGGGGACAGCGGGCGCCTTTCCAGGAGGGGACGGCCACAGTGCCACCGCCACCACCACGTGGGACACCTCCGTCCCCGCCCCGGGGTGACTGGGACCAGCTGCAGCAGCGGGTGCAGCTGGCACAGCCCAGCAAAGGGCACCGGTGGGGGACGAGGGAGAGGAGGGACGTGGCCCTTCCTCACGCCCGGGTGCAGCTGGATGCTGGCTCCGACCCCAGCGCCACCGGGCTTGCCACCTCCAGGAATTAATTAATGAATAAATAAGCACCCCGGGTGGACAGGACCAGGCAGGTTGGCCCGAGTCGTTAAAATAACCGGGATTTTTGTTTTCTTTCCCTATTTTTAATTTCATTCCGTTCCGGAGCCTGCTGCTGCTCACGGCCATCTCGTCTTGGGTGCTCCAGGGTGATTTCGCCCCTGTTGGCCTCACCCAGGGCTGGATCCGCCTCTGCCTTCACCCAGGTTATCTTCCCACTCTCCTCTTCCTCCTCCGTCCCCTCCTCGCCCTCCCGGGCTGTGGGGGAAGGAAGAGGAGGGGGTGGCACATTTCTACCCGCAGGCTTCAGCCTGAATTCCTGAATTCCTCCTCGGTGACGTTCCTTTGCTCTTGAGGGACCTGCTCACCTCGATTTCCCCCCCTCCAGCATCCTTTTCTGTCCTCTGAGCTATTTCTCCTCTCATGACGTTAATGAGCACATTAAACCTCCCTGTCCCGGAGGAGAGCCCGGCTTGGAGCGGCTGGAGCATTTCACAGACATCTCCAGCCTTCTGTGGGGGAAAGGGGACAGGAGATTACCCAAACCTTTGATCAGGTCCTTCAGGGAGGCTTTACCATTTTATACACCATTTCTCTATCCTTGTAGACTACAAGTCCTTAAACTTACCCTCATCCCAGCGAGGCCATCTGCTAACAAAAAATAATTCAATTTATATTCCTGGCACCCCCATTCAGCTTGTGTCCATCTCACCTCCAAACCCAGCTTTGGAAGGGCTTTGACCACAGGGTGATGGGGGCTGTAGGCACAACCTGACCTTTTTTTAGGTTTTTTTTCCCCAAAATCTACTTGGAACTATCCAGGATCACTTCCTGCACCTGGGCAAAGAGCAGCTGTGGCTGAGGGAAATGCAGAGCATGAAAAGCATCCAGAGGAGCAGGAGATCTGGGTTGTGCCGGGGCTGAGGAGCTTTAGCAAAGCCCCAGTGATAACGGGGATATCCCTGGAGTGAAAGCAGTGCTGTGGTCCAGGGGAGACGGGCACGGGGGGAGAAGCCCGGAATAACATCCCTGCCTGCCAGAAACGGGACAGTTACACAACTCCTGCTCTCCGGGGAGCGCGGCTGCACCCCGGACACCCCCGGGACAGTTCTGCCTTTGTGTCCCGCCAAGGTGACTCCAAACACCCTCCTGGCTCGAAGGATTTCAATCCCCGCTCCAGCCAGGCTGCCCCAGGCACTCCTCCGGCGCTTCTTTCCCTCTGATCCCCGCTCCTGGAATCGCCGGCTCTGCTGGGATTTATCCCACAGACAAATTTGGCCCCGGAGGGTGTCCGGCATCCGGGATGGAGCAAAATCCAGCAAGTCCTGGATGGGATCACTGCTCTGCCACCGGAGGGGAGACAAAACACCGCCGAGCCTGTCCGAAACCAGAGAGGGATTAGCTGGCAGAGGAGGAATTCTTGGCAGCAGGTCCCTGAATTATTGTTTGGACAGGGAGCTTAACTTTCCCTGTGGGAAACAGCGCAGGGGACTGAGCGGCTCATCCCAGCCCTCTGCCTTTGATCCGACATGGGATGAGCCGGAGGGGTGGGAGGGGGCTGGAGGGGCCCTGCAGGTCCTGTCCTGGAGGGGGAGACCAGGCAGTGACCCTTCCTCTGCTCTCCCTGAGCTCCCGGCAGAGGATGCTGCGAGCTCCGAGCGCCCCGCACCGGCTTCGGGCCACGGAGCAGCTCAGGGCGCTAATGAGCCTCGCTAATTGTCCTCTCTTTGCAGCACTAATTACCTGGGGTTCGGTAATTCCAGCCCCGCGGCTCTGGGATGGAGCTCAGGTGGCTCCGCGGCGTCTCCACCAAGGGAATTTTTTCTTATTTCTCATTCCAGCTAATTGAAGGGCCCCTCAATTAGCAACAGTCCCCCAGCATCAGGAGGGCTGGATTTTGGGGGGTGCGGGGTGTAAAAGCACACCCCAGACCCTTGAACGCCCTCGATTAGGGCTGGGATAATTAATATTCGAGCTCGGATTCCAGCAGGGAGTGTCCTTGGAGGCTTAGGGAGGTGCCCTGGGCATCTGGCACTGATGGAGCGGGGCAGGAATCATCCCTGGAAGGAAAACAAGGAGCTGCTGGGTTTGCTGTGAAAACTTGTGGCTCATCCTCCTCCTCAGGAGAGGTGTTTGCAAATGGAACTCTTTAAATTCCAAGCAAAAGTGTGCAGCTGAGAGGAAATAAGCAGGAGAGGAGATGCTGGTAGTTTATGAATGATGGAAATACAGGAGAGAGTAATTCAGATCTTCCAGGGGATGATGGGGTCTGGCAAAAGCTGCCTCTGCTTTCGAGTCCTGACTGTGGGAACACTGGAGAAGTGGAAAAAGGGCCAAAACCCACTGAAATAATGGTGTGGCTCAGAGCAATCCCAGGGTTTCTCCAGCCCCAGGAGAGCCCAGGGCTTAGGAGCAGCCAGACCTGAAACCTCTTTGCTTCTAAAAGCAGAGATTAAAGTTTGTCTGTGGCAGGGGGTGGGCAGGATGAACCTCAACATTTAAACACACAAATTGTCTTTGAACTGAAAGAGAGACGGTTCAGATGAGGTATTTGGGACAAATTCTTCCCTGTGAGGGTGGGCAGGCCCTGGCACAGGGTGCCCAGAGCAGCTGTGGCTGCCCCTGGATCCCTGGCAGTGCCAGGCCAGGCTGGACAGGGCTGGGAGCAGCCTGGACAGTGAAGGTGTCCCTGCCATGGTGGGGGTGGCACTGGATGGGCTTTAAGGTCCTTTCCAACCCAAACCATCCTGGGACTCCATGAAATTGTGCCAGGAAATAAATTATGAGCCTGAGCAAGCAGCCACCAGCTCCTGAGGGCTGCTTTCCCTCTCCGTGCCTCAGTTTCCCTGGGCTGTGGATGTCCATAAAGCCAGGCAGGAGCTCTCCAGGACAAGATGCACATGAGGAAGATCCCCAGCTGGATTCCCAGGGCTGGGATGGAGCGTCCATCACTGCTGGCCCCATGGCAGGCAGGGACATGTCCAGCCAGACCCCTGCAGCCCTCCCCACTTTTCATACCTCCTTCTGATATTTTTTTTAATATTAAAAAAATCTGATTATCAGAGAGCTCAGTACATACAGTACACACCACGAGACAGATGAACCCTTTCTTATACCCAGCCATGGAGTCCAAAATTAATCAGCTGTGGATTAACCGGGTCAGGATGTAATTTAATAAGCAGCGAGGGCGAGTCCCTGCTCGGAGGGAGCCGGCGGGGTCCCGCTCCGGGAGGGCCGTGAGAGCTGCCCCAGCCCCGCTCGGGCAGCAGGAAAAGCCAGATGGATGAAATCAGCCCTGCGGTGGTGCCGGCTGCTCAGCCCAGGGACAGGGACGGGGACAGGGACAGCCTGGGACAGGGCCAGGCTTGGCTGCAGCTGAGCCCTGCTCATCTTCCCTGCGCCCCGAGCCGGGGTTTAGCCTGATTCAGGAAAAGATCGGAATGGATTTTCGGCTGCGAGGTGCTGCGGTGGCTCTTTGGGGATGCTGAGTGGGCTCTTTGGGGCTGGGGTTCTGTCCCCCTGGGACTCAGGGAGCAGTTACTGCTGTGAAATGTTGGACGGGCTCCGGGAAGCGGCTGATGGATGGACACACGGACACAAAGCGCTTGGGAAGCGCTTTGATGAGCCGAGGTGTGAAGAAGGAGGTGCGGAGTGACCTCTCCCTCCCGGAGCATCCCGGCTCCGCCCGGGCGCCTGCCTGGGGCCGGGGCAGGCAGCCCCTCCTGCTTACTGCCCTGTAACACGAGCAAGAATCCGATCCCAAATCGATGGCAAACTTTCCCAGCGTGTCCCGAAGTGCTGGGGTAGAGGCAGAGCCGCCCCCTCCGCCAAGGCAGCAGCCAGAGCTCGGTGCTGCAACCTCGCTCTGCTCCCGGGGTGAGCAAAGCACTTTGTCCCCCCTCGAAATCTGCACCGGCAGCAAAACCTGGAGGAGGTCGGCGGCCGGAGCCAAAAATGGCGAGAAGGTATAAATGGAAAGCAATAGGAAGCCGCTAATGGGGTCAGACAGATCTTGCATTGATCCCGCTTTCTGCAACAGCAGCACGGAAAGCAGCCGGTGGCAGCTTTGGGGTCCTGCTGTCACTCCGGGCTTGTGGCTTCGTGTGCTGAGCCAGAGCCACTGCAGAGGTCAGGGCAGCCCCCAGCCCAGGCAGCAACCCCGGGAGAGGACACGGGGATTCGGACCCGCGAGAAGTAATTAGGATTTAAGGTGATTGAGGTGATGCCAGTGAGACTCCTGGTAAATCAGGGGTTCCTCGCAGCACTCACCCCGTGCTCAGAACACTTCACCCTCCCTGCTTCTCCAAGGACAAACTAAACTTCCCCCGGTCACCCCCATCCAGAAAATACCCACCAAAAAAAAGAGAAAACCAGCCCCCACTCCCCCAAACCCACCCACCAAACTCCCCTCTCCTCTGCCCCCAAACTCCCCCCGGCCACGACGGCGGCTGAGCCCAAGAGGGGAGCAACAAACCCGGTTTTGGCATCGTCCTCGTCCTCCTCCGGCGTGCGGGGTGTCCCTGCTCCCATCGCCCTCCCCGGCCGGGGCTGCCCGGCGGAGCTGCCCCTCCGCCTCTGCGGGCAGCGCCGGGATGCTCCAGCCTCTCCTGCGGAAAGGCGATGCCGGTGCCCACGTGAGCCCGGTGGGACTCCTTGCCCTCATTCTCCTTGTGCCTGAAATGGGTTTCTGCTCCCTCGCCGGTCCTGCCCGGCAGCAGCAGCGGCAGCCAGGGCTCCGGGCACCTCTTTCATGTCTATGAAAGTGACCGAGGCCTTTGCTTTCCCAGCGAGGGTGAGGAGGGAGCAGCGTGGGGCAGAGGAAGAGGAGGTGATGCCCAGGTGTGACCCCGTCTGTCCCCTCCGAGCAGGGCTGCTCTGCACAGGCAGCCAGGGCAGGGCTCACAGGGAGCTGGTTTCTGCACCCAGGGAGAGAAAAGCTGGAAAAGCAGGAGCCTGCAGCGCTCCCGGGCCAGCACAGACACACCCCCAGCACCAGGCAGTGGAGGCACCCAGGCCCCTCCAGCCCTTTGTCCTGGCACTGCCTCACCCGGGGCTGGCTTTTCCCTGGGACACAGGAAAATCCTCTGTTCCCGGAGCTGTGATTGCCAGCACTGAGATCCCAGACTGCTGAAGCTCCAGGAGCTGGAGCTGCCTCCTCGGGGCTTTTCCCATCCTGTTTTTCTATGGCCAGGGGGAATTGTTCATCCGTGAGACCCTGTGGGGGTGTCACACCTCTATGGACAGCTCTGGGTCCTGGCTGTGCCTTGCTCTGAGCCCGGAGCAGCTCTCAGCAGGTGCTGGGCAGAGCTCTGGATGTGGCCACAACCCCTCTGTTATTCCAGTGATCCACCAGGACTGTGAGCATCACCCACCACCCCACGTGAGGCAGCCCAGCTGCTGTTCCAAACCTCTGCTGCTTTTCCAGCAGGATTTAATGAAACCACAACAATTCCCTTTTCCATGTGTCCCCCCAGCCCTGTCAGTGAGCTCTGCCTTCCTTCCCTGCCCCAAAACTTCCCAAACAAAGGCAAAAACATCACCTGGAAAGGGATTGGGCACACAGGAATGGGGGAGCACCAGCCCGGGCATTTCCTGACTGACCTCCAAAAGTCATCTGCATCCTGAATCCTCCTGCCAGCATCTTGGGATGCGGAGTTTTCCCTCAAGCTTTATTCCAGCCCGTGTAATTGGGGCAGGTTCCCATGCTGTGCTGCTGAACTGGGATAGGAAAATATTGAGATCAGCCTGCACTGAACCCTTGCAGAGGCAGTGGGGTGTGCAAAGTTGGGGTCTCCCCAAAGGTGCTGCTCCAGAGAAAACCCAAGGAAATAAAAGGAATCCTGGAAAATGAAGTCTGGAAAATCCCACCCAGCTGTGGAAAAAACATCTCAAAAAAAAAAAAAGACAAAAAGCCTCCCTGTGGTCCCTCTTGCCCTGGTAGCCCCAGGCTCCTCTCAGGAAGCTGGAGCTGATTTTGCCTCGGAGCAATTCCCCAATCTCCTTCCCATGACCTTTGCAAGCAGAGGCACTGGGGGATCCAGAGCTGGCCTGGTCCCCACTGCACAGCCAGGCCAAAGCCACAGCTCCCCCAGAGCATCCCAGGAGCTGGATTCAGCCTTGGGATGTGATGGGAGATCAGTCACAAGGCACACACACAGAGCCCATCAAAGTGCAGTTTTAGGCCATTTTGGGGTTGATGATCCAGCCCAGGAACCCCAATCCTACCTCTCTGAGAATCAGCAAGACAATAATTTTTTCCCCTATTAAAAATGTGGCTTTATTTGGTGGAGGCTTTGTTTGGCTTGAATTTCTGCAGTCTCTGGAGACTGCTCCCGCTGAGGCTGTGAAACTCTTCACACATCAGACACAAATCAGTTCTCACGGAGTAACCCCAGGGTGCTGCTTGGCTGGACCTGAACCCAGCACTACCTAAGCAAAGCCTCTGATCCCTCTGAGCTCTGCCACTCATCCCTGACCCCAGACTGGTTTTCCATGGACTTTTGCAGTTATTTGGGGGATGGAAGCATTGGTAGAGCAAGCAGTGAGCACTGAGCCAGCACCAGGACTGGCTCCTGCCCTGCCCCGCAGGACCAGGGAGAACACCCTAAACCAGACCCCCAGAAAATCATGTTATTCCTCACCACTAAGTACAAACTGTACCAAATCCACGGAACCAGCAGTAATTTTGACCCAATATTCCCTCCCCACACCCAGTTCTGTCACTGGAGTGAGCACTGTGCACTGGGGATTCCCACAGTCCCTCCTTGGGATCACCTAAAATGTCCCTCTTATTCCCGAGCCAACCTAAAAAGAGACATCCTATTAACTATTATTATTATTATTATTATTATTATTATTATTATTATTATTATTGCAGCCTGAACCTGACATCATCTTTCCTGCACCCTATCCCTCCCAGTTTAATTCATCCCCATGCAAAGGATGCTCCCAACACTGTTTTGGAATTGAAGTGACTGCCTGGCAGCCATGGATTTCAGGCTGTCAGAAATCCTGATGAATTATTTCACTCCAGGTCCTCACAGTTTAATTGGAGCAGGCTGAAGGCAACCAATATTTCCTCTGAATGCTCCATGTCCTCGCTGTTCCTTGCACACATTCCCATAAAGCAGATTGCAGCAGCTGAGGATTTTCTAATGGAAGCCTTGCGAAACATTCAAACCCATTAAAAAGATCACAGCCAAAAGTAACCACTTTATTTAAGTCTTGGAAGAGAAAGAGAGGCTGCAAATGCTCAAAGCACAGAGTGTCTCTGTCTGGGGTCGGGCACAGACCCAAGAGCAGCCAAAACTCCTGTATCAGCACAAGTTGGTCTAAAACCACGAACCCAGCACCAATTTAGCTGGAGATAAAATGGAAACCTTTTCAACCAGGTGATTCTTCCACATCCTACTGACAATAAAGTAAAATAAGTAGCTTAATATAGGTGGGAACTTTCCCAGCTGGGTGTTGGGCTCGGCTGAATTTCCATTATATCATCAGTGGTGTCTACAAGCACAGAAAACACAATAAAAACCAGTCACTCACCTGCAGCCCTGCTCAGGCAGCCCAGCTCACAGCCCTCCCTCGGGCAGCAGGAGGATCCCGGGGGTTCTGGACATGGCAGCTCCCTGCACGCCTCTGACACGCAGGTAAGGATTAGAGTTTGTCTCAGGAAAGACTCAGATTCGGAAATCCTACACCCCAGTGAAACCCTACCTCGCCTCGCTGCCCT
Source organism: Passer domesticus (assembly GCF_036417665.1). Classification (NCBI taxonomy): domain Eukaryota; kingdom Metazoa; phylum Chordata; class Aves; order Passeriformes; family Passeridae; genus Passer; species Passer domesticus. The sequence continues at coordinate 2,079,037 of NC_087498.1, forward strand.
TGGATTTAAAGGAAACCCGGGGAGGAAGGCAGTGCTGCAAACAGGGCTGGGTGCAGCTCCACACCCGGGGGAACTCGGCCCCAGGGCACCCCAAAGCCTCCAGCAGCCCCCCAAGGCAGGGGGGCACCCCCAGAGCCCAGCTGAGTGCCCCGGTGACCCCTTCAGCCCCTGGGACAGATTTATCCCATTGTTCCTCCACGGGCAGGACCCCCACGGGGGAGGGAGTCCCCTGGCACTGAGGCCTTTCCCCCTGGCAGCAGCCCCTGTTTTAAAATCAACATTTACATTTTAAGACCAAATTTCACGCAAGTGTCCAGGAGCTGTCCCCTGCCCAGGTGTGGGCTGTAATCCAAGCCTGGCTCCCACCAGGGCACACCAAGGCCTCAGTGGGGGCTGCATGGCTTTGGGATCTGGCCTTGACCTCTGCCCTGGGCAATGCTTTAGGGCCACGAGGCCAAAACTTTGGGGACTGGTTGGCTTGAGACCTGTCTGTGTCCCAAAGAGGCCCTGGGAGCTTTTCAGGGGATTTCCAGGAGACACTGAGCCCCCCACACTGTGGGGAGCAGGAAAAGGGGCCCCACATCAGCTCTGAACCCCCCAATCTATAGGGAACAGGAAAAGGGGCCCTGAATTCAGGTCTGAGCCCCCCACACTGTGGGGAACAGGAAAAGGGGCCCCACGTCAGCTCTGAACCCCCCAATCTATAGGGAACAGGAAAAGGGGCCCTGAATTCAGGTCTGAGCCCCCCACACTGTGGGGAGCAGGAAAAGGGGCCCCACGTCAGCTCTGAGCACCCCAATGAACAGAAAAAGGGGCCCTGCATTGAGCTCAGAGACACCCACACTGTGGAGAACAGGAAAAGGGTTCCTGCATTCAGCTCTGAGCCCCCCACACTGCAGGGAACAGGAAAAGGGGCCCCACATCAGCTCCGAGCCCCAGGCAGAGCTGGGGAAGAGGTGACAAAAGCCCCAAGGATGCAGAAGGGTCTCCCCATTAGCCAAGACCAGCTCATTCCCTGAGCACCTCTCGGTGCTGTAGGAGGTTTTGGCTGCTCTGGTGGCTCCTTCCAAGCCTGTGGTGGGGTGTCCTGGTCAGCTTTACCCCAGGAACATGTGGGATGTGTTAAACCCATCTTCTGGGGGAAGAGGACAGGAGGAAGGTACAGACTGAGGCTGCAGGGTGGCCATGGTCTTGCAGACCAACATGGATGGGCCTCCCCACCTCTCCTTGCCACGCTGAGCTCACCCACACCTTGGTGTTCAGGATCACGTCCAATCCCACAGAAATCAGGGATTCAGGAGAGGTCCATGGCTTGGCCACTCAGCTTTAACCCAGCTCAGGAGGGAGCCCCAGAGTCGAAGCTCATCCTCCAAGCAGCAAGCAGGGCTGTGCAAGCCCAGCACCCTCGGAGGTGGCCCTGCCCTGGGTATTTCCCAGAGGTTCCTGTTACACTGCAGCCATGGGAATCTCATTAATTACTGGTTCTGCTGAACGGTGCTAACGAAGGCCCAGGACACATCAAGAATCATGTTCGCATGGCAAGGTGGCGCAGGAACAGCCCCGGAGGGTGATGCTCCACAGAAAGGCCTGAAGTTGTTACAAGGACGTCAGGAGACTTGATACAAAGGGCTGGCTTATGAATAGCTAATGGGGGAATAAATTATGCACCCACTCGGCTGGATTGGGTTTCTCCCTCCTCACTGCACCCTGACATCCCCATCACCCCCCTGCTCTCTGCTTTCTGTCACACCTGTCTTTTTCTTCTCCTTATTTTTGCACTTGGCAGGATTTTTAATGTGTTTATCCATCACCCAAAGCTTCAAAGCCGAGTCCAGCCTGGCTCAGGGTGATGCCAGAGCAGGACCGGGCACCACCCTGAGCCCTCTCTGGGAGGGCTGGACGCTTCTCCCATGCCAGCAGAGCTTCTCCTGCTCCCAGAGACCCCTAGATGCCCTGGAAACCTGAAAGAGAAGCGCCAGGCAGCAAAACAAAAGCTTCTGCAGGATGTGCCGTGCCCTGCCTGCCATCTGCCCGAGCTGCCGGGGGCGGCCAAGCCCCGGAGCTCCGCGCCGGGCTCGCTGCAGCTGCTCCCGGGCAGGCGGAGAGGGGCCGGGAAGGCCGGGAGAGGCCATGGGGAGGGACAACAGCGGGGTGCCTCCGTGTGTGGCCACCTCGGGTTCCCAACAGCCCCAAAGTGCGGACCAGGAGGAGGGAAAGCTGGGGTTAACTCGTGAAAGGAGTTTGGGGGTGTCCCGCTCCCTGCGCGGCTCCGGGGAGGGCAGGGATGCTCCCGGTCAGGGCATTTCCAGCCGGATAACGCAGCGGCTGCTGGGGCTGCCGCCGGGCTGGGGCTGCCACCGCTCCTGTTTCAGCTGGGACAGCAATTCCCCCCTCGCCTTCCCGAGCCCCGCTTCCCTGCGGGCTCGGTCAGCGCTCCGGGCTCCGCCTGAGGCTGCTCCAGCGCTCCTTCCCAGCAGGTGCTCCAGAGCCCGGCCGGGAGCCCCCGCAGCGAGCCAAGGGCTGTGCGAGCGTGTGTGGGGTTAAATCGCTCGGATCCCACCCGCCCTGAGCCCCGGGGCCGGTCCCGCAGCCGCCCGAGCACGGAGAGCGCGGAATGTTCGCACCGGGAACGGCCCCTCCTGCTTGGAGCGGGGATTTCGGACAGCTCCGGGCACAGCCGCGGCCCCAAAGCTCCGAGGAGGTGAAGAGCATCACCAGGAGCAGCACCCCAGCCCCTGGCCCAGCTCTTTAAGCGGAGGACGATGGTCCCTGCGCCCCGAGGCTCCTTTGCCCGGCACTCCCCCCTCTCTAATCTCCCATTATCACTTTCTCTGCCCGCTCTGATTTCACGGGCCGGGCTATGCTATCCCTGGTGCCTGGGTGGGGTTGGGCAATCTGATCGCCGCCCCCCCATCAGACTGGCTGCGAACACCGTCACCGATGCCCGGACCCCGCTCCGACCCCGCCGCAGCTCCAGCGACTCAGAGTCCCACCCGCTGCGGCTCCAGCCCCGGGCAGGCTCCTTTTCCATGCCCGTCACCCTCCGGGCGGGTTTGGATGACCCCAGCCCCGGGCAGGCTCCTGTTCCATGCCTGTCACTTTCTGGGTGGGTTTGGATGACCCCAGCCCCGGGCAGGCTCCTGTTCCATGCCCGTCACTTTCTGGGTGGGTTTGGATGACCCCAGCCCCGGGCAGGCTCCTGTTCCATGCCCGTCACTCGCTGGGTGGGTTTGGATAACCCCAGCCCCGGGCAGGCTCCTGTTCCATGCCCGTCACTTTCTGGGTGGGTTTGGATGACCCCAGCCCCGGGCAGGCTCCTGTTCCATGCCCGTCCCCCTCCGGGCGGGTTTGGATGACCCCAGCCCGCGTCACAGCAGCTCCTGGTCACCCAAATCGGGCTATTCTGTATCGGTAACAGGAACCTCCCGGCTTCTCGTGTCTGCTCCTGCCGCTGCTCCCTCCCTGGGGAGAGCCGCCTCTCACCCCAGCGCGGGGGTGACACCGCAGCGTCCAGCTCCAGCCCGAATTTAATCCCCACAGCAGTCTCCTCCTTAGGGGGAGGTGCTGTTTGTCCATTTTTTATCAGCCGAAGGATGCGGAATCACAGAATAAATCGGGTTGGGAGGAATCTTAAAGTGCATCTCCAACCCCCTGCCATGGGTAGGGACAGCTCCCACTGTCCCAGCTGCTCCCAGCCCTGTCCAGCCTGGCCTGGGACACTTCCAGGGACCCAGGGGCAGCCACAGCTGCTCTAGGCTGGAGCAAAGGAGAGGGAAACGGGTTTTTTTCAGATAATCAGCAAAAAGACACAGATGGAAAATAAAATGCTGGAGCAAATTGGTAATTAAATCCTTTGGTGCTCCTGAAAGTCAAGGAAAGATGGAGGAGTGAGGAGAAGAATGGGAAATTGGGATCTCGGCTGCATCCTTTCTTCTCCCTGCCCGTGCTGGGGCCAGGCAGGAGAAAGGTGAGGAGGAGGCTCTGGGGCCCTCCCTGGAATCAGCACCACTGGAAGAGAAAATTCCCTGAGCCAACATCACCCCGAGTGGATACTCCTGCTCTGGGGAGTCACAGGGCCAAGCATGGCATCACGTCATCATCACAAAACCCTGTCCAAAGTGGGATTGCAGGTGGGGAAACTGAGGCACAAGAGGGCTGAGCTGCCAAACACCCCCTCCCACGGGGCAGGGGAGGAGCAGCTTTGCTCCCTTTGCTCCTCTTGCCACCCACGGCCTGAGGGAGCAGCTCTGTCTGTCCAGGGTTCTCCAGCTGAGTCTCCAAACCAGGTCCCTGCAGCAGCTGCAGCCTGGTAACCTCCCAAAGTGTTTGCTGGTGCCTCCAAAGCAGCAGCTTCTGTCTGCTCTGTGCATGCTGGCTCTTGTTGGCCACGGGTGACTCTGGGAAAATGACCAAGAAAATTAAAGTCACTGTCAGTAATCTTAAATTCACCTCGCAGGGAAATTTGTGCCCCTCCTGGAGAAGATTTAGCGGACTGTAAACTAAAAAAAAAAAAAAAAAAAAATCACAAAACAGCACAGGGAATTAAATCCAACAGTGCCGCTGTCTGGGCGAGGGAAGCACAGCAGCGCCATCCAGGAGGGTTTGCACAGAGAACCGCTGGTGTAGTTGAGATGGAGACAATACAAAGCAACACTCCGTTTTCAGGTGGCTTCAAACCTGTTTTTATTCTAGCATGCATGCTTTTTATGCATTCTTACAAAACCCATAAGTTTACACTTTACTCATTGATCAGGAGAGACAAATAAAGTGCTCATTGGAACAGGCACTTGCAGGTTTCTCTTATTTGTCCTTCTTTCTTTGTTGGTTTCTATGTCAATGACCTTAGTAGAAAATTCTTTCAGGGATATATGTGGATCCTCTTCTCAAACTCCCCTCTGGCTCCCAGGAGTTGCTGTAAAACCTCTCCCACACGCCCCAATAAGGACTGAATCTCCTCAGCACTGGGCACAGCCCAGGGTACACCCCAGGGCACACCCCAGGGCACACCCCAGGGCACAGCCCAGAGTACCCCCCGTGCTCCAGACCTGCACCAGCCCGAGCCCAGGGCGGTGCTGAGGAAGTGGGGCCTCCCCTCCCCACCCTCTGCAGGGACAGAACAGAAAATTCACCCCAAAAAAGGCTCCTGGAGGTCTCGGCTGTGAAATAACAGCTCCAGCCAGAAGAGGACAGTGGTGCCTGTGTTTTATTCAGGGCTGCACCACGAGGGGTTGAATGGCTCCAGTTGTTTCTTTGCTGTTCAAATCCCCCTGTCCAATGCACAGCCGGGCTCTGGGGGGGTCCAGGCTGCTCCAGTGACAAAACCCCTCCAGCTGTGGGTGCAGAGGGGCTGTGGGGACATCAGGGCTGGGCTCTGGCTGCTGGGAGGGAGCAGGGAGATATTGCAACAAAGATTGAACCTGAGGATGCAGAGAATTCAGTTTTTCAGGGAAAATTTTCGCCTCAGATAAATTAGGAGTTACTGGGCTGATGGGAAAAGTGAGGAGGGAGCTGCTTCTGCTGTGCCATCTCTCCCTAGGGAAGAGATAAATAATGTGACAGAAACGTCCCTCTTGTGGGCAGACACAAAAGAGAGTGGAAACACCTACCTATCAATGTGAGTCTCAATATGACACTCACATGGATGTTGATATGTGGATAAATATCATAGAACTGCACGGGAACAGGTATTCAAGCTGTTCCCGGCATCTCAGCAGATTTTCCTAACCCCAAAATTAACCCCAAAGAGGAGAGCTGCCCCTGGCAGAGGGGCTGGCACAGGCTGCTGGGGTAATTCCTTGCTTGGAGTTAAAAAAATGAGGATTAAATTGAAAGCAGGCTGGAAACCTGCCAGGCCCAGCAGGGTGCTGGTGCTGCTCCTACTCTGGGGAGGAAGGCAAGGGTGGAAACACAGGGAGAGACCCTTCTGCTGCCAAAAAACACCACATGTAGGGACCTAGGACCAAAATGTCCCAGGGATTTGGCAGCAGCTCTCAGGTGCTGCAGTAAGGCACTGATTCACAGCTCTTTCATATGCTGAACCTCAAGTCTAAATTTGTTCCTCTAAAAGTCATCCACTCTGGGATGGAAAGCCAGAATTGTGCCTGGGTTTTCTCCACCCCACTCCTCTGGAGCAGGGGGGGCTCTTGGTGACAGACACCAATGTTTGGGTGCTGCAGGAACTGGAAATGTCCCGTTTCCCCCTCAAAGTGCCCCAAACCCTCACTCTTCTGCTGCTGCAGAGCTCAGAGGGGCTCGCTGGAGCTCCTCCTGCAAAGGGCACAGATCCAGCTCAGGAAGGGTCTCAGTGGAGACGAGGCTTTCCAGCCTTCTCCCAAAATGCTGTTTTCTTTCCCCAAGCACTGCTCTTGTGATGCAAAAGCCGAGAGAAGTCCCCGAGCCGGGCTCATCCTGGTGACGCTCTGATGGGCACAAGTGATGGAAAAGTCCTGACAGAGGGAGCCCCTCCTTCGGCCCTTCCCTCTTTTTCCACCCTCCTGTGCTGTTTAAAACCTTCTAAACAGCTGCTCCTGGCAGTGAAGGGGGGACAAGGGTCCTCTGTAAAATTTACCCTCTTTGGGGGAAAAATGGGAAACCCCACTCACTCAGCCCCTTTGTATGGTCCCTTGGGCTGGAGAGGTGACACTTTAACGTGGATAAATCCTCAGGAGCTCTTGGGCACTGAGAGATCCATCACCCCAGCGGCCTTTCCACCCCACAGCCTTCCTGGGATAAAGTATTTTAAAACAAGAATCTGAAAAAAGAAAAATTGAAGCATTTTCCCTAACTGCAGCTGGATCCTGAGGGGCTGGTCTCTCCCTGCTGCCCCCACCTTCCCTCCCAGCCCCCCACCCCTCCTCTGCCCCCTCCAGCTCCTCAGGCAGCACCACCCCCAACTCCACGGCGCGCCCTGAAACGAGACAGTGAAATTCAGTGGTGTGAAACAAACCCACCCACGGGAGCCCACCTCTCCTCATCCCTTCCATTAACAATGCTCCCTCCCCCTCCCGGCATCCCGCAGGGGAGGACGATGAGACAGGAGCTGCCAGAGAGCTGTCACAACATCCCCGGCACCGCTGCCTGTGTGCGCGGATCCCACACCCGCATCCCGGCTCCCATTCCTGCCTAACCACCTAAACCCGACTCTCCTCCCTCTAAGCTCGGCCTGGCCTCGCTCACCTGCTCCACCCCAGACCAGCACGTTCCTGGCTGGCCCAGTAAGACCAGAAGGCCAAGGGATGCTCCCAAACTGGTTTCCCTTTTGCCAAAGGTCCTTCCCCAGCCTCAGGCAGGTGGAGCTGCTCACCAGATTATGGCCTCATTCCTCAGGTGCCCAACTAATCCAGGGCTGTGGAAGGCTCCAGATTCCCTGATAATGCAAATGAGCAGCTTTTCCTGCTGGGCGGGAAAAAATCTGGGTGAAAATCTAGGAATTGGATAGAAAATAGGAAGGAAAAGGCTGGAAAAGGTGAGGCTAGACTCGCCATTTGACCCAGAGATCCAGGACTGCAGCATCCTCCCTTCCCATTCCCCATCCCATTCCCCATTCCCCCTTCCCCATTCTCCATTCTCCATTCCCCATCCCCCATTCCCCCTTCCCCATTCCCATTCCCATTCCCATTCCCATTCCCATTCCCTTTCCCCATTCCCATTTTCCGTTCCCCATTCCCCATTCCCCATTCCCCATTCCCATTCCCCATTCCCCATTCCCCATTCCCATTCCCATTCCCTTTCCCCATTCCCATTTTCCGTTCCCCATTCCCCATTCCCCATTCCCCATTCCCATTCCCCATCCCCCATTCCCATTCCCCGTTCCCCGTTCCCCCTTCCCCATTCCCCATTCCCCATTCCGGTTTCCCATTCCCCATTCCCATTCCCCATTCCCCGTTCCCCCTTCCCCATTCTCCATTCTCCATTCTCCATTCTCCATTCTCCATTCCCCATTCCCCATTCCCCATCCCCATTCCCATTCCCCATCCCCCATTCCCATTCCTCATTCCCATTCCCCATTCCCATTTTCCATTCTCCATTCCCCATTCCCCATTCCCCATTCCCCATTCCCATTCCCCATCCCCCATTCCCATTCCCCGTTCCCCGTTCCCCGTTCCCCCGTTCCCCCATTCCCCATTCCCCATTCCCATTCCCATTCCCATTCCCCATTCCCCATCCCCATCCCCATCCCCATTCCCCATTCCCCATTCCCCATTCCCCATTCCGCTTTCCCATTCCCGTTCCCCATTCCCCATTCCTGAAATGGTGAAATCATGAAATTCATGTGCAAGACCATATGGGGAACCCCTCTGAGCCTCCCCTGGCCCTGCCCAGCACCATCCCACCCGTGCCACCGTTCTGGTGCCCTGTGACCACATTCCCAAGCATTTCAAACCCAGTGCATGAACCACTTTTCCTGAATGCCATGGGGGTTTATCTTCCCAGTGGAACACGGTCACAACACTCGGCTTCCACACAGTCAGGTTGATTTGGATGTGTTTTCAGGAGAAAAGAAATTCAGTCCCCACAGCTTCACTTGGAGGGTGAAAGGGAATGATGGAGATGCTGGACCATCCATGGAGATGTTAGAATATCCATGGAGATGTGGGATCATCCATGGAGATGTTGGATCATTCATGAAGAGTTGGATCATCCATGGAGATGCTGGCCCATCCATGGAGATGTTGGACCATCCATGGAGATGTTGGACCATCCATGGAGATGTTGGATCATTCATGGAGATGCTGGCCCATCCATGGAGATGTTGGATCATTCATGGAGATGCTGGCCCATCCATGGAGATGTTGGACCATCCATGGAGATGTTGGATCATCCATGGAGATGTTGGATCATTCATGGAGATGCTGGACCATCCATGGAGATGTTGGATCATTCATGGAGATGCTGGCCCATCCATGGAGATGTTGGACCATCCATGGAGATGTTGGACCATCCATGGAGATGTTGGATCATCCATGGAGATGTTGGATCATTCATGGAGATGCTGGACCATCCATGGAGATGTTGGATCATTCATGGAGATGTTGGACCATCCATGGAGATGTTGGACCATCCATGGAGATGTTGGATAATCCATGGAGATGCTGGATCATTCATGGAGATGCTGGACCATCCATGGAGATGTTGGATCATCCATGGAGATGTGGGATCATTCATGGAGATGCTGGACCATCCATGGAGATGTTGGACCATCCATGGAGATGCTGGATCATTCATGGAGATGCTGGACCATCCATGGAGATGTTGGATAATCCATGGAGATGCTGGATCATTCATGGACATGCTGGATCATCCATGGAGATGCTGGATTGTCTCTGGGGCTTGACCCCTCATCTCTGCCCCACAAATCCTCAGCAAATTCCTGCAGAACCACTCAGGGCTCCACAGCCCAGGCCCCAAGTTCCCAAAGATGCCATGGAGGAGGTCTGGAGATAACATTCCATCCCTGTCCTCCTGCCTGGGCAGCTCTGGGGGCTCTGTTTGCACCCACAAACCAGCAAGGTGTGCTGCCCCCCCGGAGAGCTGAACCTGGGAACCCTCCTGAAGCAATTCCCAAAATAGAACCCTGAAAATCATCCTGGTGGCAGAAACTCTCATTTTTCCCCTCATTTTCATCCTGCTCCACACCATCCCAAGATCAGTCCATGATTTTTTCAACCCTGCAACCTGCCAGCATCCCTCCAGCTCCAGGGGGCTTCTTGGAAAAGACTTTTCAGCAGAATATGAAAACTACTCCCCAGCTGGGACGAATGGCTGAAATTTGGGAAGTCAGAGGTTCACCTGGGGGGTCCACAGGGGGAGAGCCCCTTGAAATCCCACATCAAACCTGGTTTGATGCTGTCTTTGCTTTGGACACAGGGACAGCTCTTGGCTTGGGTTCCCCCTGCCCTCACTGGAATGAAAAGACAAAATAAGAAATTTTTTTTCTGTTTTCTTCTTCTTTTTTCCCCCCTTTTTTCTTCTTTTTCCTTTTTTTTTTTGGGGGGGGGGGCTTTTTTGTTTGTTGGTTGGTTTGGTTTGGGGTTTTTGGGCTGTTTGTTTGCTCGTTTGTGGTTTTTGGTTTTGTTTTTTTTTCACCCAGCAATGACTGATTCTCCTCTGGGAGCCAGGCAATAATGACGGGTGTTTCCCAGGGAAGGGACAGCCGGCCCTTCCTTGGAGGCTGGGCAAACCCTCACAGCAACCTTGGGAATTTCTCTCCTCCTCCTGACTCCTCATTTCCCATTTCTCCATCTGCTAAGCAGGAATGGTCCCTCTGCCACCCCCCTGGAGCCCTGGCTGGGAAATCTCCCTGGGATTCACTACGCAGAATCATTCCACCTTTGTTTTTTAATTATTATTATTATTAGAGCTGAATAGTTCTAGGGAAGCCCCAGAGGAGGTGTGAGCCCACTCGTGCACAAACAGGGAAATTCAGCTTTTCCCATCTGCAAAAATCCAGGGAGTGTTTCATTTCAGGCTGATGGTGCTCACCATGCATGGAAATGGTGCTGCTCCCTGAGAGTCCCCGAAATTTGGGATGCAGGCATCCAAATGCTCCCTCCTCTAGCCTTTAATTTCCTCCGGGGAGGGTCCACAAGGAAACTCCCTCCCAGGAAAAGCTAAAAAAGTCCCCTGGTTTATTAAAAATTAGGATTAAAAATTAATTTATTTTTTAAAAATATATTACTTTATTTAAAAAATAGTTTATTACTTAATTTTAATGTATTAATTTATTTAAAATTTTGATTTAAAATCCCAATTTTTACAAACCTAAAGATTAAAAAATATAACATTAATAATAAATAAAATTAATTTTAAAAAATAATAATCCCCCAGAGCTTTGGCAGGTGTCTGCTCTGGGCACAGGGAAACTGAGGCACGGGGGGTTCATTCTCCCGGGGCAGGCGGGAGCGGAGTCAAGGGCTCCAGTGGCCACAGACCCAGCGGGGGCTGGCCCCCAGGGCAGGGAGGGCTTCGGGGGGAGATTTTAGGATGAATAAGGGGAAAGTGGCCCCGGAGTGGCAGAGAGCAGCTGCTCCCGCTCCGAGCCGCATCTGGAGCTGCTGCTGCCTGCCCCCTCCTCCCCGCGCGGCTCCGGGAAGGATTTGCATCCTCCGCGGGCACCCAGGAGCTCAAAACTCCATTTCTAAAATTTTTATTTATTTAATTTAAATTTTTTAATTTTTTTTTTAAATTTTAAACCCCGATTTTTTTAATTTTCAACCCCTATTTTTTTTTAATTTTAAAGAGTAACCTTTACAATTTTAATTTTAAACCCTGAAATTTTATTTTTTAAATTTTAATTTTTTTAATTTTTAAAATTTCAAACGGCAATCTTTAAAATTTTAATTTTAAAAGCAGAAATTTTATTTTTTCAATTTAATTTTTTAAATTTTAAACCCCGAATTTTTAATTTTTAAATGTAAAAAAATTAAAACTCGATTTTTTAATGTTTTAATTTTTAAAGTTAATTTTAATTTTTTTAAATTTTAAATTTAAAAAAAAATTCTAAACCTTTAAAATTTTAATTTTAAACCCCGACTTTTTTTTATTTTAATGTTTTTTTATTCTAAACCCAGATTTTTTTTAATTTTAAATTCCGAAATTTAAATTTTTAAATATTTTGAAATTTTAAACTCCGAAATTTCTTTTTTTAATTTTTCTTTTTTTTTAATTTTAAACCCCGACATTTAATTTTTTTGTTTGTTTTTAATTTTAAAGAGCAACCTTTACATTTTTAATTCAAATTTAACTTTTGCTCTCGCAGGGTCTGGCGGCGGAAACAGAGCTGCGAACCCAAGAGCGGAGGGAACATGCAACAGCCTGGGGAGAGGAGCGGGCTGGATGCTGGAAGGGGATGGGGATGGGGATGAGCCGGGACTCGGGGATGTGCTGGGCGCTCTCAGCTCCGCCACCATTCCGCCCGGGAATTGCGGGGATGCGCTCCGCGCTCCGCGGGGCGCTCCAGGCTCTGCACTGCTGACACTGCTCTGCTCCAGCTCGGCTTTACTGGGGTGCAAACGAGAGGCACCAGCGAGAGCAGCCGCAGCGCTGTGGGTTTCCCTCTCCAGGGTGTCCCACCGCCGCTCCTCCCCTCCCGGCACTCCGCTCCGTGTCACCTGCTCCTCCCGGGACCCGAAATGTGCCCAAATGTGCCCAAATCCATCTGCCGGCTGCTGGGAGCCAGCCCTGCCGGGCACCGAGCGGCACGGAGCATTTTCCAGCAGCCGGGAGCCGGAACATTTATTTCTGCCTCAGGGGTGCGGTGGGAGCCCGTGGGGCAGCAGAAAAAGGGTCTGGCGGGGGGTTCCGTGATTCTCCCTGCGAGCTTCCCTGGGCAAGCTGCTCGGGAGCGAGCAGGGGCACGGGGGGCCGCAGCCCCTTCCCCTTCCAGCCCCAGGTGAGTTCCGAGCCCGCCCGTGCCAGGCACGCCCGGGTGCGATGTGACCCTCCGGGTGTCCCCTCCTCGGTGGCGGCCGGGACCAGCCTGGAGCGGGGTTTGCCCGTGCCCGCGGCTCTGCCTCAGCCCGGCACCTCTGCGCCTCCTCCCCGGCTCCATCCCCGGCCCAAGGGGCACGGCAGGAGGGAAAAACCCCTCTGGCACCGGTGCCAGGTCCATCCCACCGTGCCCTGACTGTGCCCAGCCGGGCTCCCCTCGCCCCCCGCAGCCCCTGCCTCCCTGCCCACATTCCCGGGCAGAGGAATCCTAACACAACAGCCCCTGCCAAGATAAAAGCGAAGCCCTGAATAATTCATGTTTCAATCTTTTTCACCACCGTCTGCTGTAAATATTTAAATAGCTCCAAGATGTCTAGAGCTGAAGTTGGGGAGGATGAACCTGAGCAGAGCCCGGGGCTCGGGGAGCAGCACCGTGGAGGGGGATGAGCTGGGGATGGAGCATGGGGAGGGTGGCAGATGCTGTGGGGATATTTTTTTGGCTCTGTGTGTGCACAAGAGAGATCCACGGGGAAAAACTGATTTATATCTCCATAAGGAGCAAATCTCCAAGCCTTTCTGCCCTTCCAATTAAAAAAAAAAAAAAAAAAAAAGGAAAAAGGCAGCACAGAAAGGAATGTATTCCCACTGTAGGATACAGGAGTATCCAAAGGACATGGTTCAACTCTCCTGCCTTCTCCTCTGCTCCTTTCCCCTGGCTCAAAACCTCAGTGGAATTTCACTTGAAATTATGATTGCCAAAAAAAAGATCAGCAAATTCCTCTGGTCTGCAGCTCCCTGCGCTCTGCTCTCCACCTGGAAAACAAGAAAACAATGTCTGACATTAAAAGGAAGACGTGATCCTGGGCCATCTCCCAGCTCCCAGCGCAGCATCCAGCCTGGACACGAGTTCTTTACCCAATCCCAGTGGACTGGGAACATCTGGGAGCTCACTGCAGGAATCAGGAACCCCTCCAGGGACAAACCCCGTCCCAGCAGTGGGTTTGTGTTGGTTTTGTTGGCAGTGTGGAGGAGAACAGCACAGCCCTGGGCAGCTGCTGAGTGGCTGCGTCTTCTCCTGATTCAGCAACACTTCAGTGTCCCCACAGCCCTTCCCAGAGGTCTCAGGTTGGAAATGGGGCTGTGTGTTCCATCCCCACCTGTCAGAGCTGGGGCAGTTCTCTGCTGTTCATGGGGCAGTTTTTCTTTATCTCTCCCACAGCCAATCCTCCCTCCAGGAGATCTCTGCTGTCCATGGCCACTGAGTGTCCCTGCATGGCTGATCAAATTCCAGCATCCCCTGGGGAGATGCTCCGCCCAGGGCAGGAGCCAAGCATTCCTACCTGGATACAATCTGAGCCTGGAACAGCACAGCAGCCTTTGCCCACTGCATTCCCAGAGGAGCAGCTTTCTCCTGCCCTGCATTGCCAGAGGGAGAGCAGGCCCATCTCCAGCAGCCCTGGAGCTGCAGAGGAAAACTCCCCCCTTGTGCAGGATCCCTGCTCCAGCAGAAGCACAGCTGGCACTGCAGGAGGGCTGAGCCCCCATGGGATGGGACTGTGCCACCACCCTGACCCACAGGGGGTCAGGGCCTGTTCTGACTCTGGCAGTGTTTTTTTTTCCTTTTTTTGTACTATTGCATTTGTATTTTTAATTTTCCTAATAAACAATAAATAACTGTTATTCCTATTCCCATATCTTTGCCTGAGAGCCCCTTAATTTCAAAATTATAATAATTCGGGGGTGGGGATTTACATTTTCCATTTCAGGGGAGGCTCCTGCTTTCCTTAGCAGACACCTGGCTTTTCAAAGCAAGACACCAAATAACTGCTGGAGCAACTATTGCCACTGTGGCTGCAGAAATGGAGACTCCTGGCCCTAAGCTGATGTGTCCCACAGCCACCTTGTCCCCACACCTCCACGTCTCCCAGCGCTCTGCTTTGAGGACACGCTCAGCTGCTGGGACTCTGGGCGTTTTCCTCCTGGGGATTTCAGTGGGTTTCACCAGGACCAGGGGTTTTGCAAGAGCACTTTTAAATGTGCCAGGTGCTCTTCCCTCTTCCACATCTCCCTGCACCAGCACATGCAAATGTGTTCATGGTGCTCTTGGTCCTCCTCCCCAGGAGACTCTGGCTGCCAATTCCTTCATCATCCTCCAGTGAAAGGTCAAAAAAAACTCCAGGAGGGGTTGTGCTCTTGCTCCACAGCCTGGTGGGGTGTCCCAGTCCCTGTCACCAGAGGAGGAGGGACCAGGCAGCACCAGCAAATTCTGCCTGTGCCCCCCCTGAGATCCATCACTGCAGAGGATTTGGGGACAACCTTGGATAAAAACCAGGTCCAAGGTACCTCACCAGAGGTATAATCCCAAAAATAACCCTATAATGCTTTCTTAAAGACAACTTCTGGTCTGGAAACAAGGGGAAATGATTTTTAACTGAGAGAGAATAGGTTTAGATGGGATATTGGCAAGGAATCCTTCCCTATGAGTGTGGAGGCCCTGGCACAGGGTGCCCAGAGCAGCTGGGGCTGCTCCTGGATCCCTGGCAGTGCCCAAGGCCAGGCTGGATGGGGCTTGGGGCAGCCTGGGACAGTGGAAGCTGTCCCTGCCATGGCAGGGGTGCAATGGGATGAGTTTTAAGGTTCCTTCCAACCCAAACCATTCTGGGATTCCATGGAGCAGCTTTCCCACCTCTGGGGGCTCTTTGGCTTTCTCCGCTGGAATCAGAGTAAATGAAGACTTTGGGACACCAAAGCAATTTGCAGTTTGAGGATTTGAATGACTGTTGCTCTTAAGCCAAGCTCTTAACTCAGTTTAACCTTTTAAAAGCCTTTTCTCAACCAACTTAACATCTGAAACAAAAGAGATTTTGTTTTCCCAGTGGGACGCTTTGATAACTTCAAATCTTTTTTCCTCATCTCCATTCCTAAGCCAAGATATTAATCAAAACAATATGTTTCCCACAACAGCAACAGCAACAAAAGGCTTGGAGTCAATGAGTCATCATTTTTCTGTGAAGAAAAATAAACATTTTCCCAATTCCCTGCTCAGGGATGGCACAAATCTCTGCACCAGCCCCTGTGGCTGAAGCAGCTGTGGCAGGTCCCAGCCAGATGTGGAGGTTTCCTGGGTGCAGGTGCAGGTCCAGGTTGTCTGGGCAGGGTTTTGTCCTCCCTCTGAGGCTGGTGGCAACATCTCCAACCTTTGGGGCATGGTGGGCTTTGCTGTCTTGGCTTATTCCACTCACCACAGAGATTTTGGAGCCCACCAAGGAGAAGGAGGGTGTGCAGATGGACTAAGCACTGAAGTGCTGGGCACTTGGAGTGGATTCCCAGCTCTTGGTTGTCCTCCCACCTCTGGAAATGAAGAGGGACGGAAAGCTGGTGCACTGGGGAGATCTGACCAGCCTGTGTGGACTGAGGAACCCCACAGGGACACCTCACCCCCTCTGGGCCCAGAGACTGCCCCAGGTGCTGCAGAGCCCACCAGCAGCTCAGATTCCATTCCATGGGCCTTGGCTGCTGAGCAGGCTCCAGCTGTGCCCAGGATGCCAGGACTGATGGGCAGAGCCTGCTGGGCACAGGGACAGGAGCTGGGGGCCCTCGTGCCACTGCACAGAAGGTGGGGCAGGATGGAGCCTGGGGGAGCCCAGGTGGCTTCAGAAAAACAGAGAAAGGCAGAGAAAAGGGGCAAAAAAAAAAAAAGAAACCAGGGAGCTGAAAGCCTTGGCTGATCAATTGTCCACAGAAGGCCTCGGAGGGTTCGCTCTGTACTAAGTGGTTTATAGATTTCCTCTAAATAGGAAGATGCAGCACATGAGCCATGGTGAGAGGTACAAGGCTGACGTAGGGGGACAGGGGACAGGCTCTGGGGCTGCTGGCCTGGCCCTGTCCTCCTCCCCCCAGCAAACACACCTGGCTGATGGGGGGACACAGCCCAGGGAAGGCTCCTCCCCAGCCCCAGGCTGTGACCTCCTGCAGGGTGGGGTTTTCAAAGCCTCACAGGACACTGAGTCCTTTTTTATTTTGGAGGATTGTGCTAAAGGAACTTGCCCAGGACCTTCCAGGGGGAAGAAAAGATGCAACATCTCCTTTCCTGCCTTTGTGTACCCCCAACCCTGGCCAGGTTCCAACAGGGGGGACCCCAGGGTGAGCACATCCATCCCACTGCCACCTCCTCACCCCACTCCAGGAGGAATGGGATCCCATGGACACATGAGTGAGCAAGGGTAAAACCAGCCCCATGTCAAAGCCACAGCAAGAGCAAGGGGGGAGGAGAGGTTTTCCTCATTCTTAAACATTCCCACTGTGTCCCAAGGGGAATTGCACTCTGATATCACCTAGGAGAGTTTGGAGAAGTTTTCATTTCAGCCAACAAATGGTCGGGAGTGAGAGGGCTGGAGGTGGAGGGAAGGGATTGATCAATCCCCTCATCCTTTATTGATGGAAACAGCAGATGGGAGCGTGAGCAGAACCGCTGGAGCCACGTCATTGCAGGAGGCTTTGGGAGGAAAAATGGACAGCCAAGGCAAGAGTCTTGAAGGAAAGTCTTATCTGGAGGGCTGGATCAATAGGAAGAAGAACCATATGAGACTTCTTGTCTCTCCCAAGGCCATTGAAAATCTGCCAATCCTTCCCAATGCTTTTAAGACCTAAGCAGGAAGTCACTAAAAATGAATGGCTTTGCTCCAGCGTGGAAACATCACCAGGGCATGCTGAGAAGGAAATTCTTCATTCCTGAGACTCTTGGATTCACCCTGATTTCCCTGCAGATGTCTCACCAGATCCCTTGCAACATCTTTTCCTCCTCTGTTGGATGCAGAAATCCTCTTGCAGACAGATCTGGTGGACACACCCTGGCTTGGGAAGGTGTGGCCATGAGGCACATCCCAGGGGCACTCAGGCAATATTCTGGGAGCAGGGAGTGGGATACCCTGAGACAGGACAGCCCGTGGCTCCTGCTGAGGAGTCTGCGTGGAAATGTGTGCAAGGCATTCACCTCCAGGGAGAGCCTGGGCCCTCCCACGGGACCCAGAGGGATGAACCTCCCCACTCCCAGGGGACCCAAGGGAACAGCATCCCCAGTCCCACGGGGTTTGGGCACCTACACCCCCACGTCACTCCCCTGCAGCAGAACTCCTCCCTGGGTGAAGCCAGGGAAGCAGGGCCAGGATCTCCAGGCATTTTAAGGTCCATTAACTGCCAGCATAAGGCCTGAGCCTCATCAAGCATAAAACTGCAGTAAATCCAGGGACACGTGCAGGGTTGGAACACCAGAGGGGTGCTGGGAACCAGAGGCTGTCTGAGCTGTGTGCTTGGAGACGAACAAGCTCAGCAGCCCAGAAGATGCAGCACTGAGCTGTCCCAAAGCCCTGCTGACCCTCACACTGCCATGGGTGCTCCTTTGGGTTCCTCCTCAGCACCAGGAACGCTGCTCCCAGCAGGGATGACTCGAGGATACAAAAAGATGACTCTGGGGTGGGGAAAGATGGGAACATGGAGCTCTTGGCTCATCCCTTCATTTCTCACACACGGGGGCATTCCCAGAGAGTTTCATCAGGCCTTGTTGTCAGGAGCACCATCAGGGGCAGCACAGACAGAGCCCTGCTCCACATCAGCCCCCCTCAGTTCAGACACGGGAAGGCTGTTCTGCAGAACAGCAAATCCTTAACGAGACCTGGGTTTGTGCATTCCTGCTGGAAGGATTCAGGGAAACCAGCTCAGCTGCTCCACAGATGTTGGTGCAAGAGGTGCCACCCTGCAGAGCCACTCAAGGACTTTGTTGTCCCCTAAACCTGGTGTCCCATGCCCACGCTGAGGCCTGTGAGGTGAGGGAGGCTGGTCCCATGCCCCACATGTTGGGTGAGAGGTTTAAGATGGATCCTGTGGAGCTCAAAACCAGGCTGGAAGGTGGCAAGCATGAAGGGAAGATGGATCACAACTCTTGCTCTCCCCTTTTGCAGCAGCTGCTCTCTGCCCCCTGCCAGCCCTGCGTGGTGGGAGCTCTCTGCTCCAAACCTTGTGTTTTACCCCTGTGGGAAGGAGCAGGGCTGGAAGATGATTTTTCAGCTTCAAATCCAAGCAGCTTTCAGATCCAAGCAGTCTGGTGTGTGGGGCCGCCTGCAGTGCTGTGCTGGTCCCTTGCAGCCCGTCCTGCCTTGGCAGGGGCTCTGGGGGAGCAGCGGGCGCCGTGCCACGGCAGCAGATGGGGGGAGCCCGGGTGGCCAGCAAAGCACATCCCAGCTCGCCAGAGGCTCCAGAAAGGAGCATCCAGAGGGGTCTCCTCTCTTCTCTCTGGGCATGAAAGGCACTGGCTGAGAGTGCGGAGGGAAATGTCCTCGCTGTGAAAATATGGATCCAGGCATGGAGCTGGTGGTGGGAAGCAGTTACAGGCATGGGAACGCCACATCTCAGCTCTGCTCTGCCTGGACACAAATCAAGGTCATCCCACCCCACACAGTCAGGTCTTTGTAAGGGTCTTCCAGGCACTGGTGCCCCCGAAATCTGAGTGGCATCCCTTGCACCAGGAGTGGGCATCTCTGGTCCACCTGGGCTTGTTTCCCTGACTCCTTCCACCACAAACACAGCAAACCAGGTTCTTTTCAGGCTTTCCTCTTCTTACCCCGAGGCAAATGGCTAAATTAAGCCGGATGAATCATGCGGAGGAGTTTCTCTCTGCTGACCGTGACAGGGCTCCCAGCACCGAGGCCGATGGAGAGTTCCTCCTGGGAATGCTCCCATGAGCATGAGACGTGCCCCGGGGCCCAGCCCGGAGGAGAGCTGGGCTCCAGGGCTGCTCCCTCCCCAGGAGCACCGCCAGGGTGATAAATCCCCTCTCCGGGCACTGGGCGGGCCCGGGGTCACCTCTGCCGGGAGGGAGGCGCTGAGGACAGGGATCGATAGGACACGCTCATCTTGCCGTGCATCAGCGGCCTCCCGGGGTGTATTTCATACACTAAAACACATTCCCCCATCTCCTATTTATGGCAAATGAGTGGCTAATCCTCGAGCCGTGGAGCTGCAGTGCTGTGCTGAGCCGGCGCTTCTGCTGGGGGGAGAGGAGGAGTTCCTGGGATGCTGCTGGGAGGGAGAGGAGGAGTTCCTGGGAGCCACATCCCACAGCAGAGCCAAATCCAGCCTTCCCGACCCCCTGCCAGGGAAGGCCCACCCGAGGAAACCCTTTCCCACTAGTAGGGACCCCACTGCCATCCCACTTATCCCAAGCAATGCCTCTGCTCTGGCCAAAGGCGTCTTGGCTTCTCTTTCTGGGGCTGGCAGGGATTGTTTTCTCCCTGTGACAATTCCCACCATGGTCACAGTGCCGCTGTCCCACCAGGGAACCACCTGAGCTAAACCCATGGGTTATTTTCCCCTTCAGCATCACTACAGCTGAACTTGGCAATGGAGGGATCTCACACCATTGCTCACTGGGATTTAATGGGGGTATTTTCATGTCCCTGCACACAGGAATGTGTCCTGCACATGTCCCAGGGATGTGGCCTGGTCTGGGATACCCCACTCCAACCAGAGCAATTTTCCAGTCTTTCAGGAGCCAAATGGCAAAGGCAGCCAAAAGTTTCAGTCCCCACAGGTGGGGGAGGCCAGGCCAAGGCTGAGCTCACTGCAAACCCCAAGAGTCCCCCAAAGGGCAATTCCAGAGCTGCCCCCCAAATCCAGGCTGCTCCCCCCGCAGGCTGGACATCGGCATCACCCCGGGCTGGGCTTGTGTCCTTTCCCAAGCATTATTCCCTCCAGCCAGGGCAGGACCCCAGCTGTCCCCCAGCAGCTCCTCCCTGCCCCGGGGGGCTGCGGTGCCGGAGCTGCCCGGGGGTGTCCCATTCTCCTGGGAATGCTCCGGGGCAGCTCCTGTTACCTGCTGGCCGCCGGCCAGAGGAGAGTTTGTGCCGCAGAGCTGTGCCAGGAGCGCTGGCGATGCCCTTTGTCTCCGTCCTTGGGCAGCACAAACCCCTCTGGAGCCTTTGGAGGACACCAAGCGTCCTCCCCCAGGGACCTCGTGCCTCCTCCCACCGTGGGAATGCTGCTGTTCAGGGAGCAGAAATGCTGGGTTTTAGCACGACTGCTGCATGCACTGCAGGTGGAATGGGAATGCTGGGGAGGAGGGGAGGGGGATGCTGTGAGCAGGGCTGTCCCCCAGCTCTGCACTGGTTTGCCGGGACCACAGCCCTGTGTGCAGCACGGGGAGAATTCTGGAAGCTGAAGGATAACTAAAATGCCATTAGGAGCTGAGCAGAGGAGGACCTTGCCCTGCAACCAGTGAACTGCAGTAAGAGCTTCTGCATCAGACCACTGCCTGCCCTGCTGAAATCACTGCAGACTGCCCAGACATCTGAGTCTCTTCTTTCCTAAAGCACTTTAGAGCTCCTAATGAAAAGCACTGTGTAAGAGCCATGCAACATCAGCATCAGAATAATAATAGTGCCTGTGCCTGCTCCTTGCCAGTCTTACTGGATGCCATATCCTTTTTTTCGGTGTCTGTCTTCATGAAATTATGCCCTGTTGTGCCAAATGTTCCATTGCTCTGGGGTTTTTTTTCATCCTTAAGGGTTTCAGGGCATTACAGTAACCCAAAACCTTTAAAAACATTTGTGAGTAAAGTGCTGTGGGCTGCCTGGCTGGGAGATATTATACAAGTGCAGAGCATCCTTCTTTCTCATTTGATGGAGGTCCTTCAGGGTTAAATTCTTCTGCCTTTTACAGAGTGGAAATAACCAGCATGTGAATGTTCAAGAGCATGGATCAGACTAGTCTGCAAGTGGAAGAAGTTGCAGCCATCTGTGCAGTTGCTGGAGGGAGGCCAACAGCCAAGGGGAGCCTCATCCCTGCATCCCTCTGAGGTGCCAGTCTCTCCATGGAGCACGCTGAGCCCCAGGTGACCCCAGCAGACCAGACTGCTTGGCTTTAGACAGCTGAAGCTGCAAAATCAACTTCCAGCCCTGCTCCTTCCCCCTGCTCCTGCCCAGTCCTCCCCAGGGGTAAAACACAAGGTTTGGAGCAGAGAGCTCCCACCACGCAGGGCTGGCAGGGGGCAGAGAGCAGCTGCTGCAAAAGGGGAGAGCAAGAGTTGTGATCCGTCTTCCCTTCATGCTTTCCACCTTCCAGCCTGGTTTTGAGCTCCACAGGATCCATCTTAAACCTCTCACCCAACATGTGGGGCATGGGACCAGCCTCCCTCACCTTCCCCTGCACCAGCTGGAGCTGGGTGCTGCTCCTTCCAGACGGGATCCTGCCCACCCCTCCTTGGGATGAGAGGCCTTGGGTGCAGAGCCAGCTGCCCAGAGAGCAGCAAACACCTTTGTTTGCTGGGGCATGATTCACTCAGCCCTTCCCCACAGCATCCCCAGGACTGGTGGCACCTCACCAGGGCTTCATGGAGTCACGGAACGGTTTGGGATGGAAAGGACCTGAAAGGTCACCTTGTTCCAGTCCCCTGCCACGGCATCACTGCTGTCCTGCTCAGGGAGGAGTTGGAGTTCAGCTGATCCATCCAACTGATCCCTTTGTAAACTCGGACAATACGGGGCTGTATCCTCTGTTGCCTCCTTCTACAACTCAGGAATTTATTATCCCCGCAGCCAAAGCTGGTAAGCTGCAAGATAAAAATGCTATTTCTGCCCAGGATTTCTGCTGCTGCCTCCAAGTATTTGCAGCCACTTTCTGGTTATTAAAGCTCAGCTATGAAGAACTGCGCTCCTTCAGCAGAGATTTGCCTTTAATTAGCCAAGGATAAAAGGACAGTGGGAGACATCCCCGCTCCTAAGCGGAAAAGGCTCCGCTCTCAAACGCTGCGCCCTTGGCGCTTCTGCCGAGGCAGGGAGCAGGTGCCTGGCAGAAGAGATTTGTTCTGCTTCCCTTGCCCGCTCCAAACCTTCACCTCTCTCTGGGTAAAACCACATCCCTGGGGCCTGGCCCTGCTCCGTGCCCGTGGCCCCGAGAGGCGCTGGGGGCAGCAGGGCATGGCAGCTGCGCTGGGCTGTGCCAGGCTGGCTCCGGGGGATGTGAGGAGCAGGGTGACCTTGGCATCCCCAGCTCCCCAGACCCCGGCACAGCTCTTGCCAGGAGCAGGTTTCAGCTGCATTAAAGCAGCAGCAAAACAAACTCTGAGCCCTCGCCAGCCCCGGGGTGTGTCTGCAAAGCCGGGGGCTGCAGCCCCGGCCCCTTGGGTTCCTGTGAACTCAGCAAGGCATCCTTTAAACCAACAACCTCCCAAAGACTCCTCTGTGGAACGTCGTGGGATTCTGGGATGGATCAACGCCCACAGCTGCTGGGCCCACCCAGGGAGGTGAGCGAGCCTTGCCCAGCAGCCACAGAGAGCAGGAGAGGGGCAACCCTTCTGCTGAGCCTTTGGGAAAAACTTCCCAGATCCCCCAGCCCAGATTGTCCCACTGTATTTTTAGATGAAAAAGCTGAGGCAGTCTCACTGTGGCTTGTCCCCAGCACAGGGAGGCTCAGGGCACCGAGATGTCCAAGCAGGACCTTGGAACTCCAGGCTGGGGAAGGCACCAAGTGCCTTCTCCAAGAGATTGTGTGACACTGGAGCAAGGGGCCCCAGCACTGGCAGAGCTTGAATACTTGGGCACAGCTGGCTTTGGCTCCCGGATCTTATTTGTCTGCCCTAATGCTTTGTGGATGTGGGGCCTGAGCAGACTCAATTCTGACTCTGTAAAAGCACAGATTCATAATTAATACATCCAAACATTGCTGTCCTTTGCCTAAACCCCCTTTCTCCCACCCTGGACATGTGCTGAGGTGCAGATGAGAGAGCTGCTCCCAGGAATAGGTTTTTCAACACCCAGCACAAATGCAAAGGAGGGAGAAGGAACAAGGAGGAAGTGGGAAGGAGCAAGAGAGACCTGGCCTGATTTCCAGAGCTGCAGGATAAATGTTCATCTCGGAGCTGTGCAAGCTCCAAACCTTTGCCTAGAGGTTACCTAAAGATAGATTGTGGGGGCCCCACTTCACACGCCCACCCTTGCGAATGTTTTGCACCCAGCTGCCTGGTTAAGGCTCTTTGGAATCACTAGTACTGCAGCAGGGCTGGTCCCACTCAGCACCAGCTCCCACCCAAGCCCAGCACCCCAGAAGGGCACAAGGCACCACCGGGAGGGCGGCAGCACCCCTTCCTGGCTCTGGCATCATTTTCCCTTTCCCATCTCAGCCTCTCAGTTAATGGCCTCCTCCAGCTCCAGCCCAGGAAGTGCTCTCAGGATCCGAGTGCCCACTTTGCCAAATGGAAGCAGATCTGCTGACAGGCAGTCAGGAGGGCTAAAAATTCCTGCTGGTCCCCGAGGCACACACGATGGGCTGTAATGGGGTCTGAGCATCCCGAGCTTTCCAGGAGAACAGCAGAGGTAGTGCTTTGCTGGCACTTGAATCCCTCTCCTTCCTCGATGGAAATGAGGAGGATTTGGAGAGCTTGAGCCCCTCGGCAGGGAGAGGAGCCCCTGAAAATTCTGTGGTGTGGTCCTTGCATGATGGGGAGCACCACCATGCCCACCTCGGGCATCTCTGCGAGCTCCGGACTGGATCCAGGAGAGGTTTTGTGGGAATTTTGGCTGCCAGAGAGGCGACACTCGGCAAGGAAAGTGTCAGAAAGTAGGTCAGTGAGCACAGCAGAGCCCAGGCTGGGCCCTGCTCGCAGCAGCCGGGCCCGCGGGCGGGGAGGCTCCGATCCAGGGACAAAGAGCTGTCCGTGAGAGGGGAGCTGTCCGCCTGGCCTGGGTGATCTCCCAGCCTCTCCCGGCCTCTTTGAGCGGTGTAAAAGCCTGAGCAGCTCGGCTGGACGGGGATGCACAGCCCTGATGGCATCTCCTGCCTCCTCGGAGCGCGGCGGGGCCGGTGCCGCACGCTGACAGCCCGGCAATTTAAAATAATTACCGAGTCTGCCCCGCAGCCTCCGCTGCCATCGCCTCCAGAGCCCGTGCAGAGCAGCCTCTGCTGCAAACTCCTGCTGCCGCTTCGTGTTTAGGTATTTATGAGCCCACAGGCCAACAGCACACCCATAAGGGAAGGGTTTGGCATCTGCCAGAGCCAGCTGGAGCCTCTGCGGGGCTTGGAGAGGGGGCTGAGGAGCACAGAGTGGCCCAGTTTGGGGTTGTTTCCACTCAGCTCCGCAGCAAATGGTGTGGCACTTCCCTCAGGGTGCATTGCTCATAAGCACTCCTGTCACTTTTTGTGCACTCCAGTGGTTTTCCACAGGTAAATGTTCATAATTGGCTGCTCCTGAGCACCTCTTCTGCCCCCAACAAGAGCCATCCGTGGGTTCAGCCACACATTTCTGCATTTTTACTAATATCAAATTAACATTTGCAATTTTCTGGGTCCAGCTTAGCAAACTATGTTACAGACAGGGAAACTGAGGCACGGAATGGGACATGACACCCCCTTGGTGACACTTGAAGCCAAGGCTTGGCCCTGAGCCCACACAGGGGCTCCTCCATGAGCAGTAGGAGCAGTGTGGGGTGGTTGAGAAGGAGGTTTGGCACTAACCCTTGGGTTGCCAGGTGGTGTCACATCCCCGAGCCGAGCAGGGCCTCCCCATCATGGCAGAAGGAGAATCTCTTTGCTCTCCTTGTGTTTCCCCTCCATCCTCTGCACACAGAGTGGGTTCTGCCCGTGAGGAGGGAAGCTCAGAGCAGCCACAGCTGTGAAAGCCACCAAGAAAACCCCAAACCACAAGAACCAAGTGCCCCAAGCACCTTCCCTGCCCCAAAGTGCTTGAAACAGCAAGAGAAAATATTGTTGCAGTTGTTCCCTGGGGATGGAGGAACCTCTGCAAGCTGAAGCCATCCCAGGGATCCCATCCCATTTCCTCCCAGAGATCCTAGCAGGACACATCTCCACGGATTCCACCCCACAGATGCTGTGCTGCCAGCACCGTCCCTGCCTGTTTGCTTTTCCCCCTTCCCAGAGGGATCACCTGCTTTCCAAAACCATCCACTGGGTGCCCTCAAGCTCTCCAAGAGCCATCTGACCCCCCACCCCACCCAGGCCCTGTTACCTGCATGGATGTGCCAGATATCCAGGCTGGAGGAGTGGGGAGCCACGGGGAACGTGAGCTTGGCCCAGGTTCCAGCTCCTTCCCCTCTGCTGGCGTCGCTGCTGGAACTTTTTTGGAGCAAATCCCTTAGGAATGCTGTAAACATTACCAAGACCCATCAGCTCCTCCTCCCAGGGGTTTTTGGGACTCTGCCCCTGCAGGCTGATGGTGGAGCACAAACTGATTTCCCCTGGTACAGGCTGTTTCTTTCTCTTCTCACAGAGGGTTTAGTTGTAGAAAAAAACACGTGAAAAACAGAATTACTTGTCCTTTTCCTCTCCCACCCTCCACAGAACTGATATCAAAAGAACTCCTCAATAATATACATATTTATTTTCTCTTAATTAGTGCCGATATTTACAAAAATTGTGATACTCTGTGAAGAATAAATTATATACACTGATGATAAACCAGACAGCAAATGCTCATTTGGATGTGTATGTACACAGCTCTGTATACCTATTTACAACGGGCAGCCTTATTGACTGGGGGGCCCCCAGCCCCTTCCCACGCCCCCCCAGCCGTCAATAAAGCAGGAGTTTCTATAAACACTGTGCAATTCAGATCCAGCTGGTGTCTAAAGTTGTGTCTAGCAAATGCATGGTTAAATGACTTGAAATTCCCACGAGTCCTCCTTTAACAGTTTATAGGCCTCTCTCCATTCCTGGTCCCATTTCTCCCGTAACCATGGAAACAAAACGTTCAGCTCCAGCATCCTTAGGATGAGTCCTTCTTGGATTTCCTCTTCCTATTGATTTGCTCAAATTAGGCACCACATGCAGGGTTGATCCAATACCCATTTTTTCCCCTTGTGCTTCGGGGACGACATTGGAGGACAAGAGCACAGTCTCAAACAGTGAGGGAGCAAGTGCAAATGGATAATTACATCTTATAGGCAGCAGAAAAAATTAAAAAATAATAATAATCAAAGAAACAAACCCCAGAAGACCAACCCCAAGCTCAGGACAGCCAGGCAGGGCTGGGGAGAGGATGTGGTGTGTCCATGTGCGTGGACCTGGCGTGGTTACACAATGTCCAGCAGCTCCTAGAAGCCAAACCGTCCCCTCTCTGGAGGAGAAACATGAATTAGGGATTTATCTCTCATCATGCATAACTGGGCTGGGGGATCCTGTCCCCGGGTGTAAATCAGTGCTGTGCTCCCAGGGCTGCTTCACCCCTGGGCTGGGCCCTCTCCTCGTGATGGGAGCAGGATGGAGCACCCATTTCTGAGCAGGGGGTGAATTTTGGGCAGCCAAATACAGAAACATCACGGGGACACCGAGGCCAGGGGTGCTGACAGGGCTGGGGAGGGGCAGAGCAGTGGCCAGTGCTTGGGGGCAGCCCTTGTCCCCCCTTGGGGCTCCTGGCAGGGGCAGCAGCTGGTCCCCAACAGGAGAGACCAAGGGATGTGCCACGTGGAGAAGGTCAAATGCTACCAGGGGGCTGAGGAAAGAGCCACAGCCTTCATTTGGGTGCAAACCAAAATGGTTTGGGGCTGACTCCTTCTTTCCTCGGCCCACTTCACCCCTGCAGCAGACTGAGCAGCTCCCATGAGTGACCCACCATGGAAACTCCCATGGATGGCCACCCCCAAGGATGTAGACCTCGGGATGAGGTCTCAGGGGAAAGGTCTTGAGAAAAGGTTCCAAGGCCAGGCTGGACAGGGCTTGGAGCAGCCTGCTCTAGTGGAAAGTGTGCCTGTCCATGGCAGGGGGTGGAACAGGGTGAGCTTTGAGGTCCCTCCAACCCAAACCATTCCAGGATTCTGTGATAACTCCAGGATTCTGTGATAACACCACCCTGCCTCCAGCAGCCACCACACTGGGACCAAAATTAACCAGAGTTTAGGAGACTTAAACCCCAACCATTACAAACAATAACCCCAAAGGCCACTCGGTGCAGCACAGCACCTGCATCTCAACCAAATCCCTTCAACCCTGCTGGGCGTTGCTGGCCCAGTCACAGAGATGGTTGTGACTGGCACAGCTGGGACTTGGGGCTGGGAACAGAGACACTGCAAAGCTGCTGTGTGCAGAGGGGTGTGAGGAGCTGGCTGCCACCAGCCCCTCAGGATGCTTCCACTCCCAAGGCAAGATCCAGATCTCCTTCCCTTGGATCCATCCCCAAGGATATTGCAAGCTCTGGAAAAGCTACAAGGCTTTGGCAGCAGTTTCAAGGGCTGACCCAGGAATTATCTAATAACAAAGCAAGGTCCTTCCTGAAATACCTCCTCCTCCTCTGTCTTTTTCTCTCCTTCTGTGTATTTATGCACAAATATGCCCATATTTATACACCCACGTGCCACACTCTCATAACGCCAATCCAGAGATCCTTTTCTTCTTATAGCTCAGCACTCAGATCTGTAGGACTTTGACACAGTCACTGCAGGGATTAATTTTCCCAATAAAACATCGTGCTCCAGAGAGATCATTTTTTCCTAATCACTTGGTGGCATCCAGCTGGTACACGAGCCTCACCCCATTGCCCCCAGCAGATATTCTGGAAGATTTGAAAGGGCTGATGGGCTGCCTGCAGGCTTGGGCACGAGGTTGGGTGTTAGAAGACAGCCCGCTCTGCAATCACAGCTTTCCATCTCTCCAGAACCGTGGCACAGTGGCTCAAACTAAAATAGAGGCGCTGCCTCCTCCGGGTGCCAAGGCAGGAGCACCTCCACAGACCAGAGAGTTCCAGGCTTCCATTCCAGGCCTGGAGGGAGGGAAGTGGCTCCTCAGGAGGAGGAAAGGACCCAGACTACCTCTGTTTAGGGGCCTGATGAACTCTAACACAGCTATGGGACCATCCCCTTTCCCAATCCCTAATTTAGCATCCTCAGTCTGAGCCACTTTGCAGCTCATTTTTGCACCTTTCAGAGTCAGGAGGAGATGGGGATGCTCAACATCTCCACAGAAACAGGCCCAGACTCTCTCAAACCACATTCCTTAAGAAAAAAAATATTTTTAAAAAAAGAGAAAAAATATCACAGTCTCCTCCTGAAAAACTGGTTCAAGATCACATCAGTGAGTCAGAAGCAAAGCTAGAAATAGCACTAGAGCTCCGACCTGCAGGCACAAATCCCATTAAAAGCTGTAGGGGAACCATTTCTGTGCGAGGCAGAAGTCTGGACCCCTCTGCTGTGTGCAGCCACGGATCCCTCTGAGCCATGGCCTTCACCCACCCTGAGCCCAGCAGCTGAGCACCGAGCCTGGGCGTTTTCCCTGTGCCCCACACAAGGGCAGCCCAGAGCTCTCCCATGAGGGCTCATTTCCCCAGGAACATCTGCCAGGGTCGGGGCAGGAGGTGCCAGGTCTGTCCCAAGGAAGGGACTGGCTGTGCTGGCCCTGCCGTGGGGACAGTCATCACCTCACGTCAGTGACAACAGCAGCGTGGCCTCTTGCTCTTCATCCCCATTTGGCCCTGCTGGGTGGCTGTGGAGCTTCCCAAGGTGGCCAGGACTCCCCAGGCTGGAGATTGGGTTTGGATGTTTGGATCCTGCTCACAGATCCGCTCTCCTCTCCTGCCTGGCCCTGGAAAGCCCCCAGGAGCACCGTGCCCAAAATCCCACATGACCAAAGGAAAACCTCACCTTCCTCCTCACCAAACCACCACAACACACCCAAAGCTTTGGCCAGCACTGCTCCAAACCATCCCAAGCCCACGGTGGGTGTTCAACAACCAGACACTTCTCAAAGTCCCACCAAGTGCCAGCATCCTCCAAAGAACCTGCAGCAAAACCACCGGCAAAACACCTCAACCCTGACCAGGAATGGGATCACCTGGTGCTAAGGGCACCCAGAGGATCCCAGCACAGCAGGCAGCTCCCCTGTGCCAGCCCCTGTCCCCACAGAGCCACCAGGAGCCGGGTCCATGGAAGTTGGCCGAGCACCCTGGGAATGGTGCCCGAGCCAGGGACTCTCACCAGCCCTGTCCCATCCAACAGGATGAGCTTCAGAACTCAGGATTTATTGCTTTTGGTTGTGTTGGCTTTTTTGTGTGCGTGCATGAAGGGGCCTCAGGGTCTCCCATTCCCCGGCTGCCTCAGCAAAGTGGAGTGCAGGACTCCCAGTATAACGAGATCCAGTTAAGGACAGGCTGGGGACCTGAGCACCCCTGAACAGGGATCAGAACAGGGATGCTGCTGGTCCTCTGCCCCACACAGGAGCAGGGACTGCCATGCACAATCATGGACACTTGGAATTAATTACAGCCAAACCTCAATCAATCAATCAACCAAATAAACTGAGGAGTGATTCCACCTGGCCAAGTGGAGCCCCATCAGCACAAGATGGATGCTGCTCTGGAGTGGCATTTGGAGCATTGCTGTAGATACTTTAGCACCAGTTGGATTATTGTCAGGAGCAGGGGTTTCCTCTCTGAGGAAGGAAGGGTCTGGCTGAGCCCTCCCCAAGCTCCTTGTGCTCATCCTTCATGCAATGTTTCAGGGCTGATCACGCCCCAGTTCAGCCCAAATTCACCCTGACTGAACCCTGTTCCACAGCTCAGGGAGGCTTTGCTCAACCGTGACCTTGGCAGAGATTTTCCTCTGTCTCCCCTGGCCTGGAAGAGGAACAAGGCACCTCTCCCTGAGGATTGTCAGCGATGGGGAAAACACAAACAAACCCACACAGGGATGGGGAAAGCAGGTGAGATTCCCCATGGACCAACAGCTCTCTCCCATCCCCAGATAACCAGGGATGAAGAAGAGAGAGAACCTCAGGCTCTCTGCACCTTGACCCACTGCTCTTAACACCCTGAAGAAGGCAAAGCAAAGGCTCAGAGGTGCCAGCTCAGATCCAGGCCACCTCAGCACCGGCCCACTCCATCACAAAGGAACAAACCCAGCCCTGAGGGGGTTGAGAAGGAGCTTTCAAGCCCAAAACACACCTTGCCCTGGTGACCCCACGGGCTCCAGGCCACCCTGCTCCAGCCCATGTCCACCATCCCAGCAGCCCTAAGCTGGGACACCCTTGACACCCCAGGAGCTCTGTTTGCTGAGGATTCGGCCCTGTAGTCGCTCTCCAAATATCTATACACACACACACACAGGAATTCTATGGGAACGGCTGAAAACTGCTGAACAAACAAGTCAGGAGGGCTGGAACCTGCTATTCCACCTGCTCCTCGCGCCCTCTCCGATCTGCCGTGGTTTCTGCTCCTGACACCACGATTAATGACTAATTACTCGCCCCATAATGAGCGCAGGTGTTTAACTTTCAGCTCACCTTCCCTGGCTTGCATTCGTCAGCTCTCGTGTCTGGATGCTCGGACACTCAGGCTTTGCCTCATTATCTCTCAGGCTTTGCACTGTTATCTATCCAACTGTTGTCAGCACACGCCTTCCCCATCCGGTT
The DNA here is from genome assembly GCF_036417665.1 of Passer domesticus. NCBI lineage: Eukaryota > Metazoa > Chordata > Aves > Passeriformes > Passeridae > Passer > Passer domesticus. Next base: position 2,109,865 of record NC_087498.1, read on the forward strand.
TTTAACTATAATGGAGATTTTTGAATTCCCATGAATCTCCTTCGAGCCACCGGAGAATCTATAAACACTATAAACATGAATACTGTATAGTCTACTAAGAAAATATATATTTGTGTGTGTATTAAATATTCAGATTCATGCAACGAATATCCATGCAGCTGTACTGTATTACTGGTTAAATTTCACTGCAGTATAAATATATTATAGGCCACAGCATAGTTGCTCCAGTTTTATATATAGATATAAAAAAAGATGCTTTTTCCAACTCATTTTCAATGTGTCAGTGGAGGTGTCTTTGGTGATCCTGGAAATATTGATGATGGAAGTGTCACCTAAATAAATAAATAAATTCCAAGCTCTTGATTTATTTACTCGTCCCTCCCGATGCCTGGCATAGAAAATTTAAGACTTAATAAATAATGTGCCGTCACACTAATTATCCCTCCCCTGGGCCTCACACTGGCACACTGCAGTGGCTGAAACTGTTGCAGCATGCAGCATTTTCAGTTATGAAACACGAGCCGGGCGCCGCGTTCGCGCTCGGCTTCCCCGGGGCAGGCACCGAGCCCTCCAGCAGCCCGGCCCCACGCCTGCAGCCGCCCTCCAGGAGGTCCTGCCTGACCTTTGCCAGCTGTTCCCTGTGCCCGGGAGCTGGCTGTCACCCAGGGCAGGGACCAGGGTTTGTCCCTTCCATCCCCATCCCGCTGCTGGAAGTGCCCGTCCCCTCCGTATCTTTGGAAACCCACGAGCCTGGGATGGGAGAAGTGCAACAAAATGGTTTGGATTTGTTGGGTTTTTTTGCACGGACGCTTATTCGGTGCAGAAATCAAAGGTTAAAAGTCACTTACACAGCTATTGCTTCCCATGCAGAACCAAATATACACCGTAGAAAATACTGTATTAACTACAATGCGGAGCAGCACTCAATATCTGCAATTGTTCCACTTCAGCTTTAAATACGGGACTAGATTTTAGCGACTAGACATCGGTTAGCATTTTGGTGATATTCACATAGTTTGTGTTAGCTAGGGTGCAATTGGCTGTCTTCAAGTTCTCCTCCCTAAAATCCTCATTGCTATTGTTTACACCTTCCTGGATCTCCATATAATCAGACTTACTAATAGTAGAGGCACTTCTGCTTTTCTTTAGGTCAGGGGAAGAGGGGATCTTTGGGCAGCTGGTTACTTGCAAATATTGAGCCTGCTCCTCTCCCTCGGTCTCCCGGTGGTAGAAGTAATTGAAGTTAGACACTATGACGGGCACTGGTAAGGCAATCGTTAATACGCCAGCGATGGCACACAAGGAACCCACTATTTTCCCCCCGATGGTGGTGGGGACCATGTCTCCGTAGCCAACAGTCGTCATGGAAACCACAGCCCACCAGAAGGCATCGGGGATGCTCGGGAACTGGGACTCGCTCTCGTCGGCCTCGGCAAAGTAGACGGCGCTGGAGAAGAGGATGACGCCGATGAAGAGGAAAAATATCAAGAGGCCCAGCTCCCGCATGCTGGCCTTGAGAGTCTGTCCCAGGATCTGCAGCCCCTTGGAGTGCCGGGAGAGCTTGAAGATCCTGAAGACCCGCACCAAGCGGATGACTCTGAGGATGGCCAAGGACATGGCTTGCTGGCCCTGCTGGCCATCCTCTGGCTTCTCGGCCAGCTCCGTCCCTAAGGTGATGAAATAGGGAATGATGGCTACAATGTCTATAATGTTCATGATGTTGGTAAAAAAACCAGCCTTGCTGGGGCAGGCGAAAAACCTCACCAAGAACTCGAAGGAGAACCAGATGATGCAAAGTGTCTCCACGATGAAGAAGGGGTCTGTGAAAGAAGTGGACTGCTGGTACCCCATGCTGCTGTTGGAGTAGGGGGGATGGCTCAGCCCGCTACCGTGCATGTCTTCATTCTCATCCCGAAAAATGGGCAACGTTTCCAGGCAAAAGCTGACGATGGAGATTAAAATCACCATGACAGAGACAATAGCTATAATCCTGGCAGGGCCTGAGCTCTCGGGGTACTCGAAGAGCAACCACACTTGTCTCTGAAACTCGTTCTCAGGCAGCGGCCTCTCCTCTTCCTTGATGTAGCCTTCATCCTCCCGAAACATCTCCATGGCCTCTTCCCCCAGTTCATAGAAGCGGATCTCTTCGGAGAAGATGTCCAAGGGCACGTTCACCGGCCGCCGCAACCTGCCCCCGGACTGGTAATAGTACAAAATGGCATCGAAGCTGGGCCTGTTCCGGTCAAAGAAATACTCGTTCCGGAGAGGGTCGAAATATCTCATCCTCTTTTTAGGATCCCCTAGCAAGGTCTCTGGAAACTGGGCGAGTGTCTTGAGCTGCGTCTCGAAGCGCAGCCCCGAGATGTTAATGACCACCCTCTCACAGCACTCATGGTCGGTCTCAGGGTTGTACGTGTCCTGCGGGTGACCGGGAAGAGCTGCAGCTTCATCTGCAGGATCTCCAGTGGCAACTGTCATTATTGGGCTTTAAAAGAAATCCTTATGCTAAACTCTTCCCAGCGCCCGGTGGTGGGATCGGGTTCAGGGCAGGGCTACTATCCTGCAGAAGGACAGGTACGTAGGTTTGGAAGAGTCTCATGAAAAGGCGAAGGGATGAGATAAAAATAGAGGAAAAAAAAAAAAAGAAGAAGAAGAAAGAAAATCGCCCCTGCTGAGAAAGAGAGAGATGGAATAAAGTTGGTGGGAGGAGAGCAGATCCCTTCTCTAGCACGTCTATCCCCTTCCTGGAGGGGTTAATTTGCCTTCCTTGGGACAGAGTTCAACAACTCCCATCTAAACCCGTTAGGTGGAACAGAGGAAACACCTGAGGAACCATCACCTGTTCAAAACCAGCGTGGAAAAACTGGCATTGGTAAACCAGGGCTTATTTTTTGGCTAAAAATAAAAATTCCGGTTAAAAAAAATAAAGAGGGGGAAGGGAAGAGAAAGGAAGGAAGAAAAATAACCCCATCCAGCCCTGAAGTGGCGAGAGGACCCCGCGGGGTGCTGGGCTCAGCTCATTTCCAGGCATGCAGCTAAGGGTTAATTAATATTTAACCGTGCGATCTCAGGCAATCTACCCTCCAGGAAAGCTCCAGCTCCGCTTTTAAGTTTAACACCTTCCCAATCCTCTTTCCCTGGTGACATGCTGCCCTCCCTGCCTGCAGCCGAGCTCTGCGGCTGCCGGAATGTGGAGCCGGCGGCTGCAGCTGCCCCGCGGACCACCGCAGTCCCCCTCCTCGAGCGCTGCTGTCCCGGCTCCTGTCATTCTCTGCAAACCACCATGGCACACAGAAAACAAATCACATTACCTGGAGAAGCCAAATCTTAGTGTCTCTTAGTAACACCGATTATCTGACCCTGGGGAAATCCTAGAGAGAAATACAGGCTTCCAAGATCCCCATAATTTCCTCTCTCTTCAAAGTTAAAAATAATGGTGAGTCATCGCAGAAAAAGGAGAAGGGGCATAAGAGGGGTTAGATTCCCAGATGGTGGAAGTCAGGTCTTGTAATGGTTTGGACTGGAGAGAGAGAGAAAGAGAGACAGAGAGACAGAGAGACAGAGTCTTCCCGGGAGCTGTTGCAGATCTGCACTTCAGGGCAGATGAGCGTCTGTCTGATGCCTTCGGTAAGACGGCGAAAAGCTGCTAAGCTCAGCAAAACCCGATGTCCCCAGTGTCCTCGGGAGGTGTGGCATCGCCTGGAAAAAACACCGAGAAGGTAGCAAGCTGTGGGGGCTCGCAAGGAGCATCCGCAAAGCCGCGGCTGCTCGGGGCACGGCGCTCCCCGGCCGCCGGCCGCCCGCCCAGCCCGCACTGCAACACCAGCGAGGCGAGGGCGGAAAAAACCCGAGCGCCGCGTCCCTGCGCCCCGCTCAGCCCGGCGGGGCCCGCCGAGCCCGTGCCAGCCGGACGAGCGGGGGGGCAGCGACGCAGCCCCCCCGGCAGCCGAGGCTCTGCAAAGCCACCGAAGGTCCCCGAGTCGGTGGCACCCACCGGGCACAGCAGCCGCGGCCATTGCGTCGCGTCCCCCGGTGGCTCGGGAGGTTCAGCCACCGGAGCGAGCCCCCCGCCGGTCCCCGGCTGCGCCCCCGCCAAGGCCACCAGCCCCCGGTGATGCTCCGAGCAGCGGGACCTGCATCCACCCTCCCCATGCTCCCGAGAGCCAGCCCCCCGGCCGACCCACCCCCGCGGGAACTGGACTCCGGTGGGTGAAATTTCTGCTGGGGATGTTGAGGCTCATGTCCCCGGTGGGCGCCGGGTCCTCAGCATCCCTGCTCCCGACGAGCGCTGCCCTGGATCATCCTGCATTGCCTCGCACCGTGGAGATGCTCAGCCCGGAGAGGGCCAACCAGCCTCTCATTTTTTGCCTCTTTTTTTTTCCCCCTCCCAAATGAAATAAAAACCCCTCTAACCTCCCTTCTTCAGCTCCAACTCGACTTGTCTACTTTGAGCCAGGATTACAGAACCGGGCAGGGGAGGCAGGTGGAAAATATCCCCGCAGTCCCAATCTCCTCGGCAAAGATTTCAGCCATCTCCAGGCCATTTATGCCTGTTGGTTCCTCTCTTCATCCCCCGAGGTGCAGATATTGCCGCAGATCCCTCTTTTCTTGGAAATTTCCCTTTTCCGTGCAACCCTCCTCTCCCTTCTCCTTATGCACTAGAAAAAATAGTACAACCCTGACGAGGCTTGCAGCATTCAACCGCTTCTCTTAACCCTTTTCTGCCAGGCCCAGAGGAGAGGAGGTCGCGTTTGTCCCAGTTTTTATCCTTTTCCTGCATTTTCTCCCCACCACTCGCTCCCCAGCGACTCACCAAGGAGTTCAGCTGGATTTGACCTTCCCTGCCTCCTCTGAGCATCACGCCAGAACACCACAAACAACATCCTCCTGCTGCTGCAGGAAAGATCTGGCAGCCACAAACCTCCATCTCACCAAAGATCAACCAGCCTTCAATGTTTTGGGGTTTTTTTTTAATAAACATGCCGTTTTCCTCCTGCCCGTAGACTCTCTCCTCCCCTTTCTCCCTTCCCCAAACACCCCAGATTTGTTTAACAGCACAGAAATTTACTTTGTTTTTATTTAACATGTTGATTTTTATTTGGCACGGGCTCTGGGCTTCTTCCTCCGACTCCAGATCCAAGCGCTGATGCTCGGTGCTTGGCGGGGAGGGTTTTACGGCATCGTCTCACTTGACATCACCCATCCCAACACTCAGTTTCTCCTACTCTCTTCCCATCGCTGCTTGTCCTGGCAAACAACCTCCGCCCGCCCTCAAGCATCTTTAGGGTTAATCCATGCAAATTTGGGGGCTGAAGGGGGGGATGGAGGAGGTGAGGATTTGCCCAAAGCCCCTCAGTTTGCTCTCCGCCCGCACTGAGCACTGCGGGCGGGAGTCACAGGATTTGGGGTCGTGTTTGCGACTGAAGCACCACTCCCCCGCTTTGCACCGCTCCCGGCCAGGCTGTGTGCGAGCAGGGGAGCAGCGGAACAGGGGGAAGGATGCAGGGATGGGGTGGGGGGGAGAGAAAAAGGCACCAACTTACACTGGGCTCTGCAGTCAGGCATGCGGAGAATGCACAAGCAGCTGCTCCGCTCCCGCCGCTGCCGGCACCTCTCACCTACAGCCCCCCAAACTCGTAGCCCGGAGCCGACCTCCGAAGGCAGCTCTGCTCCCCCATGAATATTCATAAGATTAATATGAGCGTCTTCGCCCCGCTCCCCCCGCAGCCCTCCTCCCAAGCAGGAGACCTAGATTTCAACCACTGGGGAATAATCACATCCCTGGATACACGGTGCTGCCTCTCGTGCTGCTCCAACCCATCCCAAGCTCTTGGTAACAGCCTGGATCTGCTCGGGGAGATCTGGGGGCTGGAGAAACACCCTGCAGCTCTGGGGAAGGAGATGGGGCAGGACTGGACGTGCAGGAGCTGCCCTTGGCTGGGGTGAGGATGTGAAAAGCAATAATTTTATATCACTTTGCATTCACTGAGGTCCCTTCATGAGGAGAAGGAGATGGCCAAGCTCATACCAACACACAAGACCTATGGATCAATCCCTGCCTTCAGGCATGAGGTTTGGCCCACTCTGCCATCCCCCCATGGCCCCACAAGGAGCACCAAGGAAGCAACAAGTCCCACAAGGCTCCTGGCACCCAAGGCACAAGTGCTGGAGGGGGCAGTGGGAAATATTTCCATTTCCATGTGCAGCAGTCAGGTTTGCATGGAGTTACCAGAGCCAACACTGATCTCTCCAGGGACACCCTGAGGCAGGATGGAGGGCCTGGAACACCCTGAACACCTGAGAAAATCGGTGCTCAATGTACCCAGTCATCCAGGGGGATGTGGAGACACTGTAGGGATAATCACAGAATTTTAGCTCCCCGAGGTGCCTGGAGCAGGGGGTGGCACAGACAGACAGACAGCGGGTGCAGCACTGGGGGATGTGAGCCTGCTGCTCCTCCTGACACCCCTCTTCACCTGGAAACAAAAATTGCATTTTCCCAAGCCCCAGCTAGATCCCAATATTGAAAATTAATGTCTAACCCTACAGGAAAACTGGGAATCCTTCACAACCAGCCCTTGCACTGTGGGTTTCCTTGGGCAGGAGGATACCCTGGCTGAGGGTTTTAATGTCAGCTGCACCATTTTAGCCTTTTCTGGAGGCAGATCGGCCATGCCAGGGTGGGTTGAATGCAGAAAATGATGTGCCCGAGGCTGATCCTTATGCAATATGTAGAAACTGAGGCTGGGCATGGAACAATTCAAGTGGAGCTGAATTTCCAACGTGCTCCTCCTGCTGCCGCCTTGTGAAGGTTCTGCAGAACCAGGGGGATCTGTCATCCAAACAGCACCAGCTCCGTGCAAAGAGCCAAACTCCCGTCTCCAGCAAATCAGGGGAATTTCTCTGAATTGAGTGATGCTCTCTCCTGATTTACTACCCTAATTGTGAGCTATTATTATCATCCCTGTGTCTGCACCCGCCTCCCCCAGCCGCGCTGACAGCTCCAGACGGATCCCAGCCTCTCGGAGAACCACAAGAGCTGAGCTCTGCACCCACTTGGCTGTTTCACAAGGATTTAACAAGATGACGCCTTTGCTCGGTGTTATTATTAAATAATAATTTCCTCCTGAATTATTTCTCTCGTCTCAATGGGTTTTATAGACACCCAAACTGGAATTCGTGCCCCGTCTGCGTGCGTGGTGCTGGGAAAAGCACTTGGTGGGAGGATGTTCCAGGAACCAGGAGATCCTGTGTCCAGGGTGATCTCTCCTTCTTTCCTTTATCCCCAGGGATGCCCCCAATGGCTGTTCCAACCCTCTGTGGGTTTGCCACACAAACAGCAAAAAATAACAAAATACAAATAGCAAAAAATGTGTTTTCACCCCTTTTTGCCCCTGTGTCCTGCTGGCAGTGGGTCCGGGAGAGGCTCCGAGAAGTGGTGCTGTGGGGAGGGATGAAAGGCACAGGGCAGGGCTATCCCCAGGCCTGGCCTCATCCAGAGCAGCTGAATTCAAGTCCCAGGGTCACTGGAAAGCCCAGCCCACAGCCAGCCCCACTGCTCAGGGCACCCGGGGTGGGCACCTGCATGTGCCAAGCCAGGGCAGGCGTGGGACAAGCTCCCCAAAGAGGACAGAGCCTGTGCCAGCACCTTCACACCTCCTGCACAGCCTCAGACAATGGCAGCTCTCTGCTGTCCCTCCTGGGCACCCCGTGCCCCCTCCTGCAAAGCCAGAGGGGCTTGGAGGGCTGGAGGCAATGCCCACAGCCATTGTGGGAAGGGGATCCAAGCTGGACCAAGCACTGCCCAGCCCAGGGGCCGGGCAGGGCAGAGCACTGAGCCCCATCTCCATGTGAGCCACGGCTTTCCAGCTGAAGGTGTTGACAGAACTGGGCCTTGTGTCGTTTTAGGAGCTGTGAAAGCTGTGAGTGAGTTCCCAGGGCTGTGATTCACCCTGCAGGGAAAGCATCCGACCTCCCACCCGCTGCTGACGGCAGCGATGGAGCTCCTGGACCCCCAGCACCCCCTCACCCCCCTCGGGGGGCGGTGGCAAGAGGAGGGGGTGCCAGGAGACATCTAAAAATGTCACAGGAACACGGTGACACGGAGCCACAGAGCCAGCTCTGCTCTGCCATGGCAGGTGCTGCTGGTGAACCCCAAATCACCCTGGTGAGATGGGTCAGAGAGGCTTCCCTGACACTGGGAGATGGGGAAAGGGACAGGCTTTGCCTGGAGGGATGTGGGAAAGGAGGAGCAGAGCAAAAGGAGACACTGGGCAGGGCTCCTTGTCCCTGGGAGAACCTCCTGGGCCCCAGGAGAATCTCCTGGATCCTGGGAGGATCTCCTGGACCTGTAAGGATGTCCTGAACCTTGGGAGAATCTCCTGGTTTCTGAAGAGACCTCTTGGACCCTGGGAGATCCTCCTGGGTCCTCTGTGGTTCTCCTGGTCCCTGGAAAGGCACAACTGCTGAAGGGAAAACAGCAAAAATCACCTCTCTGCAAAGGTAACAGTAAACATATCCCTCTGTAATTCTCCAAGGTGTTTTTGGTAATAAAATATCCAATTATTTTAAAAACAGCTCCTGTGGGCTCCAGTCTGAGCTCTCCTTTGGGCAGGAAAGCTGAGTTGTCACTTTGCCTCCAAAGGTGCTCCAGCAGCCTGGAGAGCAGGTCTGGAGAGGAGCTGTTTGTTAAATAGAAAAAAAAACCCAGTTTGTTAAATAGAAGTCTTGTAGCCAACCAAAACAAGGCAGAGAGCTTCAGTCCTGGGGGTGGCAGTGAATATTTCCTGCCAGGCTGCCCCTGATGGGGCTGGGCTGGCCTGGGGTGGGTGTTGGCCTGGAGGGTGTCTCCCACCAGGGCTGCTCCTGCCACACCGGCTAAAAGGCTCCCAAAGCCTCTTGGTTTCACAAATTCAGGAAGGGAAAAGGAATCAGAAGGCTCCTTCCAGCAAGGGGTGAGGAATTCCAGCTCTGGAAGGAGCCCGGGCTCACAGGCCTATCACCCTGATGGACCCCCCAGCACCCCTGGGGCTTTATTGCAGGTGTCACCTGAGCTGGTCTGGGCCACCACGTCCTCACCAAGGGGACCCAGCCACGTCCCTCTGGCCTCCCTGTCCTCCTGCTCCAAAGGGACCAAGAGCAGAGTGGCTCCAGGGCTCCAAATGTGCCCAAACCTCTCCTCAAGATGCCAATCAAACACCAGGGCTGGCTGGGGCACCCCCAGACGAGGGGGAGCTGATGAACACCTTGATTCCTTCTTCCTCAGGTCTGGGCCAGCCCATGGCCATCTCCTGATGGAGCATCCTCCTTCCTCCAGTTGTGGGGGGCTTTTCTCTCACTCCAGGGGTTGGGTGAGGAACTGAGGAGATCCTCACTGAGGAGCAGGGAGATGGGCCGAAAGGTGAAACCTTCTGGTTTTTGAGATTAGGGAAGAGAAGACTGAGGGGAAATGGAAGAAACTTGCAGGGGAGATGGCACTGCTGGAAATGGCCAAAGCTCAGCTGGAGATGAGCAGTGTCTGCAGACAGATTTCCTGTGCCTGGGGCAGCTGTAGGTGACCTCGGGGTCCCCTCTGCACTGCCCTGCTGGGACACAACTCCCTCCAGCCCTCAGCCCTGGGACTGGCTCCCCATGCAGGTGATGGCCAGGGTGGAAACATCTCCCTCACAGCACAGATGGGATGAGCAGCCCTGCAGACACTATTTTTGGAGCCTGTGGGTCTCAGTGTCTGGTGGTGCTGGGAGGGGGCCAGATCTGAGCCACGCAGTGGGATGAGATGTTCCCATCACCCCAAACTTTCATCCCTCCCCAGGGAGCTGCAGGACTGCAAACAAGCTGGGAGGAAAAGTGCTTTGAGAGGATGATTTCCCTCTTCTCCTCCTCCCACACAGAGCTGCTGCAGGGAGGAGAAGCCAAGGGCTGAGGCTGGCAGTGCCTTCCCCATGGCCTGGGCACGGTGGCACTGTGGGCATGGTGGCACTGTGGGCATGGTGGCACTGTGGGCATGGTGGCACTGGGGCAGTGTCAGACATGAGTGGGATGGCCACAGAGCTGGCCAAAGTCCTGGGCTCTTACAGGACATGCCAGCTCCATGGCCGTGCCAAATCATGAAATCCCAGAATGGTTTGGGGTGGTAGGGAGCTTAAAGACCATCCAGTTCCACCCCCTGCCATGGCAGGGACACCTTCACTGTCCCAGGCTGCTCCAAGCCTTGTCCAGCCTGGCCTTGGACACTTCCAGGGATCCAGGGCAGCCACAGCTGCTCTGGGCACCCTGTGCCAGGGCCTCCCCACCCTCACAGGGAGGAATTTCTTCCTTTTATCAAATTTAAATCGAACCCTTTTAGTTAAAATCCTGGGTTGTGCCCAACCTGGCCTGTGCCAGATTCTGAGCCGTGCCAAACTACGAGCTGTGCCAAGCTGTGAGCCACACCAGCCAAAGTGTGGATGGTGCCAGTTTGGGAGCTGTGCCAAATGCCAGGCCAGCCCACTCTGCCTGCCCTCAGTGTCACCAAGAGCCCCCAGCTGCCCTCACCCTGTGGCCAAGCCCCCCATATCTCTGCTGCCCAGCAGAGCTCCCTTCCCTGCAGCCTGCCCTGGAAATGGCCGTGCCATGGTGGAAAATTCCTGGAAGAAAAGAGCCAAGATTTGATGTACATTTCCAAAGCATTTGGGGGACACTCATTATTTATTGTCCCTGCCAGGAGCAGCTGGAGATGCCCCACAGTGGTGGCACTGGCCTGGCCCTGGGAAGGTGTCCCCAGCAGCTCTGGGTCACTGCTCTCTCTGGTCACCTGGGCAGGTGACAGATCCAGGGTGCAGGTGGCACAGGGAGGATGCAAAGCGACATTTCCATGGCTGTGTGGGCAGGCAATGCCAGAGCCCCGTCAGCTCCCACCAGGACCCAGAGCCCCCTGCCCAGAACCCACAGGGAATGCCACTGGGATCCATGGGGAATGGCACTGGGATCCATGAGCAATGCCATGGGATCCAAGGGAATGTCACTGGGATCCATGGGCAATGCCATGGGATCCAAGGGAATGTCACTGGGATCCAAGGGAATGTCACTGGGATCCATGGGGAATGCCATGGGATCCAAGGGAATGTCACTGGGATCCAAGGGAATGCCATGGGATCCAAGGGAATGTCACTGGGATCCATGGGGAATGCCATGGGATCCAAGGAAATGTCACTGGGATCCATGGGGAATGTCACTGGGATCCATGGGGAATGCCATGGGATCCAAGGGAATGTCACTGGGATCCAAGGGAATGCCATGGGATCCAAGGGAATGCCACTGGGATCCAAGGGAATGCCACTGGGATCCATGGGGAATGCCATGGGATCCATGGGCAATGCCACTGGGATCCATGGGCAATGCCACTGGGATCCAAGGGAATGCCATGGGATCCAAGGGAATGCCATGGGATCCAAGGGAATGCCACTGACAGGCAGCATCCTCTTCCCCGTCATTCCTCTGCTGTATTTACTATTTCTTCATCTCCCACCCCCTCTTTTGGGAAGAGACAGACTTCCCCGTTTCCATGGAAACACTCCCCCTCTCCCCTCATTTCTTCAAAGAGGTTTTCATCCCTTTCTTTCAAAAAGAGCTATTTTAAGCCACGGCTTCCCCTTCTCCCCCTCCCCACACTCTGCTTCCAGCTCACGTTTTCCCAGACAAGCAGCACCCACCAGGCGCCCCTGGGAGCCGTGGAATCACCCCCAGTTCTGGTGCCTTGGCTGGGGCAAGAGCAGCTTCAGATCCTGAGGGTTCCCTTGATTTGTGCTCAAACCCTCTGGGGATGTGGAATATTAAAATGCTGGTGTTTGAGGGAAGGTCCTGGGAGCACCCAAAATCCCTTCACTCTTGGAATGACTGTCTGTGTCCCCCCCTGTGATTCCACAGTGCTGGGAAGCCAGAGGAATATTTCCTTTCCGGCTGTCAGGATAAACCCAGAGGTGACTGTAACACAGAACAGGAAATAAAGTCTCTTCCACCCTTCCCAAATATCAGCAGGGCAGAACCACCCAAATCCTCAGGATCGGGGCTGCTTGTGGACCAGCGTGGTGAAGTGAGGGGCTTGAAATGCAGCACTGGGAAGACAAAATCAAGAATCTGTCAATAAATTGAATAATAACAAGGCCTGGACAAGGTGCTGTTAAGTAAAGGAGAATTCCATAGGGGAAATTTCAACCTCAGCATTCCCATGGATAAAAATGGGAGCAAAGGGATGGACAAACACCCATTGTAGAAAATGCCAGGCCTGGTTGGAACACAAAGGAAGATCCTTGGATATTACTATCCACTAAAAAGGTGGGAAGTGAAGTATCCAAGACAAGGGCTGCTCAGCAAGGTGTGGTTTGGGCAGTAGGAAATACCTGTAGGAGCCTGGCTCCAAGCTGGAAGAGCCCTCTGCAGCATCCTGGAAACGTCACAGTTGGAAGATCCGGATGCTCTGGCTTGGAAAGAGGGACAGGACACAGGTCATTAAAACCCTGCTGAGGTGCTGAGCAGGGAAGGATGAATCGATATTTCTTCATCAAATGGCTCCCAGGGACATTCCCAAGCAGGAAATTCCAAGGCAGCAAGGGGAGGATTTACAGCACGGCTCCGCCGCTGTGCAGGGATGTGCTGCTGGAGCTGCCACAGCCACCAGCCCTCCCAGGGGATGCCCACACTCTGCCACAGCAAAGCAGGAGCTAAAGGGCAGCAGAGAGCATCCTTGCACAGCCAGGTTCCTCCAGAGCTCACTTAAGCTGAATTTCTCTGTGATTAACCCCGGCAGCAGCAGGGCTGGCTCCAGGGGTGGCTCTGAGCACCCAACACTGTGGGACTGCCCCGGGGCCATTTATCCTTTGTAACCTGTGGACATGCAGCAGGAAACTGCAGGAAACAGCAGGAAACAGCAGGAATTTGCAGGATACACCCACCCTGGAATCACACCGTGCCCCAGCAGCCTCTCTTCCCTCTAAAACTGGCAAATACAGCCCAGCTCTGGGCAGAGGAGCTGCTGGCCCTGACCACGCCCTGGCCCCTTGCAGCTCCATCAGTGCACACACTGATCACCCCAGGAAAGGGCTGGACACCCTGCAGAGCCCACAGGGGCTGGGGAGGCCAAGGTTCCTCCTGGATGGGCTGGGATCACTGCCCTCCACTCAGCAGTGTGGTGCGGGAGGTTTCCTGTGGCTCCCCCAGCAATCCCACGTGCCAGGCCTGGCCATTCTGGCTGGGGCTGGTTTTGGCTGGTGCCATTCGTGCCCCAGCTGCATCTCAGGGTTTGCCACATCCTGGTTCATCCCAGATGTTCAGCACCCCCAGGCAATCACACATCAACCAGAACCTGCAGCTGGAGACACCAGGACCCTTCAGGCAGCTGATACAGAGATCAATGTCACAGCAGAGGATGAAACAGCAAGAGCTGCTAAAACCCACCTCAGAGAGCCCCTGAGCCAGCCCCAAACCTGCCCTGCACCCACAGCAGCCAGGAGTTACTGTGAGACCATCCAGCACAGCCACACTGAGAGCATTTGGGAGTTCCTGAGCTGGAGCTGACTTTGCTCACCATGGATCACCTTCCCCCAGCAGAGCTGGTGCCACAGCAAACCTGGAGAGCAGAAACCACACAGATCAGTTCCAGCTCTCAGTGCTGCTTTCCTAGGAACTTCTCTGTCCCTATCACAATTCCTGAGGCCGACAGGATTTGTACAGTTCAGGAATTTGAGGTTCTCCATCTCTGGAGGCTGCTGAATTCCCCTGGGGTGATCCTGTCCAGGGTGGCTCTGGGCACACGTGGTGCTGCTCTGCTCCCAGTCCTGAGCCCCCAGCTCAGCACCTGAAGCCTCTTGCAGGATTTCCTACTGGATTTCAGTCCCAGAACTGGGATTTGCAAAAATAGCCAAGTCACTTTGGATAACAGTCGTGCTCCTGGCTCAGTGAGCACAAAAATAAAATCCCCTTGCAGCAGCCTGGGACCTCTGGCCCTGGGACCCAGCAGAGCAGCACTTGGAGGCACAGCTCAAGTCATTTTATCATGGAATCATCAACCATGGAATCTTGGAATGGTTTGGGTGGGGAGAGACCTTTAATCTCCTCATCTTTCACCCTCTGCCATGGGTGAAATCACCTTCCACCAGCCCAGGTTTCTCCAGCCTGGCCTTGGATGGGGCAGTCACAGCTTCTCCAGGCAACACAGGAGAAACAACTTCAATATTTCTAAGGCAACCAAAAACCTAAACCAAAACTTTTGCACTCTTTGGCCACATTCACTTTTGGATAAAGCCCACAGATGTGGTTTGAAGCCAAGAACAAGGTTTTCAAATGAGCTTCTGATGTCCTTTTGCAGGATTCCCACCTGGGATCAGAGCAGATGGGTCAAACCCCTCCTCCTGCACTCGTGTGCCCAAGCACCATCGGTGATGTCCCTTCTTGTGACACATCATCAAAATTTTAAGGCTTTGCCTGGAGCTTCCTCAGTCCAGGTGGCTGGGTGGGATGCTGGGAATGTGCAGGTTTTACCCAGGATTTTATTTCTCCAGCAGGGTAAATTTGATTCCTGTGAATGGCATTAAATTTCAGATTATTTAATCCTGAAAAATGAGTTGACGTTAGGGGACACTCCTCAAACCTCATCCTCACACCACCCTTTCCATCCCAACGTCTCCTGTTCACCCCCTTCAGTATCACACACCACCACGCTGCAGTTCAGCCGTTTTATTGAACTTCGCGTATGAAAGAACAGTTTCAAGTTCTAATGAGAGAAAAAAATTTAAAAATAAATTCAACATCAGGTAAAAAAAAATCACGCAACTGAAAAAAAATCACTTTTTTTTAACCAGAAATTGAACACAAGGCCCACACCATGGTGGAGTCACCAGGACAAGGGGATGCAGCAGCTGGTTTTAGCATCAGACTGGTATAAAAAAACCAAGTTTTAAACAGTTGCAACACAGCTCACTGGCAAAACCAGAATTTAAAATGAACTCAGAGTAACAAGACTGCATTAACATCTCCAGTTCAAAATTGCATCGCTCCTGTGGCACTGGTTAGTCAAGATTTACAGACAAGTTCAGACTGACACAGAATTTCCCAATATTTCACTGTTCATAGACCCGGTGCATGCCCCAGGTGAGACAGTCATGGAAACATTTCTGCATTACCCACTTGCACATGTGAAGGAAGGAAAGCAAAGTCAAAACTATATCCAGCCATCTCCATCCTGGGAAGATTCCATGAAAATCAGTTGCATAGTAAAGGATGGGAAATTAAGAAACACGAGCTGCTGCTGTGCTGGAGGACGATGCAAAGCCTCCCTTTTGCCACATTTTGGTCTCAGGTGATGAATTAAGAGCCTGATCTCCTTGCAAGGTGCCAAATTCAGCCATGAGTCCCTGACCTCCAGCAGCAAGGGTGATTTTCCTGCAACACCTGAGCACTTGGGAAAATCAGGTCTAACTTCAGTGCACCAATGGCAGCCAACACAGTTTTCCATTAAAATTCCAATATTTCAGGCACTTCCTGACTACATTTCCACTTAACACCTTTTGATTCACCATTCCAGCTCTATCCATGACTTGGGTGTTGCCACACAAATTGTCCCTGCTGTGAAATCATCCTCTGGAACAGGAATTCTGCATTAAAACCCAGCAGCAGTGCCTGGCCTTGCAATGGTCAGAGATGTGTTAAGGACAACACCACTCAGAACAATCTCAGGCCATTCCCTTTACTGGTGCACTAATGGCATCATTGTGGACCAAGCAGGAAAAATGGGAAAAAGAAACATAATTTACCTGTATCAGAGGCTGGTGGGAAATATGGAGATTAGAATGTGCAATTTAATTCACCCAGAGCTGCTACTTGGCTTTAATCTCAGGTTGAGAGACAGACTTCCAGCTGGATTTGTGCAATGCAGGAGAGTGGGGAGCACTCAGGGAAGAAAAACTCCGTCTCAGAAATTCCTTAATTTTAAAAGGATTCAGTAGCAATAACAGCGTTTGAACAGCTGGCTCAGAAAACACCCAAGTGTGTGAGGCAATGAAGCCTCCAGCATGCTCGAGGCTGGGTTCTGAGATGTCAGTCCTGCAGGGGTTTGCCTGTGGAAAGGGGCTGGAGGCTGGGGTGGGACTGCACGAATCACAGAATCACAAATTGATAGAATCCCAGAGTGCTTTGGGCTGGAAAGGGCAGCTCATCCTGTTTCCATGGGCAGGGACACCTTCCACTATCCCAGACTACTCCAAGCTCCATCCAGCCTGGCCTTGGACACTGCCAGGGATGGGGCACCCTGTGCCAGGGCCTCACCAAATCCTGACTTTTCCCCCAAATCCAGCAGGCAGAGCAGCTTCCCAGTACCCCCTCAGTGCCTCCAACAGCCCATTCCAGCCTCACTGCTAAGCCCTGTCCCTGTGCTGTGTCCCCTGAGCCTTCGTTAGTGTCCTAAAACACTTTTGGAGATCTTTTGCTTTCTAATTTTGCTGCTTTCTTAAACCAGCTTAAAACATGTCATTAAAGAAGCGGCTTTACGTGACCCCACGCCAGCCCAGCTCCCCAGATCCGCTTTTCCTGCCTCTCTGCCAGCACGGAGCCCACAGCAGAGCTCTCATCACTTTAATTGCACCCTAAAATTAAAAGGGGAAGGGTTGGTGCGTGTTCAGCATCTAAAGAGCTCTGTCTGAGCACGACAGCTCCGAGCTGCTCCGGCGTCTCGGAGCACAGCTTTGAAGGGCTATGAATAAAGATGAGCAGCCTGCCTTGGGATGATTATGGGAATCAAAGCACGCTATTTTTTGGATCTTCTCTTGATGTCAGCCATCATTAAATCGCTCCCTTTTTTTGTTTTTTTAATCGACTGGATACATTTTTAATTTGTCTTCCCTTGCCAAGCGCGGCCCTGCGCTCCCGCTGCCATGGCTGTCCCGGCACGATGGTTATCAGCAACACGCACCAGGCTGGGCTCAGGGTGGTGGCAACACAGATTGATACACTGGACTGACAGCTAGAGACTATCAAACTCTCAATTATTGTGGAAAAGCACATTGACACCCAGCTGGCTCAGCGACCAAGCACGAGGAACCCGAGAGCACGGAGCGACGTCAGCGCCAGAATGTACAACACCGAGGAGAGGTGGCATTTGGCAAGATTGTCATCAGTGTGAGATGGTTGGGAGGTGGGGACGGGTTTTCCCACCACTTTAATAATCAAAATACAGTTTTGAGCCCTAGCAGAGAGATGTCGTAACAAGTGGCTACTGAAAACAGACGAGGTATAATTATGTTACAGACACACACACACATACAAACACACACACCATAAAAAAGCTCTCTGTAAGACTGGTGAAAAATAAAAATAACTTTAGTACTGATACATTCTATCCCTCATTTTAAGGGCTACTAGATCATGTTCCAAAAGAAACTAAATATAACACCTTTGGGACCAGGGCTTCCCAAGATCCAGTCTGTGCTTCAATCCAGAAAATCAATTCTCCTCCTGTTAATGTGCTCTTACCTGTGTGGGCAGCCTGGGGTCCCCCTCCTTTCGTGGGGGTTTGGCTGTTGGCAGCCCAAATCCATCAGGGCGGTGGAAAATGGGTTTGGGGTCAGTCTCTCACCATTTCTGAGCTGCTAAAGCTTTGTTCAGTCTCCTTTGCAGGCTCAAGAGCACACGGAGAACCTGTCACGCTGCAGGGAGGCTGCAAACAAATGTGTTTCACAGCTCCTTAGGGGTTTGGGAGGTGAGATGTCCCAAAAAAGGGCCAGCTCCATCTCCCCCAGCCTGCCAGCAGCTCCCTCCGCGGCAATGGGGAGGAGCGCTTGGGAATTCCAGCCCTCACCCCAAACACCGGGCACTTTTCCTGGTCTTTTTAAAGGGGTCGTTTAAGGCCTCTGAGATTTGATGGCCCGAGCAATAATTCATTTCAGTGCTGGGGTGAGACAGGCAGGGGACACAGCTCCTCTTGCGGGACAGGGGGACACCCGGAGGGCACCAACGCTGCGGTCCTGGCCGCTGCCACAGCCGGGGCATCTCAGGAGCAATTTGCTGGAAGATCCCGTGGAGAAGCTCCCTGTGCCCGCCCCCACCACGGGCTGTCCCCCGGGCAGGGCACGGCCAAACCAAGTTAATGAGAGCCACTGCTCTAATTAGCTGTAATTTGTGCTGCTGCTTTCACACCGCGTTGATTTCGCACCGCGCGTTGTTTCACCTCCGCGGATCCCCGGCACCCCCTGCTCATCCCCGTGGGCTCAGGGACCTGCTCCATGAGGCCTTCCAGCAATCCTGGTCCCCGATCCCAATCTCCCTGTGCTGTTAAAGCCGTGGTAAATCCAGGTGCCAGCAGCAGCAGCCGTGTCTCCTCCATTTACCCGCAGCTTCAGCAGCCACGGGGTTCCTTCCATGCTGAGAATAAATGCAAGAGGAGCAATGTCCTGCTGAGAGCCAGATCCATATTTGCTCTTCATTCTCCAAATGATTAAATTGACAAAAACTGCTGGGTTTAACACTTTTGCTTCTTTTCACCCTCTCAGCCCATTCTGCCCAACCTGCACCTGTGCAGAGCCCTGGAGATCTCTGTGCTTGGGCCCCCCAAGCCCTTCTGCCAGGAACAAAGTCTCCACCAGCAGAGATGCACCTGCCGTGGCAGGAGGAGGAATTCCAGCCAAGAAATTATCCATGTTTAAAAAACAAACAAAATAAACACGACCTCACCAAAGCTGACACATTCCTTGCAAGAGTCACATCATTCCCCAGCATTAAGGGAATCTCTCACCCCGAATTTCAGCTGAAGTTTTTCTGCAAGGCTCTCATTCATCTTCAAAGCCCTTCTGCAAGAAACGTGGTGCAGACAGTTGGCTGCTTTGCCTTGTACATTCCCGAGTTTTCCCATCTCCAGCCTTGCTTCCAGGGGGTGGTTTCAGTGCATCCTCCCTGGGGCTGTGCCTCCAGGCATCCCCCTCGTGTCTCCTGTGGATGCTCTGTGTGAAATGCAGGCAAACAGCTCCTCTGGGGGGGAAGGATCCGGGTTTTGGTGCTTCCCTCTGGATGAGTGGTCCTTGTTCCACCTTCCAGGTACCTGGGTCTGTTTCACACACAATAATTTTGGTTCCTGTTACCTCTCCTTGAGCAGCCTCTGCTTCAGAGGAAGCTCCAGCTCCCTTGGTTCTGTCCAGTCCAAATAAACATTCCCAAACCATTCCCAGGAATTATTGCAATGCAGACAAAGAGGTTCCTGGGCTCATCTGAGTCTCTCCAACATTATTTTCACCCTTAAATCCAATGCTGTTCCAAGTTTCACTCTGATGGAGGCTGAGCTGGGAGGGTTTCAGTCCCCAGGCTGGGATGGAGGCAGCATGAGTGGGTGGATGAGGCTGGGGAGGGGGAAAAGGGGGAGCCAGAAGCAGGAGAGACCATCAACCCCTCTGCCATTTGCATTTATCCCTTTGCACATCACTTATCCCTTTGCAGACCATTTATCTTGTGGCACCAGAATAATATTGATCCGTGCAGTCCTAGGAAACACAGTGAGGTTACAGAAAGCCCAGCTTTAAGAGCTTCCCAGCCCAATATGGGTAACCCACAGCTCTAAATCTGCCACCAAAACCCTCAGTGTGCAAAATGAAACAGCAGTGGACAAAGGAGGGATGGAATTCCCAATTATTACAGAATTAGCAAGGCAGCACTATAAAATTGGGGTACTGTGGAAGTGCAGACCAAGGCAGAGAGGCTCTCATGAAAGGGAGCAGGAGCATGGTCAGCCAAGAACTGGGTTTTTAGACTTTTTCTAGCCTGGAAATCCAATTTTCCCTTAGTTTTTTGTGGAGTGATTCTGATAGCAAGGCACAACTGTTCGACACCCTTTTCCTCAGCACCAGCAGAGATGTTTCTTTCTAAATAAGGACTTAAAGTAAATCACAGCCTTTGGTACAGCACAGAGCTACTTATAAAGGGCATTTCCAGGAAAGTGAGAAAAATGGAACAGGAATGATTCTCCAAGAGCTGAGAACAGCCCGTGGCCTTCACCAGGGAACAGAGACAGCAACCAAATTCCCCCCCACTCCCTCCCACCCCGAGAAAACACTTGGACTGAGTTTTAGCAGCTCTGCTTAACATTTCCTTCTGGTTACTTCATCTTTCAAGAGATTTTTTAAAATAGTATTAAAAAACACTGAAATAATGTCCAAGTGACTTCTACCTCTCCTCCTCCTTTCTCCTGGCTTTGCTCAGTCCTGTTATATTGCACATGAGTTGAAGACAATCTGGCTCCAAAGATGTTCCCTTCTACATAATGCACTTGTTAGAGGACACAGACAAAGTGGGGAATATCCCATATATAAATATATATATATGAAATATGGGCTGGGTTTAGCTGGGAAGGACAGGCCCTCTGTCAGTGGGGTCCACGGCAGCGTCGGTCGCTGTGTTGGGATGTTGGGGATGTTGGGGATGTTTGTCCTTTCCTTGGAGATGTTTTATTTCTCAACACAGTCCTGAAGATCTTCATTTCAAAACTTCTTCTGTGATCTGTGGAGCAAAGCAAAGAACCTCTTTTATTTTTTTTAATAACAAAAACAGCTTTGAGAAACAACAACAGGTTCTATTTTTTGCAAGTAAAGTGGAAGAGAAGTTGTCCCTCCTGACAAATTCCCAACTTCATTTCCCACAAATAAAAAATGAAAATTTGCTAATTAAATTCTTTAATGGACTAGATGCCACATAGTCTAAACTGAGCTAAAGATAGGGAAAACATTCATTAAAAATATTCTTGTTATTAACTGTTATCTTACATTAATGGCAAGTTCCAAACCCAGAATAATTAGTGCCAAGTGGGTTTTCCTCATGATTTTTATCTTAATCAAGTTGAGTTTGTTCTGAGCTGATGTAATTCATGAGATATTGAGCAACTGGTTGATTTTATAAATCCAGTCCAGGTGCTGGGAGGAGCCAGGGCTGATCCCACTCCCAGAGCTTGGACTGTGGAGTCACTCCCACAGAGCACAAACCCAAAATCCCATTTTGATGTGGGGATGGGGGTGTCCAGCAAAGGGCTCAAAAAACCCCAAAATTTCTGCAGTGCCAGAATTGCATCCATAGCTCTACACTCCAGGGACTGATTCCTGTTTTAATACAGTGAGATGCTCTGCTCGGCCTTTGAGACACTGAAATTTCTAGAAATTTCATGCAACTGTTTTTAACCCTCACATCTACCAAAAAATCTGTGTTCTGCCTTTACTTCACACCACGGCAGCTGGAGCAGCCCAGCTGCCCAGGTCAGATGTCTGAGCCGGGTGCTTCACTGGCAGCTGGTGATGAGGGAAAGGTGGGGAGGAGCTGCAGTCCCAGCCCAGTGCCCGGCCTAAGGCACCAGGGCCTGCCTGGTCCCAGCTCAGCCCCAAAATCAGCCTGTGCTCCCCAAAGGGAGAGGCAGGATAGAGGTGTGCCAGGGGGGATCCATGCACTGAGGAGGGAGAGAGCCTCCCTCTGGATGCTGCAGGCATCAGGGTGCAGGGATGGAGATGTGGCAGAGATGAAGTTGCAGCAATCATGAGGATGTGGGAATGAAGTTGCAGGGATAACGAGGATGCAGGGATAACGAGGATGCAGGGAAGATGTTGCAGGGACAATGGGGATGCAGGAATGATGATGTTGCAGGGCTGAAGACGTTGCAGGGACAATGGGGATGAGGGATAATCATGTTGCAGGGCTGATGTTGCAGGGATGATAAGGCTGCAGGGAGAATGATGTTGCAGCTGTGATGAAATTGCAGATGAAGTTACAGGGATGAAGTTGTAGGGATAATGAGGATGCAGGGATTGCAGGGTTGATGAGCATGCATTTGCAGGGATGATGAGGATGTAGGGATGGTGATGTTGCAGGGATGATGAAGATGTAGCTATGATGAAGTTGCAAGGATAATGTTGCAGGGATGATGAGGATGCAGGGATGATGATGCAGCTATGATGAAATTGCAGAGATGAAGTTGCAGGGGAGATGAGGATGCAGGGATGATGATGATGGGGAGGCTGAGGATGCATGTGCAGGGTTGATGAGGATGTGGGGATGTAGGAACAGGGATGCCAAAATCCAGCAGAGAAAGGAAAGAGATGGGAATTCCTGCCAGGAGCAAAGATCCCTGCGAGGCAGTGCAGCACTGGGAAATGAGCTTCCAGAGGGGCTCAGTGCTCTGAGCAAGGATCTCAGCCCAGGCAGTTGTTGGAGCACCAGCTTATCCTGAAGTGCCAGCAGGGCCATTCCTGGGCTTAGAGCTAAAGGGGCTTTCTGCTTTATTGGACTGGGCTTGCTGGGGGATTAAACCCCTCCCACCTGCCAGCTGGGAAGGGCTCCAAACTGCCGGGATCCTCAAGGATCACTGGAGCATTACACACTCAGCAAATAAATAAATAAATACACAACTTAGACCCAAGCAGAAACTTCAGCCCAGGAAATGCCACTGGGCAAGAAGGTGGTGGTGGAATTGGGGCTCTGCAGATGAAGTGGTAAATAACAATTTTAATTCCCACCAGGCAAATCGTCCAGTGCTTTGGGGTACCCTGGAGCCCATCCAAGCTGTATCCTTGCCAGTGAAGAAAGAAACACCAAATCCTGAGCCTAACAATGGTGTTATTGCTCTGGATCCAGTGAGTGGGAGTGAGAAGTCAGGAGCATTCAGGAGCTATCACTGCTCCAGCTCCTGAAGGGATCCAGATGTCTTTCTGTTGTACAGGGGTGAGGAAATCCTCTCCATCCCAAGAGAAATAGAGGATATTAAACAGAAGCCATAAAAATTAGATGTTTTTAAATTGACTGAGCCAAATAACTTCCATCTAAACACTCAGAGCTGGCAAAACAGCTCCTGGGAGTGCAAGTACTGAGCATCTCCTGAGTCCTTCCAGGAGACTGGAAAACAGCTCCTGTTTGGGACAATTTTTTAAGGGATAAACAAAGTGACCTGCAAAAATGATGGGTCTGGCCATCTGCCACTGATCCCAAGCAATATGCTGGAATGGCTGAGAGTCTTAATACAGAATTAAAGAGGAAGATTTAATTGATGCTAATCAACACAGGTTTTCTGTTAAGAAAACAGATCTTATCAAATTAACTGATATCTCCGACTGAGTCTCACACTTGGCTGATAAAGGTGCTTGTGTAATTCTCTCCTGCAAGGGAATTGCATGGCTGTTGGGCAAGAAAACAGAGCAATAAAGCAAAATTCCCAGGAGATGTCTCAAGTGAGGAACCCAGATCACATCCTTCACTCGCTCCTCCTTGGGCTCCCTGTGCTTTCTCAGGGCATCTTGCAAACAAGATGGGAGAGACATCCCTGAAAATGTCCAGCCCTGGGAGTGAACAGCCCAGGCTTGTTTCTGATGCTGCAGAAAGAAGATTTCCTGCCTTAATTCTGAGGGATTTAAAGTGTGGAATTCATTCAGGCACCTGCACCCACCGAGGCACAAGCAGAGGTAGAAAAACCTTCAATGCTACATCCAGTTCACAGCAGCTCCTTCCTCAGCCCTCCTGAAAACTCAAATTCCAGACAGCCAGGGCCATTTTTAAGCCCAAATTTCTTATATCTGGTTTCTGACCCAATGCAACAGTTAAATTGTTGCAGAGACACAGTGGCAGCTCCAAGCAGAGACCAGCAAGGAGGAAGAAGAGGGTTCTCAACCCTAAATTCACAGAGATTTCAGGAGAAATGGGCCAGAAGGGTGGGAAAGGGAAGATGAAGAGTGAAGAAATCACAGGAGAGAAGACATTGATGGGGAGCTGAAGGCAGAGCTGGCAGATTGGGAAGCTGAGTGAAACCTCAGGCTTCCCTTTAGCCAAGGGAAATAATTGATACTATTGGTGTACCCAGGGCAGGGTCTGCAGGCTTTCCCAGCCTCAAGGAAGCTGAATCCCACAAAACCTTTGGAGGAGTCCTCACTTCTTGCTCCACCTTTCAAAACTGCCTCTTCCTTCCCCAGGAGTTTCATTGCAAACTCCTCCTGAAGCTGCTCGGTGCCATTTACAGATGGGGAAACTGAGGCACGGAGGAGCCCAAAGCCAGGGAGCAAATCCCACAGTGCTCACAGTGGGAGAGGGACACATTTCCCTGGAGTACCAACCCAAAGCCCCTGAAGTGCACAGCATCACCCACCACCCTCTCTGTGCACAGCTCCTCCCTTGCACCAAGCCCAAGAGCAAACCGAGCCCTCTGCACACGCAGAAAACACTTCACAAAGTGTGTGTTCATCCCCTCCATCCTCCCTCCCAGCCTTTAGCTTCCCGTGGAGCACCACCCCAAGCACAGACCCTGCTGCAAGCCCTGATCCTGCTGCCACCACTGGGCAGACCATGATAAAATCCCCAAAGGATTTTCCTCGTGCTTTGCAGGAAGCAAAGCAAAGCAGCTGCGCTGGCCAGCCTCAAAATAAACCTGACTGCACCTTGCAGCCTTGCTGGGGCGAGAAGAGGGGGTTGGAAGCAGTCCTGGGGCCGGGCTCATCTCCCCCACAAGCCACACATCCAAGCCCAGCCCGCCCAGCCAGGATGTTCAGAGAGCTAAAAATGAAGTGCAACCACTGGAGCAAAGCAGCAGAGCTCCAGCACGCTCAGAAAAGCATCGGAATCACAAGTCGCAAGGAAATGAATCATTCCTAAACAAACCCAGCAGCGCCTGCTGCCGTCGGTGCGGCTGAGCCGGGGCTCTCACAATGAGTGTGCAGAGCCATCAGGGAACAGGCAAGAGCAGGGAGCATTCCAGCTCCTCCCGGCTCCAGTGAGGAGCTGAAGGAGATGGGAGACATGTTCTAATTTATTTGAGCGTGTCTTGGTTCATAAGGAGGAGAAAAGTGACGGTGCCCTGCGGGGATGTTCATGCGGGGAGGTTTCCCTGCCCTGCTGCCGAGCATCCTCAGCACTGAAAATTCAGGCTCTGAGCGGTGATGAGACACAGACAGAGCCTGAGCCCTGCGGGTGCCAGAGCAGCACGTCAGTCGTGGAAGGAAAAGCACAGAGAGGCTCACGGGGTTTGTGT
Source organism: Passer domesticus (assembly GCF_036417665.1). NCBI lineage: Eukaryota > Metazoa > Chordata > Aves > Passeriformes > Passeridae > Passer > Passer domesticus. The sequence goes on from NC_087498.1 coordinate 2,134,865, forward strand.
TTGTGGGGAGTTCTGCCAGAATCGGGGATAAAAGGGCTCCACCCCGCACACACATCCCTCTTCCACACACACGATGGTTTTCAGGAGCACAAACTGGATTCACCGAGTGACAAAGAGCAGGAGCCCTGACGCCTTCCCAGCAGGAACAGCCAACAAGCAGGGACAAACACCCCTGGGATGGGCACCATCAGCCACCAGCCTGCACCAGGCACGGAGTGACAGCTCTCCATTGCACCCCGGCCCGACCACAGCGGGGCCAGCAGAGTTTTACCTGGAGCAAGAGCTGGGAGGGGCTGGGAGATGGGGCTGGGGCCCCTCTGCAGGGATCCCCTGGGGCTGAGACCCCTCTGCAGAATCCCCTGGGGCTGGGGCCCCTCTGCAGGATCCCCTGGGGCTGAGACCCCTCTGCAGGATCCCCTGGGGCTGGGGCCCCTCTGCAGGATCCCCTGGGGCTGCTCTGCAGGATCCCCTGGGGCTGAGACCCCTCTGCAGGATCCCCTGGGGCTGGGGCCCCTCTGCAGGATCCCCTGGGGCTGCTCTGCAGGATCCCCTGGGGCTGGGACCCCTCTGCAGGGATCCCCTGGGGCTGGGGCCCCTCTGCAGGATCCCCTGGGGCTGAGACCCCTCTGCAGGATCCCCTGGGGCTGGGGCCCCTCTGCAGGATCCCCTGGGGCTGAGACCCCTCTGCAGGATCCCCTGGCCCTGCTGTGTCCCTGCCAGGGGATGGCTCTGCCCTAGGGCACAGCTGGGACTGGACCCTCCTCCTGGTGCCAGTCTCATTCCTGACCTAAGAAACCCACAGTCACCACCCCCTGAAATGGGTCAAACACCCTCCACTGCTGGACAAGTGATTCCCAGCTGGGATGAGGCACCTCAGGACACCCAAAATATCCCCCAAGTGTCCTCCTCAAAGTGGTGATGGCCACGGCCCCAGGAATGTTTCCAAGAAAAACAAGCACAGAGCTCCATCCCTCCATGCTCGATGCCCACCTCTGGCACGGGGCTGATGCCACCCTGCCCCCATCATGGCCTGCACTCAGCCATGCAAACAGCACCCAGGGAAACGGGTAAAGGCATCACCATCCCACCCTTAACACATCCTGCAGCTGAACAAGACCCCAAAGCCGAGCCGAGGGCCCAGCCGTGCTGAGGGTGGGACCCAGAGCAGGGAGGGCGCAGGGGAGCAGCACCAGCTCCGGAGGAGTGAGGATTCCAGGGGTATGGCCCTGCCTACAGCACCCTGTAACCATCGAATCATCACATGCTTTGGGCTGGAAGGGACCTTAAAGGCAATCCATGACAAAGATCACACAATATCCTGGAATCCTTTCTTTCCCTGCTCCCATATGAGTGCCCTTGCAGGGGGGATGCCGGGGCACTGAGCTCTCCTTCAGGTACACACAGAACTGAGGCTAAAGGGCAAAATAAGGCACAGTTAAACCCTATTTGAGGCACTGAATGACTGCATCTTTTACTGTTTGCACTCCCAGGTTTGCAGCCTGCCCAGAGATCGTTTGCTAAAGCGTTTAAAAACAGGGAAAACCGAGCCCTGCTTCCCTCCGGCGGCGGTGGAGCCTCCGTGTGCTCGCACCAAGATATGCATATTTTAAAAGCTTGGCAGGAGAGGGCTCCAAACTACACAATTAAACAGATTTTACACACAACACTCCCCGTACACGCCAAGCACTGCCAAACACCCTTTCCTTGTGCTACATCCCTGCAGGAGACCCCTTGGGAGCAATGACCCCGGCTGGCTCCTTCCTCCTGCCGGGGAAAGCACTTGTCTGCCCTTTGCCGCTGCTTAATTGTCCATAAACGGGGGATTAAAAACAAAAACTACTTCTTTTGTCAAGGGATGGAGCAGGAACAATTGCCTGGGAGGAAATTTAACCCTCCTGGAGGAAAGAGATCTCTCCAGCGCTTGTCTGTGTCCACACGTGGGGTGGGATGGATACTGCTCTGCTCAGGCCACCCCAGGCACCCGAAGGGCATCTATTGTGCTGCAGAACAACAGAACCTTTTGAAGGCGTTCAGGCCTAAAAACACACAAAAAAGAGGGCAAAGAAGCAGGAGAAAAAGGTGATGGTGTCAAAGCACCAAGTGGAGCGGCCAGGGTTGCGGCTGCTGCACCCCGCAGCACCAGGGACGTGTCTCAAGGAAGCATCCAGGGCTGAAACAGGGGAGCAGGTCCTAAAACACAGGCAGAGGGACAGGGAGACTGACAGCAATCTGTGAAAAGAGAAAACAGGAGGTGCAAGGCTCTACAGCACCCAGCGCCCTCTGTGGGGGTTGGAACAAGACGTTCTTTAGGGTTGTTTTCAACCCCAGCCTTTCTGTGACTCTGTGATAAACTGAAGGCATCCACGGGCAGCTCCAGCCTGCCAGGGGTGGGAGCTGCCTCTTCCATCCTCACTCCCATCCCTCAGTGTCACTGTGTCTCTCGGGTGACAGGCACAAAGGACAGGGGTGGGGAGGGCATTGCTGTGGAGACCAGGGATTGCCCAGAGCTGCAGGGACCCTGCTCTGGGGGTGCTGGGAAGCATCAGCCAGAGCCCGTGCTAATGCCCTTTCCTCCATTTAATGTAACCAGCCGGGTCTGGGCGAGCCCTTGGCCTCACGCTGATGCTAATCCCCTAACGCTGCCCCTCTGAGCACATCAGGGACAGCCCAGCCCAGCACAGCCCAGGCTCCTCTGGAGCTCCCCAGTGGCTGCTGGAACTCTGCCTTGTCCTAATGGAGCACACAGCAGGCGAGCAGAGCCACTTGAACAACAGCTGGCTGTGGAGAGCCCAGGGTTTCAGGGATCTCTCCAATTCCTGGCACAACGTGTGCAGCAGCCAGTGCCAGAGGAGCTGTCAGACCACGGAACAGAAGGCATTTATCAGTCACTGAATGGTTTGGGTTGGAACGGATCTTAAAGATCATCCAGTTCCAGCTCCCTGTCATGGGACACCTTCCACTGGAGCAGGTGGCCCAGGTGGCTCCTTTTGTCTCACTGGATGGCACCCACGAGACAGCAGAGAGGGCAGAACATCCAAAGGATGTTCCCAATTTTCCACTTCCACTTTGGGAGTGTATCTAAAAGGCAGCAGCAGAGAATTGTTGTCTTTCAGTGATACCACTCAGTACTGGAAAGTGTTTTTCTGAACGTGAAAAAGGGGAAGTTTAGTTAGATATTTTTTGCCCAGAGCAGCTGTGGCTGGCCCTGGATCCCTGGAAGTGTCCAAGGCCAGGTTGGACAGAGCTTGGAGCCACCTGGGATAGTGGAAAGTGTCCCTGCCCATGGCAGGGGTGGGACTGGATGATCCTTAAGGTCTCTTCCCACCCAAACCATTCTGGAATTTTACCAGAGCCAAACTGCATTTTAGCCCAGTAGGTGAAGAGGTTTCCTTGTCACCTCTCCCATAAAGCATCTTTTACTGTCAGTAAAATCCCTTTGAAACTACTCTGCCCCTACAAAATCAGTCAGGGAGGAGTCAGGAAAACAAACCAACAGCCTGCAAGGTCTCTGCTTATTTTAGAAGACAGAGAAACTGAAAATTGTTCTGTGCCATTTCAAGAACATGTGGCTTCCCTACCCTGTGCAGCTGCCACGGGGAAATCACCAGCCCAGAACTCATCTGCAAACTCTCCAGGGTGCCATGTTTCCACTGCTCTTCAACTCAGACCCTCCTTTTAGGAATAGGCATGTAGGAAAGCTTTAATAACTATAAAATTTAATAACAATAAAAGAGAATTACAATAAAAAGTGAGAGCTTGTAGGCAGAAATGACATTTCAGCCCACTGGCAGCCTGGTGAAAAGGCACACTGAGGTGTTCCCAGTTACCCCAGACAAGGAATCCCACTTGTCCTGGACAAGGAATCTCAGGTTTGTAACTTCCCATGATGTTCCAGAGCATCTCCCTTATAAAGATCATCTCTTGCACCCTCAGCTATGAAAACTCTGGTAGCTCCAATAAAACCATCACACCCCAGCAGCCAAGGAGGGGCTCTGATATTTTTCTTGGGTTTATTGACTGTGGCTAAGGGAGGGTGCTACAAACCATCTAGATCCTTCTGAGTCAGGGGAAAATCCCAGCTAAACTGCAATTTTGGCATGGCCAGCATCTCTCGGGACAAGGCCCCCTCTCCACAGCCTTGGGAAAGGTGTGACTTGCACAGGTCAGGGCCAAATTTCTTTGCTGTAGGTTTTTAACAGCGTGCCTGTTCCATGTGCTACCTCAGAGGAATTTGGCTTTTTTTTTAACCCAAAATCCAGCAACACTGAGCAGAGCTGGAGCCAAAGCTCTCGAGGCCAAGCTGCTTTTGGCCTGTGTCAGTGGCAGGGGCTGGATGGGAGCACTAAACCACTGAAATCACCTTTTTAGCACAGAAGTGAGGCAATCCAGCTGCAGAGAAGCAGCAGGGTTTTCCTCCTCCCACAGCACGAAAAAGCAAATACAATCAGAGGAGCTCTAGGATGTGATCCCACTTTATCTAACGTGTATAAAAATACCCGAGAGTGGCATGATAAGCTGGAGAATAAAAGTAAGCAGTGGAAAGCATGGGGTTTGTCTAAAAAAAACCAACACTGACTCCACTGAAGTCTCCCCCGTGCAGAGCTCACCTGATCCCGTCAGATGTCCCATGGCCCCTGGCATACACGTGAAGATGAAGCCGGTGATTTTTCCCAGCTGGATTTTTGGTTATTTTTCAATCCTGATTTTTCACTGTCCCCCTTATTTCACAAAGCTGCCGAGGTTCCCTGGCCAAGCTTCCCGGCAGCTGCTCGGTGCCAGTTCCCACTGGGTTTGGGGTCGTTCTCGGTGGAGCAGGATGAACCTCCATCCCCAGATTTCACTGCCAAGGTGAGGGGCAGGTGGATCTGGGGGTGCTTATTGCCTGTGGATGCTTTGTTGGGCACACGGGAGGAGCAGCGGGACAGGAACCACGAAGGGGGTGCAGAGCCACGATGTCTTGTGGGATGGAGGAGCTGGAACCATCTGGAAAGGATTTTTGCGGGATGAGCAAGGACCAAGGGGGATGGGAGAGAGAAGGGATGCCATGACAACCTTTGGGGGTTTCCCAGGAAACCATGGTCACCATGGCAACTGCATCACTCCGGTCGGAATTAGTGACTTCCGCTGGAAGGCGTGTTCGCCACTTTAATCTTCTGGTGATAAGCGGCTGCATCTCCTCCAAAGGCTTTGCAAAACGAGGAGGAAATATCCCTTTGTCTGCGGCTGGGCGGGTTGGAGGCTCCCAGCCACAGGAGGAGCCCGGCGTGGATCCTGCTCCGAGCCGACATCGCTCCCTGCGCCGGCGGCTCCCGAAAATATTCCCGTCTGCCTCTCCTCTCCCTCCTCCCGCACACATCCCTGCTGCACGGCCACAGGCGTGACATTGGAGGAAATAATTCCATCAGGTTACAGGGGAAGGGAGTTCAGAATAGAAAACGAAGGCTTAGGGAGGTTTTTTTCTATATAAATCGGCATTGATTGCTCTCGGTCTCTGACCAGATTAGAATTTCATAAATGATCTAATGGGGAGAAAAGGGGAATCTGGGATGTGCCCGTAATGGCACATCACACGTTTCAATATTAAGCATCATTTAACGATGTGGTAACAGAGACTCTCTGCAGAATTAAATGGTTATTTCCTCCCAGCCCCCTCCCAGCACACTCTGCCTCATGTTTTCCTCGCTCCTCCACCCAGTCCGAGTTCGTTAATCCAACAAGTAATTTTATGTGATGGAAGGGAGATTGGCTACACACTGCCCTTAGGGAAAGAGGGGGAAATTCAGGAGCAAAGCAAGAGGTTCCCCAAAAGCCCAAAAAGCAAAGCAGCCCTGCAACACGTTGCAGAACAAACACCTGTTTTGACAGTGAGTGTGGTTTGTCTTCATCTTCCTTCTCTTTACCCTTTAGCTGTCCTCTTCTTCAGAGAATTTTAAATCCTTTTACTTTTGGATCTTTAGAAAGGAAGGATCTAAAAAAATAAAGGTATAAAAACGAGGGCACACACAGGACCGACGATGGTGCATGTTCCACACAACACCGACACACAGTCACTTTGCATCATTATTGGTATTGTTATTGGTATTGTTTTACCGCATCCTCGGGTTTGGTTGCTGTTCGTTTGGTTTGGGTTTGTTTTAAACATCCGTAAAGATCTTTTTGATGTTCACACAGTTGGGATTGTTTGTGGTCGTGCAGTTGCCTGCTTTAAAGGCAGCCTGTTTGAATGCACTGTGATTGATCCCCCCTTCCTCAATCACCATGTACTCGGACTTGCTGAGGGTGGAATTGCTGCGAGCCTTCTTCATCTCCTCGCTGGACGAGAGGTGCTGGCAGCTCCCGACGTGCATGTACTGGGCTTGCTCCTCACCCTCCGTCTCCCGGTGGTAGAAGTAGTTGAAGTTGGAGACGATGACGGGCACGGGCAGGGCGATGGTCAGCACCCCCGCGATGGCGCACAGAGACCCCACGATCTTGCCCCCAATGGTGATGGGGTGCATGTCCCCGTAGCCCACGGTGGTCATGGTGACCACGGCCCACCAGAAGGCATCGGGGATGCTACTGAACCCCGAGCTGGGGTCGTCGGCTTCCGCGAAGTAAACGGCGCTGGAGAAGAGGATGACGCCGATGAAGAGGAAGAAGATGAGCAGGCCCAGCTCCCTCATGCTGGCCTTGAGGGTCTGCCCCAGGATCTGCAGCCCCTTGGAGTGCCGGGAGAGCTTGAAGATGCGGAAGACCCTGACGAGGCGGATGACTCTGAGGATGGCCAAGGACATGGCTTGCTGGCCGTTGCCTTGCCGCTCAGCCAGCTCCGTGCCCAGGGTGATGAAGTAGGGGATGATGGCCACAATGTCAATGATGTTCATGATGTTCTTGGAGAAGGTGGCCTTGCTGGGGCAGGCAAAGAAACGGACCAGCAGCTCAAAGGAGAACCAGATGATGCACAAAGTCTCCACCACAAAGAAAGGGTCGGTGAAGGATGACACCATGGAAGTAGGCGAGGATGAGGAGTTGGTGAAGACATCAGGTGGGAGAGGGCCGCTGCCTGTCCCGAAGGTTCCCCCAGTTCCCTCATAGTCATGATCATCCCTGAATTCAGGCAGGGTCTCCAGACAGAAGATGACAATAGAGATAAGGATGACCAGGACAGAGACAATGGCAATGCCTCGGGCCGGCCCAGAGCTCTCGGGGTACTCGAAGAGGAGCCACACCTGGCGCTGAAACTCCTTCTCGGGAAGCGGCCGCTGCTCCTCCCGAATGAAACCCTCATCCTCCCGAAACTTCTCCATGGCCTCCTCCCCCAGCTGGTAGAAGCGGATCTCCTCGGAGAAGATGTCGATGGGGACATTGACGGGACGCCGGATGCGCCCGCCCGACTGGTAGTAGTAGAGGATGGCGTCGAAGCTGGGACGGTTACGGTCGAAAAAATACTCATTGCGGAGGGGGTCGAAGTAGCGCATCCTCTTGCGGGGGTCCCCCAGCAGCGTCTCGGGGAACTGTGCCAGGGTCTTGAGCTGGGTCTCGAAGCGCAGCCCCGAGATGTTGATCACCACGCGCTCGCAGCACTCGTGCTCCCCAGCGCCCGCGGGCTGCCCGGCGGGCAGGGCCGGCGCCGGGGGCTGATCGTAGCGCTCCCCCCCGAGCAGCGCAGGAGGATGCTGGGGCTCCTCCAGCAAAGGGTCTCCGCCGCCGCCGCCTCCCACCACGGTCATGCTGCCTTCCTCGCCTTCTTCGCCCTCTTCCTCGTGCTGCTCGGGGCCCGGCTGGGGGGCGGCGGGGGGCAGCTGCTCGGTGTAGCCCAGGTTGTGGTGGCTGCTGCTCGAGCCGCCCCGCGGCTGCCGGCCGGCGGAGGAGGCGGCCGGAGAGTAGAGCAAGCTCCGGCGCTCGTCCATAAAGGTGTGGGGCGGAAGGGGAAGGGGGGGGGAGGGGGGGGATCCGAGAGGCGGCAGCCGAAGCCTCTTCTTCCTCCTCTTCCTCCTCCTCCGGGCGGAGAGGGAGCAACAGCCGCCCAACTCCTCCAGCGGCTGCCGCTGCTCTGAAGAGCTGAGGCTCTTCTCAAAAAATCCGCCCCCAGCCCTGGCACCGCCTCGCTCAGTCACCGCTCCCGGAGACACCCACCAGCCCCCCGGCCCTGCCCCGCAGCCCCCCGCCAGCCTCGGGCACCCCCTCCCCTGCCCCTGCTTGGGGGAGCCCCATCCACCCCCAGGCAGCGCCAGGGGCTTCAGTCTCCTCCCGGGAGCATCCTCTGCTGCTCCGCGGGCTGCAGGCGGGGAGAGGGGCTTTTCCTGGCAGAACCGCTGCCTAGAAAGAGTTTTTCTGCCCTTCCCCAGGTGGAATGCAATTTCGACTGTGATTTTGGCGTCTGCCTGTTGGTTTTCAGCTACGGTTTCACACGGTGGGAGGCTGTGGGCAGTGGAAAGCCGACAGCGTGGCCAGACCCAACAGTTGTTTTGAATCAGCGTCTGGGTTAGGCTGGGGATTGTTTTTCTCTGTCTAGGAGAGCGTGTGCATGTGTGTGTGTCCATGAGTGTGGGTGCACACGTGTGTGTGTGCGTGTGCTTCCCCCACCAAAATAAACCCAGAAGCAAAGCTGAGCCAGCCCTGTACCAAGGAGGTTCCAGGCTGAACCCAAACCTGCATTTCAGACTTTCCATCAAGAAAGCCAAAACCCTTATATTTCTTTTTCTTTCTTTTTTTCTGTCTTCAATTGGTATTTAGCAAATAGTTCAATTGTGAGCAAAAGGGACTTTTACAGGCAAAAACCTCCTCTGCAGGAGCACAGAGCTGGGAAACACCCCATCCCCAGGAGGTGAGCATCAGGGACAACCTCTGATCTCAGCACTCCCAGGTCTCCCCCCAATCCCCATTTTTCCAACCCCCTGCAATAGCTGAAATGCTTTAACCCCCAGCCACGGGGGTTTAGGCAATTCAGGGAGCTCCCAGCTTGGGAAAAAAAGTAATGGAATGGTTTGGGTTGAAAGGGATTTTAAAGCTCATCCCATTCCACCTTGTACGGGACCAAAGGCTCAGTCATGAGGGCTGGGGAGAGGACAGGAGGGAGCCAATGTTCCCTTCTAGAGCCAGATGGATGGTCCTGCCATGATGGGGGTTAAAAACCCTCCACCATCCCCACTTGAGCTCATCAACCCAGTTATTTTTAACCAGCACAGCCTCCAGAAGGTAGGGAGAACAACAGATGAAAAGATCAAACTTATTTATACTTTAAAACAGAAACAAGCTGTCCAAAATACCCAGATCTGGGAAGGGAACAACAATAAATATTGGTGCAAGAGCCGACTCCAGACTCTGGCAGATGAAGAGTGAGGATGGAGCCTGGCTGAGCTGAGCCCACCCAGCTCTTTGCTGACAGAGGGGAAACACCCTCTGCCACCAGAAACCCGGGAGGATTCCTGAGGAAATGGGTCCCAGCAAGGTGTGCGTGGAAAGGTGGATGCTCACCCATGCCCCCACACAAGGAGAGCTGTCTCCAGGCCATGTCACACCACCCCAGACTTGGACACAAGTCGCTTGTTTCCACTTCCATCCTTGGCTTTAAGCCCCAATTTTAACACCTGTTTTTCTTGATGGTGTGGGTCTCCTGGGAGAAGGGACTTGGAAAGTTGGTCCCCCACCATTCCTGTAGCAGTTTGTGGTGCTAACCAGCACCATGCTCCCAGTGACAGCATCCACTCCTCCCTCCCATCCCACAGCATCTCCCAGACACCCCAAAACCCAGACAAGGCAGGAAGCAAAGCCCTGGAGCACCATTAACCCCTGAGCTCCCCTTATTGCCTGTCAGTTGGGGAAAATTCCTGTAAGCAACAGTTCATGCACAAGTCTAAGGCTTTATTTTCATGAAAATGAAATAACCATCATCCCTTCACCACATATATATGTGTAGCAGCTAAAAACTTGTCTGGCTCATCCCTTTTCCCTGCTAGGATTTCTGCCAATAAATCAGTGTTGTCTGGTTTAAGGCAAACAAATGAGGCTGCCTCAAACCATAAACATTTATTGAGGACACAAGGCTCGAGGCACAAGGTGTAACTTCCATAATTGCAATAATTTACTCCGCATCTGCCAGGGGCAAACCCATCAGGAATTACCGAGAGAGCCACAGACCTTTGGGATGCTGCTTGGAAAAGCCTTTCCTGTAAGAGCAGCAGGATTAAGCCCTTACCCCACAGCTGCAGCACAGCAGCAGACATTAACCCTTGAGCTCCGGTGGCTTTGGCCAGGCGTCGCGCTGGGATTTCTCCCGGAGCTGGCCGTGGCCTCCTGGCCCTGTTTACTCCTCCTGCTTCCCTGTAATCCTATCAAAGCCAATTAGGCTGTGCCAGGCGAGCAGCAGCGCTGCAGGCAGAGCAGCCGAGGGGCAGATCCTCCCCAGCCCTTCCCCGCAGCTCCTGCCCTCCCCTGGCTCTCCAGCCGAGCCTTGGGGCAGCATCGGGGATGCAGCAGCAGCATCACCTCCCCTGTGAGCTCCCTGGCAGCCTCACACGCCCTCTCTGCAGGTGTTTGCATTTGCCAAGCAGAAACAGAGGTGGTTCTAGGTCAGGCTTCAAAGCCTGGAGGTCTGAGCACAAGGGAAGGGGATAAAAGTCCAGGGGAAGGGGCATCTCCCTGGTGTCCAACCTGGCCAAAGCTTTGCCATAAACTGGGAGCTCGTGCAGCACCAAACCATCTCCTCTAGCCTGTGGTCTGCTGTCTAATGCGAGATGTCCCAGTGTTCCCTCTGCAAATTTCCTTCTGCTTTTTCATCCATCTCTTCTGCTGCATCTGGTCTCAACAAATTTGATTTTGTTCCTAACGGCCATTTGAGAAATCCCCCTGTGCAATGGTCCACAGGCTGCCCTGGAACAACACATGCAGTTTCTGTGAGGAAGCAGAGCTAGCATCTAGCATCTCTTTTCCTCCCTTAATGGCCTTCTCAGGGCCCATTTCCAAGCAGAGGGGATGAACAACTTCCCTCTTTCTCACAGCCAGACCCAGACCATGAGGGGAATTCCCCCAGCATCCCTCCCCCAGGGATAAGGGCTGCACAAAACATGTGGGACCTTCACCCCAGCTCCCAGTTACTCCCAGCCATGGGGCTGCCTTGGCATCCTGCTTCCACCTTGAATTTTTCCTTCCTTCTTGATGAATCCCAGTGTCTCTCAAGCAGCGTTCTGGGGTTGTCCTTCTCCCCCCAAAGCTCCCCTTGGTAGCATCAGCAGCCAGGCAATGTGTACAGAATCCAGCCTGGCTGCGAGCAGGATCTCACCCCCCTCCTCTCCTCCCTCCTGTTTCAATGGGAGCTCTGCTTCCATTGATAAATCTGGGACAAATCTGCTCATCTTTACTTTGCAGGATCAGAAACCTCTCAGCATACACACAGTTACAATAATACCTTAATGCACTGCAAATGCATTGTCTGTCCTCCCACAGCAAAGCCCCAACTGCTCCAGCCAGGCAGTGCAGCTTTAACTCCCTCCAGGTTTCTCTCTTGGGAACTCGAGCCCTCCTGTCCTGCTCAGAAGGGACAAACGTGCTCGGGAAAGGCTCAAGGTTGTCGCTCAGGTCACCAATCACAGGCAGGATGCAGGGACTGCTGGCAGCAAACACAGTTCAGCATCAACCCAACCTTCTGAGATGAACTTGGAGCAACCACAGAATCATGGAGTTGTTTAGGTTGGAAAAGCTCTCTAAGGTGATGGTGTCCAACTGTCCACCTAACTGCCAAGGCAATCACTAGACCATGTCCCCAGGTGCCACATCCATGTGCCTTTTAAATCCCTCCAGGGATGGGGACTCCACCACGGCCTTGTGAGACTGTGATAGTGCCACATCTTGGGAAAGAAATTTCCCCTAATATCCAACCTGAACCTCACCAGCACAACTTGAGGCCATTTCCCCTTGTCCTGACTCTCAGCAATCAGGGAGTAAGAACAACACAACCTCTGGCTCCAGACTGGCCAGTCCTGCCATCCTCACCTTCTCCCTTGTGGACACAGGAGGTGGGAGCATCCCCGCAGTCTGTGAGCTCACACCCTTCCAGAAGAACTGGGGTGCAATTCCCAGTGTGCTCCCAGATGGGGCCATCTCATTCCCAGAAATCAGGGATCCTATCTCATCTCCTCACCGAGCCACAAAAGCATCCAGTGAGGGTACCCTGTCTGGGTAAGACAAATTCTCCACCAACGCCGTCCAGGGAGACAGTGGGAAGGGTGGGAACTGAGTCTTGGTTTCCCAGGATGGATTTAGAGCTCTAACTCTGGAGCACACCATTCCTATTCCTGTCACTGTCTTAGTCAGACTCCAGGTATAGCTCAGCCCTGGAGTGAATCCTTCAATCCCTGCGTGCCTCAGTTTCTCATCTGTACATTGAGGGAGTATTTCTCACCTCCCACCTGGAGTCTATTTCAATCCTACACCAGAAACTTTTCACTGCACTCCCAGTTGCAGAGTTGGTCCTCCTTTCTCACTTGAGAAAGATACTGAAATATGGAAGAGGGAGGAAAATCCAGCGCTGTGTAAACGCTGCAGCTTGCTGAGCCTCGGCACAGGTGGAAAGCATCACTGGGACTCCCCAGGGAGCACTGGAGATGCCTCTCTCACACAGGACATTTAGCTCCAGGCACAGCAGGGCCCCAAACACCCCGGGATCCTCTCCGACTGCTGGACGCCTTCAAAGAACAGGCAGGGGGGAGGGAGGGGAAGTGAAAATTGAACTGACACCCCAAAGTAACCGAGCGTGGACAGCAGCTATTTTTCATGGGGTTTTTTTTTCCCACAAAGCTGAGGATTGAGCAAGAGTATTTCTTGGGAAGTGAAGAACAAGTTCCAGTGGCTAAAAAAGATCAGTCAAATTACTCAGCATCACCGTCATCCATTGGCTTTAATGGAGCTAAATCCCATCCAACCTTTGGGGATCCAGGGGTTACAGCTCAGGATGGAGCTAGACCTATTTCAATATCCTAAAAATGTGATTAACAGGGTGGGATTATGATGGCCAAACAATGTTAATGCAAATTCCACTGCAATGAGGATCACATTCCGAGGCCTCCACAATGACAGCAAAATGATACCCAATGACTCCTGTTGCAGGGCATTATTTGGTCATTAAGGTCTAAGATTACATTGACAAAGCAATTTAACCACAAATCCTGGGAGACAACAGTGTTTTCATTACCAGTGTCCGCAGCAGGGGAAGATGAGCTGCATTTCAGAGAGGGGAGCAGGAAAATCAGGGACACCTCAGTGGCTCAAGGTGATGCTGGAAGAGCACCGGTGCTGAGCCAGACACCATAAAGATGTGAAGCCCCCAATTTCTGGCAGTAAAAAGCATCATGTGGGCCAGGGGGGACTGTCTGGCCCCTGAATAATTTATTCCATGGATGTCACTTGTGGTTGTGATTGGTGACAGTCACTCAGTGAGGTGACACAAGCCCTCACAGCCCCCCTAAGCACAGCAATGCCATCCCACAGCAGGGAAAGCTCTTGGTGTCAGCCCCTACAACAAAAACCAGCAACTGATCTCCCCCTAAATCAATGTGGTTGGAAAAAATTTCATTAAAATATGGGCTCAGTCTCTTTCCAAGAGTATTTTAAGCTGAATTTTCAGAGGATGTTCAAGACATTCTGGGTGATTTGGTGTCTAACTCCAGCTGCACAAACAACTCTGTTTTTAAGGGAAAAGGTTTTGCCTTCCATAGAAAACCCAGGGAATCTGTAAGTCACCGCCGTGCCACAAAGCATCCCTTGTGCAGGCTCAGAAGTTTATTTTTGAAACACGCCCTCTCCACCTTTTCCCCACTCTTCAGCCAGTTTTATTCAGAAAAATAAATTGCATCAGAGAAATGAAGCAATTTTTCCCATGTTGGGCAGCTGGGCTGGAGCCATCCTCGACCCTCCTGTGCCTGGCACCAGGCACCAGAGCCTCTGAGCAATGAGATCCGTGGGAGCAGGGCGAGGAGGAGACGTTTGGAGGGCAGGGAGCTGTCTCAGCCGAGCACAGATCCTGGTGACAGCCACAAGGACGCCTGGCAGCTGTCAAGGACCTTCAAACCCTGCTTTGTCTCTTGGATTTTTCCGCCTTTCCGCAATGCTCCCAATTTTTCTGTGACTTTTCGTTTGCTCGTTCAGTGAACATTGTGTTAGAAAGGAGTGAGATGGAATCTGAGGCTGCAGGAGTTGGACTGGCACAGCCCAGGAGCAAACAATGAGGGATGAGGCATTGCCATCATGGTGTGTCCCAGTGGGACACTTGGTCCCTCAGTCAGGTGTTGATGGAGAAGAGCCATCATTTATTGAATGACAGAATCCCAGAGTGGTTTGGGTGGGAAGGGACCTTAAATCCCATCCCATTCCACCCCTGCCATGGGAAGGGACACCTGCCATTATCCCAAGTTGCTCCAAGCACCATCCAACCTGGCCTGGATGGGGCAGCCACAGCTTCTCCATGGCTTCAACACCTTGAGCTTGGAGACAAACCAGCCCTTGGGGAGCAAGGCTTGTTCTCCAGAGCACCCCAGATCTCGAAGGGTGAACAGGGTTGGGCAGCTCTGGGTACCCCCAGCCCCACTGCAACTATGAAACCCAAAAAACCAAACTGAGGGACCTCTGCCTTCACCAAAATCACACAGCAGGTTTTGCATGATGTGAAACTGCTGGTGGTTAAAGCAGGAAACACTCAGGGAGAGGAAACTGAGCAGGGAGAGAAAATCCTCTTTTGTAGTTCACATTTTTATTCCTTCTAACACACACAGGAGCAAAGTCACTGTGGTAGAATTACCCTGAAGCCATCAGACTTCCATTAGAGTTTGATGAAATCATGGAAAGAAACAGAGTGACTCTGCCTGGCTGCAATGAGAGAGCCACAACGGAGACCAGGATGCTCCTGAGGACTGGATTCCACACACACCCCCAGCAACTCTGTCCTTGGGCTTTTGTTCTCAAAGGCAGTGACTAAACACAAATTAAAACCTGCACAAGTCACCAGACCAAACACATTAGTGCAACCCCAGCTTCTTGGCCTCTGTTCATTAATGTTTGGGCAGTGGTTTGAGAGAAAAAAAAACCACACCCTGAACACAGGTCTGATATTGTCATCATTCCCCTTCCAGCTGGAAATCCAGAGGAAATTCTCTTCTGCCTCAGGATCCTTCTGTCTGTCCTCCCCATCTTCAGGGCCAGTTTAACCCTCGACCACCAGTGCCGGGATCTGGTTTGTTACAAAAATCCCTCCCTCAGCTGTAAGGTTGTTATTGAAGGGTCATTTTGTGCAGGCAAGATGAATTTATTTGCAAGCACAGGTGGGGACTTTAGCTTTAGCTGCAACATCTGGATGCTGGTAGAGCTGCAGAGACTGCAGGTAAAGCTGGAGCTCCCAAATGCTCCCAGAGGCTTCATTTCTAGCTGGAAAACCCAAATTGGAAAAAAATTTGGAGCAAAGGAATTTGTCTGCAAAGGGCTCAGAGACCTGAGCTCTGCAGCTCAACCCTGTGATTTATTTTTAATCAGATTTCCTGCTTGTCAGCTGCAGCACTTCTGGGGAAAACCCCTGAAGCCCCACTCAGAAATCTCCTGCTTGCAAGGCTGAAAATGGGGTGAGGGGGAGCAGATCAGTCATTTTTTACCTTTTTAATCATCCAGTCGGGACTGGGGTGTGATGGGACAGTCCAGGCAGGAGGTGACCCACGAGTGCCACAGGTCATGTTCTCTTTGCTGACCCAGGTCCTTTCTAACAAGAACCAGCAATAATAAATTCATTCTGAAACAATTACCACAATATTCTCCCAACTACTTTTCTTACACAATCTCCAAAACAACCACGTTCCTTTTTCCCCCTTTCTCTAAATAACAATATAACCAATTTGGGGGTGGGTTTTGGGGGGGTGGAATGGAGGATTTCTGCAGCCTGCCCGTTGGTTTTGCTTTGATATATTCGGGAAAACATGTCCTGGCTGGGTTGGGGACACCGGAAAGGCTGATCCGCTCTGTCACCTGTGACAGTCACCCCAGCAACAGCTCGGCTGCCAGCAGAGGCAGGAGAGGATGCTGACTCACTGCCTGCTTCGCTTGTGCAGCTCACCCTTCACAGAAAGCACTGCTGAAGTCTTGCTCTTCCTTTCCTTTCACCCCTGCCCTTAAAAAATGAATTAAGAAAACTTAATTATAAACGGACGCACAAGAAAAATAAAAGTAGCAGGCACTAGCAAAGTGCTATTCCACTATGAAATTCAGTTGGGTTCCAAAGGCAGTGCCCACTGTTAATTCACTGGAGTCATTGCACACAGAGATTACTCTGAGATGGAAGGGTTTGCTGCAAATATAGATCATTGAATGATTAACAGCCTGGAGGCAGCAAGGGAGGGGAGGAAACTCGAGGGGCCTTCTTAGAACAGGAACTGTCCCCAAAACAGCCAAGTCTCCTCTTCCCTTTAACCCTGTTTCTGTCTGCTGCTTGCTTTCCTTTTCAGGGTAAATCTGGTGATTTCTCTGCTGCTTTGTTCCCCTTCTTCTCTTGGGGAAGCACAAAATGAGATCCAGAACAGCCTAGAGAAGTGAAAGACATTTGACTTTGTCTTTTTCTCAGCTTTTCCTCCTGGTAAAGTAATTTTGGCCAGCAAGTGATGGGAGCAGAGTGGAACCAGAGGGTGGAGATGCCGGTGGGAGCGGGACCAGGGGTGGCTGGCAGAGGGGATGTCATGGAATTCCCAACCACGACATGCTTTGGCAGCTTCCCTCTGGCCAGCAAAACTCTATGACACACCTCCTAATCTCAAGTGGGAGATGCTTTTTTTAATTGCCAGGATTTATTTTAGCATTTGATTCCTCCATTTGGTCCCTCCTGAGGAGCACCCAGGTACCCCAGACTCACGGTAATGCTGCCCTTGCCAGATGTGGCCGAGTGTGGCTGGGTTCTCCCTGTGCTGCTCCCACCTCCTGTCGCCCAGCAGGGATGGAAGAACTTCTTTTTCACTCAGAGGGTGAATTCCCAGCTCTCATGCAGCACAGAGCAAGAGAAAACCCTGCACAAGATATTATCATTGTTAATATCTTCAAACCCTCAGGAGGTGCCTGAAGATGCCAGGGAGGGGGAGAAGCAGAGGATGAGTTGTGACTCACAACTGGGAAATTCACGAGGGTGGCAGAGCCTGTTAGAGAAAATCAACCCAAAAATCCCTCCTTGCTCAACAGTTGTCATAAGCCAGAATTCAATAGGGAAATCCTGCTAAACCCTGCTGCTCCTGAAACACACAGAACCACCTTTGGCACTGTGGGAATGCAACGGTGCCAGGGCCCAGGGCACGGGGATAATGCAGGGCTGGGGAGATGCTGGGGGACAGAGAGACCATAGACACACACTACACACACCTTTCTTCCCAGTTCACCCCCTTTCGGGTGACAACCACCACCTGTAGACACCTCTCCAGAAGCCACTGTGCCAAAAGGCCAAGTGCCACCATTCCCTGCAAAGAAATCCCCCTGTCATCCCAGACTCACACTGAGGGTGGCCTTGTCACAGCCCAGAGCTCTCAGTGCCACATCCAGACAGTCACTGGACACTCCAGGGATGGGCACTCCAAACCTCCCTGGGCAGTCCCAAGGCCTGAGCACCCTCTCCATGGGGAAATTCCTGCTGTGCCCACCCTGAGCCTCCCCAGCCCAGCCTGAGGCCGTTCCCTCTCCTCCTGTCCCTGTTCCTGGGAGCAGAGCCCTCCCCTCCTGTCAGGAGCTGTGCAGAGCCACAAGGTCCCCCCTGAGCCTCCTTTTCTCCAGGCTGAGCCCCTTCCCAGCTCCCTCAGCCCCTCCTGCTGCTCCATTCCCTTCCCCAGCTCTGTTCCCTTCTCTGGACACGCTCCAGCCCCTCAATGTCCTCCTTGTCATGAGAAACCCAAACTGACCCCAGGACTGGAGGTGAGGCCTCAGCAGTGCCAAGAGCAGAGGGACAATCACTGTCCTGGGCCTGCTGGACACACTGGGCCTGACCCAAGCCTTGTTGTATTTTTTTAGAAATGAACATGCTCCAGTGATGCTCTTTAGTGTCACAGAATCCCAGAATCACTAAGTTTGGAAAAAACCTGCAAGGCCAACAATGCCAACCTGTGCCTGATCTCCACCTTGTCACCCAGTGCAGAGGACTGAGTGTCACATGCAGTCATTTCTTGGTCACCTCCAGGGATGGGGACTCCACCAGCTCCCTGGGCAGCCTCTTCCAATGTGCAAACACCCTTTCCATGAAGAAATTCCTCCTGATGTCCAGCCTGAACCTTTCCTGGCACAGCTTGAAGCTGTGTTCTTTCATCCTGTCGCTCATTGCCTGGAAGAAGCAGCCAACTCCCATCTTGCTACAACCTCTTTTAAGGTGGAGAAATCATCTCCTTTCAGATTGAGATGCTGCTGGCAGATCCACCTCCTGCTCCTGGCACGGGGAATGACTCAGAATGTGTTTTTCACCTGCTGCCTCCTGCACAGAGCTGCAGCTGTACCTGCCCGTGCCCATGCCTGCTGCTGGCCTTCCACAGGAGCTTTTAATAGCTCTGCCATGGCAGCAAAGAGGGTGAGAAGTGTCTCTGCAGCTGAACTGGAAATGCCTTTTAATGAGGATGATTCACGGTAGCTCCCAGCCCTGGTGTCCGCCCCAGCACCACGGACACAGCGCTGCCCCTCGCTGACATTTCATCACCAGGAGCTCTGCAGCATGGAGGAGACAGGGAACTGGGACCCGAGACTGATGTCTGCTCATCTGCATCCAAAACAAAGAGGTATTGGATGGGTTGAGCCCCAAAGTTTGCAGGAATGGCCCAAAATTGATGTGAGCAATAATGCAACCACCTCCTCCACCTGCCCAGCTCAAGGACAGGGATACAGCCACAGAGCAGGGACAGGAGAAGTCCTGGACCTGGATTTTGGAGGCTGCTTCACCATTTAAAGACACCTGAACTGCAAATCAGTGCCAGGGAAATGCCGGGAGGCTCAAGCCAGGGTGCCCAGAGCAGCTGTGGCTGCCCCATGCCTGGCAGTGTCCAAGGCCAGGCTGGACTGGGCTCAGAGCACCTTGGATAGTGGAAAGTGTCCCTGCCCATGGCAGGGGTGGCATGGGATGGGCTTTAGGGTCCCTTCAGCCCAACCCATTCCATGAGTCACTGCCCACATCTAGTCCAGCCCATCATTCCTTAGCCCAGGAAATGGATTCATTCAACAGTCCATGGTATCATTCCTGAGTCCATGGAACAGACAACTGGGACTGTTTCCCAAGGTGATGCAGAAAATTTGGGGAGAAAAGGACTAAACTACATGTTCCCCCATCCCTGTCCCCAAGGCCCTGCAATGCCCCGTGGTGCCTCAGTCCCCCCATCTCTTTTTAAAAGGGTTGCAGGTATTGACATTCCTTCCTGGAGTACCCCGAAATCTAGGAAAGACGTGATTAGGGGTGGCAATTATAATTATTCACACCCTCCTAATGGATCTTTACAGCCCATCAGGGCTGTGTCTGGATTCTAACATTTGTTAGAAAGAGATAAAAGCTCTCTTCGCTGATGGTGTGAAGACTTTCGGGCTCTCTTTGATGTGCTGTGGCTTAATAGCCCCTTCGTTTGATTAATTTTCATTTCTGCCGTCGGTCTTTAAGAGCTGCCACACAGACTTTGTGAATGGATTGGAGGAGACGGAGCAGCGATTCCTCCCTCCCCGAGCTGCTCCCGTTCTCATTAATACCAATCCCTGCAGGGCGAACTCCCAGCCCGGCGCTGGCGTTCGAGGCAGCCGAAAATAGCAGCGTTTATAATAACAATAAATAACGGGGCAGGCGCTCACAACGATGAAATGCCTCCGACGGATATGGGGCGGGTTGTGGATGTGTGCGGGAAGGTCCCAAAACGCAAGTGACAGCAATAATCGAGGCTTTTGTCAGAGTGTGAGCGCTCACAATAATTGAATCGCTGCCTTGTTACATACGGACCGATTTAGACCCTCATTATGTGTTTGGCAAGTACTTGGCATAACGAATCCATTTAAAACGGCACATGAGACTCAAGTAATTCATAATGAAACTCCAAATCAAGATTACAAGGGAAGACTGAGCCTCCTCAGCAGAAATTACGGGAGATGAGGGGGGTGGGAGGAGGCTGGAGGAGGAAGCCTCTGTCACTGCTCCCGCATGGCTTTGGGTCCAGCATCTCCCTCTCCTGGGGCTCGGCACCCCAGAACTGCACACATCATATTTTATATTTTAGAAGTATTGTAGAAGTAATTTTTTATTTTAGAAGTATTTTACTCTCCTTTCACAGCTGAGGGAGGTGAGGTCTGCTCTGTGGTCACTGCTGGGTGTCCCTGACTCTATCACATCCCCATCTTTCTACTGAAGAAACAGCCCCAAATTCAACCAGCTCTTCTCCTCAGTACTCCCATAAAAGCCCCTGTTCCACATGGCCTAGGAGCTCTGTCATCCCCCTCTGCTGATCCCAAATATTTCCCGCCCCTCAAAAATGAAAAATCACAGTTTCTGCTGTGAGAAAAATCACAGTTTCTACTGTTCTACTGTTTACAACAGTGAGATGGGGAAAGACATATCACAGAGTCATGTGGGAGGTATGAGCTACCCACAGCACGATTGGGGTGCAAATGAAGCCCAGAAAGGCTTCAAAACATCCCAAAATCATAAATCCATCAGAAAGGATGGGGAACTAGCCCAAGAGACTTGGAGTAGGGCAGATCCTGGCATAAACTGTGCTCAAGCCTGGCTTTACATGCCTGAGGCAGGCAAGGAATGAACCAGCACATTCTCAGAGCATTCGTCTGCTCAGGATTTACCTCTGTGCATTTTAGGAATTATCACGCTGGGATTAAATATGCCTCCCACCCCTTATTATTTAAATACACGTTTTCAGGCTAACAGAAAAAAAAATAGAAAGAAAGAAAGAAAGAAAGAAAGACAGAGACAAGGCTTTGCTCAAGTAGAGCTGAATAATTAGGGATGACTAATACGATGTCCTGTGGGAAAGCAGAGAGGAGACTCTTGCCAGGACGCAGGGCCTGGCTGATAAAACCTGCTGCCTCACAGGACGGGTCACCTGGGGTTTCTGGGACACTGCTGGCTCCAGCTGACAGCCTCTGTCTGCTGAGCTCCCACCAGGCTGCTCCCAGCCCCGAGAGCTGCTGAGCCCAGGGGGCTGCGCTGGGCTGGCCCTGCCGTTTGCTCCTGCTCCTCTGGAGAGGCCCCACACAAACAGAATCATGGAATCATCATGGAATCATCATGGAATCATCATGGAATCATCCCATGGAATCATCATGGAATCATCATGGAATCATCCCATGGAATCATCCCATGGAATCATCCCATGGAATCATCATGGAATCATCATGGAAACATCCCATGGAATCATCCCATGGAACCGTCATGGAATCATCATGGAATCATCCCATGGAATCATCATGGAATCATCCCATGGAATCATCATGGAATCATCATGGAATCATCCCATGGAATCATCCCATGGAATCATCATGGAATCATCCCATGGAATCATCCCATGGAATCATCATGGAATCATCCCATGGAATCATCATGGAATCATCCCATGGAAACATCCCATGGAATCATCATGGAATCATCCCATGGAAACATCCCATGGAATCATCATGGAATCATCATGGAATCATCCCATGGAATCATCCCATGGAATCATCCCATGGAATCATCATGGAATCATCCCATGGAATCATCCCATGGAATCATCCCATGGAATCATCATGGAATCATCATGGAATCATCCCATGGAAACATCCCATGGAATCATCATGGAATCATCCCATGGAATCATCATGGAATCATCCCATGGAATCATCCCATGGAATCATCATGGAATCATCCCATGGAATCATCCCATGGAATCATCATGGAATCATCCCATGGAATCATCCCATGGAATCATCATGGAATCATCCCATGGAATCATCCCATGGAATCATCCCACGGAATCACAAATTGGGCCAAAAGGGACCTTAAATCTCATCCCTTCTCACCCCCTGCCATGGCAGGGACACCTTCCACTGTCCCAGGTTGCTCCAAGCCCTGTCCAAACTGGAAATACACAGCAGGGCCAAGAGGGTGCTGGGAGCACTGGGAACTCCACCTTGGCTGAGACACTTGAGTTACTCAGGCTCATCCCAAAGGCTCATCCCAGCAGATTTACACCCCAGTGATGCTCCCTGCAGTAATTCCTGGTTAGAGGAATTAGAGCTGCTGTTATAGGGTGACAAAAGGATGTCGCTAAGCTCTTGAAAGGCAAGTGCAATCCTTAATCTGTATTATAATGTAAATCAGAAAATCATTATTATGATGTAAATTATGAAAAATATTTGGGATCTTCTGATATTCCCACTGCTGCTGATGCTGCTACCCAGTGCAAGTATTAGGGATGTGCAGCAGCAGCTTCCTTTTTTTTTTTTAAGACCTTAGAAAAAAAAGATAAAAATTAGAGCTTTGTGTGTCCAGAGCACTCAGTGCATGAGATTGAAAAGAACAGTCACATCCAGTGTCACTGTGGAATAATTTTGGCTGAAAGGCTTTTCTGGAGGGATGTGGTGCACAGGAACACTTAAAACATGTAAGAATTGTACAGAAATATTCATGGAGATTTCCATGTTGTGATAAATCAATACTTATTGCATTAAGTTTCATTAGACAAATATATTTTTTTAATTAATTCTGAAGTTCTTAGAGGTTCAGGATTTATTCTGCAAAGTGCAGGGGTGAAGTTACAAGATCCTTTATAAGATTATTTTGCTTATTTTCCAACATAAACATCTAAATATCCCCTGCTCAATATTATATCAGTAGTGCCATGGCCTATACAGGTGCTGTTTTGGACAATATAAAATTTTGGTGGGATGGGCTGCCCATAAAGTCACAGCAACCTCCCAGAATTTTGGCAAAATTAAGGCTCCTCTTGCTTAGGTCCTGCTTACATCTCCCAGCTGGATCCATAAGGTTTTGTACATCAAATGTGCACAATCAGCTCTTTCTGTCTTCACATTTTCCCCAGATTATTCCTTTTTTGCTGAAAACACTGCTACAGTTCTGTGCTCAAGGCAGGCTTTTTCTGCTTTTTCTAAAATCTGCTACAACTCAACAGAAGATGAGAGAAATTCATTCCCCAAAATGTGTTCACAAATCTTCTACCCAAAACACTTCCTAGGACTCAAAACCAGAATGAAATATTCCAGTAGTATCCAAGTTTGCCAATTCTTATAGATTTATTTAGAAAGCTGCAATTCCCAGGAAACCACCAGAAAATTGGGGAAGTGAAAAAATCAAAAGGGGAAATAATGAGAAATTACAAACTTGAGTCATGCCCTGCTCTAAGGGAACTATTGCAAATATGGAGTCTGTCTAAAAGCCTCAACTTGGAGCATCTCTGGTGAGATTGGAGAGCTGGGATAGAAAACAGGGAATTTGGTTAATTGTGCCAGCAAGGGAATGTGTGTGTGCACCCGCATGTGTTCTCAGGGAAAACTGGGACATGGTAAAGTGTGGACTGTGTGTTTTACCAGAAATTAATGTGCTATGGTGGTGTTCTTCATTAATATCACAGGACCCCAGGATGATTTAGGTTGGGAAAGACCTTTGGGTTCGAGTCCAGCCTGTGCCTGATCCCCTCCTTGTCACCAGCCCAGAGCTCCGGGTGCCACGTCCAGACATTCACTGAACACTGCAGGGATGGGCACTCCAAACCTCCCTGGGCAGTCCCAAGGCCTGAGCACCCTCTCCATGGGGAAATTCCTGCTGGTGCCCACCCTGAGCCTGCCCTGGCCCAGCCTGAGGCCGTTCCCTCTCCTCCTGTCCCTGTTCCTGGGAGCAGAGCCCTCCCCTCCTGTCAGGAGCTGTGCAGAGCCCCAAGGTCCCCCCTGAGCCTCCTTTTCTCCAGGCTGAGCCCCTTCCCAGCTCCCTCAGCCCCTCCTGCTGCTCCATTCCCTTCCCCAGCTCTGTTCCCTTCTCTGGACGCGCTCCGGCCCCTCAATGTCCTCCTTGTCATGAGAAACCCAAACTGACCCCAGACTGGAGGTGAGGCCTCAGCAGTGCCAAGAGCAGAGGGACAATCACTGCCCTGGGCCTGCTGGACACACTGGGCCTGACCCGAGCCAGGGGCCAGCGGCCTTGTTGTCCCCCTGGGCACACCTGGGCTCACATCCAGCAGCTGTCACCAGCACCCCCAGGTCCTTTTCCAGCTTTCCAGCCTCTCTGCCCCTGGCCTGGAGTGTTCAGGGGGCTGTTGTGACCGGACTGTGAGCTGCTTGCTGTGACCATTCTGGAAGATGCATCCGGGGGACACCACTGTCCCAGACCCCAGGAACTGGGTCCTCCACGGACACAGAGCTGGTTCCAGGGCCATGGAGCCAAGACCAGCTGAAAGCCAAGGCCGGGCATCGTGGGGTGGGTGCCTCTGTGGCTGCAGCCCTGAGTCACCCAGGACAGCAGGTTTCTGGGCTGTCACGTAACCTCCTCCTGCCACTCCATGGCTATGTAGGACACGCAGCCCCCAGGGAGGCTCCCGTGCTGAGGAAGCGTTCCTGATTTACTGAGTGCTGAGCTGCCACGTGTTCCTTGGCAGATGGATCATCTGGGCCAAATCCTGCACTCAGGGATACCCAGCACACCTCTACACGACTTCACTGAGCCTCTGGATCCTGCTGGGCCAGGCAGTCACCTGGAGCCTGTGCACTGGAACGGGCTCCTGTGTGTCCCAAGTGTCTGTGACAAGCTGTGCCAGCACACACACAGGGATGGGGACAGTGGGCAGTGCCACCACTGCACCCCCTCATTGTGAGAAGAAGCATGTGGCCATGCCAGCACTGGGAAAGGCAGCAGGAAAAGGATGAGGGAAGTGTTCAGCAGCTCCCCAGTGTGTGGATTTGGGGTTTTTGAGTTAAAGATCGGCTGTTCAGGCAGATTTCAGCTCCTGCTTGTGGTACCGAGATTTACTGTGAGTCCTCCCCAAATCCCTGTCCTTGAGGGAAGCCACTCCCAGCTGCACGTGTTCAGCGCAAATGAAGTGCAAGTGATTAAAAACCCTTTTCTAAGGAATCAGAGAATCATTAGGGCTGGAAAAGACCCAAGATCATTGAGTCCAACTGTTAAAGGAGACCCTCCCCTTCCATCCCCCCACCATCTGCACCAATCGATGTCCTCTGCCCTGCTGGGGAAACGAGCTGACCTTGTTTGCAGTTCTCCCTCCTGCCGAGCAAGGAGAGAAGGTGACACAGTTTGGAGATCCAGCCGGGGCACACGGCAGTGCCTTGGGCATTGTTAGAGCATCCTGGAAGGTGCTCTAAACTGGGAGGGGTGACATTTTTTGGCACTGCAATGAGCTGCTCTAAAAATCTGACTTGCTATTCAAACAATAATAATAATTAAAAAAAAAAAAAAAAAAAAAAAAGAGCTTTGTGCTACAAAAAATTTCCTGCCCCTGGTAAAAGACTGCTCTGAAACACCAAGAGCCTTGGCTTAGCCATTTTTTGGGGAATGTCCCCCAAATTGGGACCACTAAGCACTGACTAAATCCACTCTCATTTGACAAAGAGTTTAAGGAAGTGTTCTGGGCTTCCCTGTCTAGCTGGGTGTTGGTACAACACAGATTTACCAGGAATGTTTCCTTTTGTGTTTAACATAAGAAAACTTCTTGCCTATAATCCCTACATCAAGCCTGGCTTGCAGCAGAGCTGGAGGAGCCCTTCAAAGTTACACCTCATCTCAGTGCAAAATTTCCATTACTTTTTCCATTCTCTCTTTTTTCCATGGCTGAGTTTATTTTGCTACATCTTACAAATACTCCCTTAGAGAGACAGTCTTTGAACTGCAAATTTTAGGGCCTCAGCTCAAAACATGACGGAAACAGAGCCACAATTTAAAGGAGAGAAGAGGAGGAGCACCTCCCTGCCAAGTATTTTAGCACTTGAGCCTCCCGGATACAGACCCACAGCTTAGCCCAGCTTCGTATTAATTCTTTTTGAGATGCAGAGTTTGACTGAAAAATGCAATTTTGCTTAAGAAGAAAACTTTATCTCCATGAGCCAGCAAAGGAAAGGCTGTACCAGAGCCATTGGCACGTCCTGGAGCAGACACAGCCGTTCATCTCGGCCACCTGAGGACAAGGAGTTTGTCTTTTATCCTATTTTAACACCAGCTGGGCCCAAGTGGCAGAAAGACAGAACAAAGCTGTTGATTTAATTCCTATTTGTCTCTTTCAGTTTTGCTGGATGCTGAGCCCATTACTTTGGATACATCCCATGAAGCTGCTGCTGCTCTTCTTGGGAGCTGCTTCTGTGCATTATCCAAGCAGAGCAAGCTCAGCAGTGACCAAATCCTTTCTGGTTCTTTCACTAATCCCCCAATCTCTCAATTTTACCTAATAATCTATATGTTTCTCTGTTTATATTGCTCTGCTGACCTGCTAGACAGAATCTCCTGCTCTCCCCATCTAGGAAAGCAGGCATTAAGTTGTGAATTTTTCAGTTGTGGCAGGTGAGGTGTTAAAAAACCTGGCTTCACATTCACAATCTCATTGGTTCCTTTCTTTTGTTCCTGTTTTTGGAGACTGACAGTTGTGTGAGCTGTGAGGTTTGGGGGCAAAACAGCTCCCAGTCCCTGGGCAGAGGTGGACACCCAGGAGCCATGCCAGGGACAAAGAGCTGAGGATCCCCTGGGTGACCATTTTGCTCCTCATCTCAGCCTGACCCAACCATAAATATATGAGGATGAAATAATAAGGAAAAAAGGCAGTTTTTAGCCATTGCTGGAGGGTGGGAAGGTTTACACTGAGGATCGAAGAGCAATCTTTGCAGGACCCTGGAGCTCAGCCAAGCATCACAAGCTCAGCCAGAAAACCTGCTGCCCTTGATTATTAGCTCTGCTGTAACACAGATGCTGCAGGATCTGGCTCTCTGCCTCACTGAACGGGAATTCTGTCCCTGGGGAGGCTGGGAAAGCACACCCAGCCTCCTCCCTTCACCTGCACTCAGACACCCACACACAGCCCCTCCTCCTCCTCCTCTTCCTCCTCCTGTGCCACATCCAGACCCCCACCACTGCTCAGCTCCTGTTCACGTGCTGGAAAGGGGTGACAAGCATGGAGGTGTTTTCCATAGGGCAGAAAACCTCCCAGGTTTCACCAAGTCTTCCCCCAGACACCTTCAGCTGCCAGCCAGACTCTCAGAGAGCTGTGTGTATTAAAATCAGATGCAAATCTCTCCAGTGCAGAAATATTCGACAGTTACAAGCCTTTGTTCTTTCCCAGGCATAATTGCAATTTGAGGAATGCTCTCATCTAAGAGAAATGTCTATTTAACCTCCGTGCTATCTAGAGCTGGTTAAACTGCACATGTCCCTGTGCAGCAGCTGATAGGGAAACACTGAAGGAAGCTGATAGCATCTTTCATTTCTCCTCGGTAACCCCACGGCCAGCCCGCTGCCAGCCGGCTCATTTGCCATTGTACAAGCACCAGCTGCATCCTTCCAACCCTAACAACCCACTTTTCTATCTATTCAAAGCCTGTCATTTCCACCAACATCATTAACAACAAGATTTAGGACAAAATGTTTTGCACCTTGGTTTTTTTTGTTCATTTTATAGTCACAGCTGGGAGAAGGAGGTTTGTTTTTTGCTTTGCAAAGGAAGCTGCTAGGAGAATGACAAGCCTTTGTTCTTCCTAGGGTGCTTGGAGAATTGGCACTTCCAGAATTTAAGTCCTTAGGAGGCCATTCAGACTCGGGGCTGTTAAGAAAATTGATTAGAAATTCCATTAAGCAAGTTGAATGAACTGAATCTGGCACCGTTGATTACCAGCCCTGCTTGCCTCAAACTGACATTCCCAAAAGCCTGACAGATCCAGGCTCTTTTGTTTTTTTTTTTTTTTTTTTTTGAGGAAAACCCTTTGTGTAAAGTTCAGCAATGCAGCTGAAGAGCCCTGACACAGAAACCCAGGTCGAGCCTCAGATCTGCTCCCCACAGCTGCGATGTGTCTGTGACACTCAGGCAACGTCAGGCCCTGGCTGTGGCAGAGTCTCCACCCAAACCCAATCACCCCTTCCCAGACTCACAGAACATCCTGCAAACTCTCCAGAAAGTGCTGGAAATGGAAGGGCAGCAAACAAACAAACCAACCCAC
The DNA here is from genome assembly GCF_036417665.1 of Passer domesticus. NCBI lineage: Eukaryota > Metazoa > Chordata > Aves > Passeriformes > Passeridae > Passer > Passer domesticus. Next base: position 2,163,014 of record NC_087498.1, read on the forward strand.
CCTGCAACCCTCAGCAGGGTCTGGCACCGGGATGGAGACAGGCCCTGAAGGGCACAAACCGACTCCAGCAGATATCCCAAGCTCCTGCCATGGATCCCACACCAAGGAGAGGCTGTCCCCCTTTGCCATGGGTCCTGCTGAGCACAAGAGGTGCTCATAACTGCTGGAAGCTTTCCTGGAGAGCCTGGAATGCACTGCATCACCTCCAGCATCCAGCGTGTGTCCCTGGGAGACACCTGTGGGCCTTTCATCAGTCCTGCACACAATGGGACAAATCTGCGGGGTGATGCTGGTAACCCCCAACCGGAGAGCATCTCCTACTCGACACCCAAAAGCCCCACCAGGCTCTGCCACCTCCTGTGTCAGGTCCTGCCTACACACCTACTGAAATGCCACTTTTGTTCCAAAAAGCTCCAGCTGGAAGTGCTGACCTTGCTGCAGACATGGGAAATGGAGGCACAGGGTTTCCTGCAGCTCAGGAACTGCAACCAGATCTCCCACAGGGTCCCTCAGTGACCAATAAACCACAGCCCCTCCCAGCCCCACAAGGCACACACGGCTGCTGGGACCTGACCCACAACTCATTCCAGTTTCCTCAGCTCAGGGATGGTGGAGTTCTCCCCATTTCCATCGCTCATCCTGCAGCAGGATCTATTCCCAATTCCCAGCGCCGGGCCAACACCTCTCACCAGGTGGGAGGTGATGAGGGAGGTGTGACCTCTATTTTAAGGTCTGCTGTGAGACTGCTGTTTCTCTGTTTCTCCCGAAGCTCAGTGGTGTGAACGCAGTGTCAGGGAGAAGGTGGGGACAGTTCCTCCAGCCACACACTCAGCTGTGCAGTAGGAGCAGTGCTCTCATCTTCAGCTGCGTCACCAGTGAAAAGGGGAGAAAGCAGCCTTCCCTTCCCATCCACCCCATCCCATCCCATCCCATCCCATCCCATCCCATCCCATCCCATCCCATCCCATCCCATCCCATCCCATCCCATCCCCCATCCCAGCCATCCCATCCCATCCCATCCCATCCCATCCCATCCCATCCCATCCCATCCCATCCCATCCCATCCCAGCCATCCCATCCCATCCCATCCCATCCCATCCCATCCCATCCCATCCCATCCCATCCCATCCCATCCCACCCCATCCCATCCCATCCCATCCCCCATCCCACCCCATCCCATCCCATCCCATCCCATCCCATCCCATCCCATCCCATCCCATCCCATCCCATCCCATCCCATCCCCCATCCCACCCCATCCCATCCCATCCCATCCCATCCCATCCCATCCCATCCCATCCCATCCCATCCCATCCCATCCCATCCCATCCCATCCCATCCCATCCCATCCCATCCATCCCATGGTGCCCGTGGTGTGGAGCAGAGGTTGGGATGGGGGAGCTGATGATGTCCCAGGGCTGAGACATTTGAGTGCCCAGTATGGAGCCAGCCTCCATCCCCTCTCTGTGTCACCTGTGTGTGGTGACAGTGACTTCCAGCACTCCCATGTGCCCACCTGGGAGCACCACGTGCCAGGCCAGAGCAGATCCCAGTGCCCAGCTCAGAGGTGACAGCTCCCACCCCCATTCCAGTTTGTCCTCCTGCCCACCCTTCCCAGTTCCACACCCAGAGGTGCAGCTGGATCGTGGAGGGCAGCGACGTGCCCCTGCCAGCCTGCCATGAACAGACACATTGTGCCCAGCTCCTCCTGGCTGGCAGATACTTGTCTCTGGAATTTGGGAGGGTTATTGGTACAGAGGCAAAGCTTAGCAGACAATAAACCTTCAGTGCTGCTTCAGGAAACTCCAAAATCCCGTCCACAGGGCCTTGAGCTGACGTGGGTCTGTTAAGCGGGCTTGTATTTATTTTTAATAACAATTCCTCCATTAAACCTGAAGTGATTTTTGAGGTTCCAGAGACAGGGAAGTGAAAAAAGGGGATATTGAACCTGCAAGGCCAGGCAGCCATCTCCACTGTTTTCCTAACCCTCACCAAAATAATCCTAAAACAAGGAAAAGCTTGTCTTCCTGACAGGGAGGGAACTACAAATGGCCCAGTACAGCAGTGGAGAAAGCCCTGCACACTGGCCTGCCCCTGACTGCCAGGTAAAAACACATTTATGGGATTAGATCAACTAATCCCTGATAAGTGCAGTTTTGCTGCACCATGTTTGGATTGAGAAAACAACCAAGCATAAAAAGCTGGACAAAAAGCAGAGTTGAGGATATTTGGATCCCAACAGGGAGGGCAGGGAATGGTAAACACTAAAATCCAGCAATTGATGGAAACAGAAAAACTGAGCCCAGGGGAGAATTCATGGTCAGTGGAAGCAGTTGAGGGAAGGTTCCAGGGTTCCTGCTTTTACATTGGCTGTGATTTAATGCTCAACTCCCTGACACTCTTCTATGGAAAGAGAAAAGGGTCTGAGGGCTTAGTTTTGGCTCGGGCTGGCCCCAAATCCTACCAGAAATATGTTCAGATAAGGCTGTGCCATACAGCAAGGGGTTTCCCCACCCCTACATGGAAAACTTGGATGGGGACATCCAGCAGGGCTCAGTAGCTGCTGCTGCTGCTGAGAAGGAATTCAAGAACTTGTCCAATGCACCAGGCACCCCAGGGATGTCTCCAGTCCCCTCCATCACCTCCTGCTTTCTGCCATATCCCAACCTGCGCTTCCCCCATAGGGAAACCCACAGCCAGGGACATTCCTTCCCATCAAAATGCTGCAGCTCTCAAACTGGAAAGAGCCTGACAGCACCCAGCACTGCCACAGCCACATGGAGAACACAAATCCCTTCTGCAGGCACGGCTGGACGTGTGTCAAACCCCACGAGACCTCACCAGACAGTGCTTTCCACTCAGCCCTGCAGCAGCTGATTCTCTTGTTTTAATGGGACTTGTCAGGGTTATTTCTTTCCCCAGGTACACTGATGTGTCTTTTCCACTCTCTTCCTGGTTTTGATGGCTGTGATGCTGTCAGCCTCATCCTGTTTCACAGAAGGGGCTCATGTTTGGAAGGGATGGTCTGCAATACTGGGGTGGGGGAGGAGGAATTACATATGAGATGCTGATTTCTTCCTTTTAGTTGCAAAAAGAGGATCAGACCCTGGTTCCCACCTTTCCCATAGGGCCAGTGTATGAGGACTACAGGGCCAGTCATGAGGACTATGTATTTCCACAGATCCTAAGGACATCATGAATAACAATTACATCCACCAAAACCCCCAGACTCTCCAGATTTTAATGTAAACCAGGATGCTGGGTGGCTGCAGGGGACCCTGTGGCACTCACTGTTGTCACTGCAGAGGTGCAGAGTTACCTGCAACCCAAGACCAGCACGGCCTGAGATTTCCTTTGAGCAGATACACCTCTCCCAGCTCCCATCCCCTTCTGAGCAGCAGCAGCAGCCTGTGAGCTCGGGCTCAGAGCGCCAGATGGAGGAGCTTCAGGCGAGCAAGCACGCTTGGATTGAACGTGCTGAACAATCCCATAGAAATCCTGGGCCCAGATCCTACATCTGCTCCCACAGCCCAGCAGTGCCTGGAGCTGGAGCCTCCGCGGGGTTCCCTGCGTGTGGGGAATCCCGGCCTGACACCGATACCCAGCGTGGAGAGAGGAAACAGGAAATCACACAATTCCTGTAAGAGCACCTTGGGGACGTACTCTGGTAGCCTTGGAGGTGATGTAAGTGACGTGTGGAGCCACCAGCCAACGTCAAGGCCATAAAACAGGGCTGGGCTGCTGCTCCCTGCTGGCAGAGGCTCCGTGTCATGCGGGGGACACAGCTGGGCTCAGGTGTGGCTGTACAGCCCTACCCCACCTCACAGCAGCAGCTGCAGACCCCCAAACCACACCTGCAGCACCAGCAGCACCCGAGGCACTCCCTCCCCCTTTCCACGCTCTGTGTGTACGTTTTCTAGTCCACTGCAGCAGGGCAGGGAAGTCCCAGGAACTCCGGGTCTGGCGTGCTTCCAGCGCGCTGGGGGACCTGTCGTGAGGGAGGGCGACGGAGCCGCTGTGGATGCGAGCGTGGCAGGATCCTTGATGCAAACCCCAGCGTGCTATCTTTAGAAGGAGCACATGCTCTGCTCAATTCCTTCTGCTCTATTTGCCACGTGAAACCCTTCCCAGTGCATACTCACAGGAGGTGGAGGGAGGAGGGGTCTCCCCATGTCCTGCAGCCAGTGCTGACAAGGACGGGAGCACCAAGCAGGTTGGCATTTCAGCTTTGACACCATAATGCATCTCCTCCTGCTGGGGACTTCATTGTCACACATCAAGAGGCACAGGAGAAGGTCACTCCAGTGGGGTGTGGAATGGAGCCACATCCTGCACAGCCCCTCTCACCACTTATGGTCAGCTTCAGGAAGGCTGGTGGAAGCCCTGGTACAACAAGTGTCATGGAATCATGGAATGGTTTGAGTTAGAAGGGAATTTAAAGATCATCCAGTCCCACCCCCTGACATGGGCAGGGACACCTACCACTGTCCCAGGTGGCTCCAAGCCCCGTCCAGCCTGGTCTTGAACATTTCCAAGGATGGAAAATGTTCAGCCGCAGCTTCTCTGGGCAACCTGTGCCAGGGCCTCATCATTCTCACATGGAAGAATTTTTTCTAATATCTAATCTGACCTTACTCACTGTCAGTTTGAAACCATTCCCCCTTGTCCTGCCACTCCAGGCACCTGTAAATAGTCTCTCTCCATGTTTCTTGCAGGCTCCCTTCAGGTACTGAAAGGCCACCATTAGGTCACCCCAAAGCGTTTTCTTCTCCAGGATGAATATACAGGATTTATCCTCAAATTCATGGTCCAGCATCCAGACCCATCCAAGTCTAGGAACTGAGGGCTTCCATCCTTTCACATACTCACATTTGTCAGCCTTTTAATAACAGCTACACAAGTGTTCCCTGTGGAAATCTATAGGGTGCCTGGAGGTAAGAACTACCTGGAAAAGCACCTCATCTTGCTTGGGGTGGGTGCTGTTATAAGTGAGGTTCTTCCAGCAAGTTTGTCCATCCTTAATAGAGATGAATTTCAACACCCCTTGGCTGGGGTCCAACCTCCACTTCCTGGTGGGTGGTTTCCACTGTTAGACTAGGCTATAAATGGGTCAAAAAGGTATTGGCTGATTAGAGTCTGCAGGAAAAGAGCTGATGGTTTTTGTGGGCTTTGGGTGTGAACTCAGCCTTCTACCTCACAGTCCTCCTGTGCCTGAGACAGTGCCTGGGTTTGCAAACCCGCAAGAAATCATTGCAACAGAGAATCTCTGAGTTCAGACCAGCCAAAGGAGCATCATTATTCCCCCTAGATTTCAGGAACTGCCACACTTTATGAGAATCTGACCCCAAACCCCATGTCAGGAGTAAATAGCAGTCATTTGCACCACTTGGGAAGGGGGACAGGGAAAGGAAATTCCTCTCTGGAGGGCCAAATTAAATCTTAGTGCAGCCACAAATGAGACACGGGAGTGAAGAGACACCCAGACTGTCCCCACTTGCTCCCATCTCTGAAAGCGTTCTCAGTCTGCCCTCACCTCTGGGGTTACAATCCAGCCAAACCACGTGAAGCAGAAAGAGAAATGTTTGGCAAGGAGTCGAGGCTGCTCTTCTGGGCTGCCAAACCTCATCAGAGCTGCCTGCGGGCAAAGCAAGGCTCTGCCACCTCCTCACAGCGCTGAGCACAGCCACCCACCAGCCTCACCGTGGCTCCAGGGCAGCAGGAAAATATGCTGCCAGCCAAGGTGAGGAGAAACTGCCGGATACTGCTGGCTTCGGGAGCCAGGAGGCTCTCCCAAGGCAGGATTTTGCACAGCAACACCATTCTCTGTATTAAAACACCCCACCCTAAATAGAGAGATGGTTCATTTATAGTTTCAGTGAATTTAAGTGCAACCGATACTGTGCTAGTGTGTGATTTCTCAGAGGGGTGACAAGGCTGTCACCCGTGATAACCTTGCCTGCTGTGTGTGACAGTCACCCAAGGCAGGAGCACAGGGCCGGCCCTGCTTGGCGGGGCTGGCGAGACAGCTCCAGCTCTGGGCCATTGCATCAGCATGGGGATGCAGTCACAGAGCTCAGTGCTGCTCGGTGCTCCTCAGTGCTGCCCATTGCTGCTCAGAGCTGTTCATTGCTGCTCAGTACTCCTCAGTGCCGTGCCATGCTCCTCAGCATTCCTCAGTGCTACTGAGTGCTGCTCAGTGCTCCTCAGTGCTGCTCCACCCTCCTTATTGCTCCTCATTTCTCCTCAGTGCTCCTCAGTGCTCCTCAGTGCTGCTCCATGCTCCTCAGTGCTTCTCATTGTTCCTCAGTGCTCCTCAGTGCTCCTCAGTGCTGCTCCACCCTCCTTATTGCTCCTCATTTCTCCTCATTGCTCCTCAGTGCTCCTCAGTGCTGCTCCATCCTCCTCAGTGCTCCTCAGTGCTCCTCAGTGCTCCTCATTGCTCCTCAGTGCTCCTCAGTACTCCTCAGCGCCATGCCATGCTCCTCAGCATTCCTCAGTGCTACTGAGTGCTGCTCAGTGCTCCTCACTGCTGTTCCATGCTCCTCAGTGCTTCTCATTGCTCTTCATTGCTCCTCTTTGCTCTCAGTGCTGCTCCATGCTCCTCATTGCTCCTCAGTGCTCCTCAGTGCTCCTCAGTGCACCAAGAGATGCCCAGCAGAGTCCAATTCCCTCTTCTGCAAGACTCTGCTTGAGGCACCAGCCCCTGTTTGTTCTGCAGGGTTAAGCAGGGGGAGATGGGGATGCTAGGGAAGGAAGCATCCTCAGAGCTGGCAAAAAGGGAATTTGTGTCCTCTGCTCCCCCAAGTTGCACAGAGAAGGAGTGCAGGGGGCTGAGTTGTTCTCCTGGTCTCTGGGCACAAAACTGGTACACCGCATTTCTCACTGGGAGGGATGGGGGAAAGCACAGGGCTCTTTGCAGATATTTATTTTTTATTTCCAAAAGGAAGAACAAAAGAGCCCCAGCAGCAGCCAGCCAGCAGAGCCACTGGCCAGGCAGGCAATTAACACATTGTCACTGAAGCAGGAGAACAGCCCTGATGGCTGGGACTGCCAGCAGCCTCTGGCTTCTTCTCTTTTGTTTGGGAGCCAAAGCAAAACAGAGGAAGGAGCCGCCACCGCGTTGGCCAAGGTCTGATTCCGCTTGGATCAGCACCCAGCAGCCCGATGCCCCCCAGTGCCAGGCTGCTGCGGATGTCAGGTGGCAGGGGCCAGGCTGCCAGGGGTGAAGGAAAGCAAGGAGCTCTGCTCCGCCTCTGCTTTGCCAGCGGATCTTAGGAAAGGCCACTGTCATCCCAAAATGTCCAGATGTGCCTCCAGCCAAGCGGGGTTGCCCTGACATTTCTTGCGGCTTTCTCCACCCACCACCAGAAATCCAAAGGGATAAAAATCAAAGTCTGGAGGAAGGAAGAGAAGAATTGTTTCTCGAGGCATTTCGACTAAAAATTGTTTAGGGAGTGCTGGTTTCCAATCTCTCCTGGCATTGAAAAGAGAAGCAAATCTGGGGTTCACCCAGGGCCAGCTGAACCTCTTCTTGTAGAAGGCATCTCGACCCACTTTTTTGTTGGCCTTAATGCCACAATCCTGCTCCAACTGATACAGAAACTCAGGCTGGGAATGGGATTTCAAACAGTTATTTTCAGTCTCTGCAGGAATAAAGAGATTTTGTACAGACTCACAGTGCCTGAGCACCATGTGGAGGCAGCATCAGGAGCAGGATGGGGGAATTCTCACACCAGACTGGGAGCTCTGACACTTTGCACAGTGCCAGTAATAAAAATCAAAGAATTAAGAGCCACTGAGGGAAGTGTGAAGCCCCTGAGACAGGGGAGGTCGTAAGTCAGGGCTGTTTTTTCAGATGGCACAGCAGTGAGTTTGGCTCCTTCTGCCCAGAAGCCCATTTGAACTTGGCTGAACCAAGCAGGAAAAATTGAACAGGGGGGAGTGGGATGCTTCATTAAATATTCATAGCAAAATGCATTTTTCTCCCTCATAAATAACAAAAATGTGTTCCTCCTCAATTAATATGCATCACTACTAACTTGCCTAATGAAGCCAAGCTCTGTCTGAGGAACTCAACACTAATGCTTTCTGTCAGTTACATGCACCAGCACTCACAGATTATTTTTCAGTCATTTTTTTCCTGATTTTCCTCCCAAGATGGGAGTTCCCAGCTTGTGTCTGCCCTGAAAAACGTGAGCCAAGGATCTAGAGACACAATAAGTAAGAAAGCATCACACTAGAGATACAATTCTGCTGTACCAGGCAGTGCAACCCAGCCCTGGTGGGTTGGGGTTTTTCCTTAATTAGAAATAAAAGCAATCCCTCTTGCAGGCCTATATTTGGACTAGGATATTTAAAGAATTCCTCTTATGAAAAGAGGAAGACACGGAAATCCCCTGCAGAAGAAGGCTGACACCAGAAAATACAATGATTATGGGGGAAGTAACATGTACTTCATATTTCCCATTTTGCCAGCCATGGAGTGGATGATTAGAGGAGGAGGAGGATGCTGAAGTCCAGGTGCAAACCACCCCAAGGCAGAGCTAAGATCCACCTTGCACCACTTGAGATCTTCCCAGAGAGGGACTCAGGACACCAGACCTGAATGCAGATGGATTACGTGGATTACATGGCTGGTTTTGTGTAGGGAGTCTTCAAGAAAGATGGAGAAAAACATTTTACAAGGACACGTGAAGGCAGACCAAGAGGGAAAGGCTTCAAACTGAAGGAAAGTAGATCTAAATTAGATGTTAGAAAGAAATTCTTTCCTGGAAGGGTGGTAAGGCATTGGCACAGGTCTTCACAGAGAAGCTGTGGCTTCCCATGCCTGGAAGTATCCAAGGCCAGGTTGGAGCAACCTGCTCTAGTGGAAGGTGTCCCTGCCCAGTTAGGGCCTGGAATTGGATGATCTTTAAGGTTCCTTCCAACCCAAACCATTCTGGGATTACAGGATTCCATGATTCTGTCTCTAATTCAGCTGAGACTCCACATCTCACTACAGGTCCTTCAGAAAGGTCTTTGAATCCTTGCTCTGCATCTTCCACATGAGCTCCCCTGTCTCCCCCGGAGTGTTTTCTGACTGTCTGGACCTGTCTTGTCACAAAAGGCCAGCTGTCACTGCCGTCTCTCGCCTCCTGAAGGCTGCGTGTCACCGCCTGGCTCCAATCACTGTCACCCCAGCCCGTGCTGCCGGGCCTGGCTGTGAACCCGGCAGCGGGGCGCAGACACGTGTGAGCTCTGAGCTGTCCCTCCTGCTGGGACTGTCACCTCCAGGCAGCTGGGAAGGTAACTCCTGCCAGGGCAACACTCAGCAGAGCTGGGCTGTCAAAGGCAATAAGCCCTGGAGATTCAGCTGCTCCACACTGGGCCACTGATGACTCCTCAAAGCACCCCGAAACCTCCATGAGAGCAACATGCAGGGACAACTGCAGCGTCCGTCCTGTCCTGCTGTCCCAAACTCCCTCTGCTTTGGCCACAGGGAGTGAGTGCTCTTTGACAGAGCTCCAGCTGGCTGGCCATGCCCACCAGCACATCACCAGGGCCGCTGCCCTCCCCTCTCATTGCTGTTCCACCCTCTCCAGCAGCCCCAAAGTAGTTGAGATGGGATTTTTATGACATCTTGCTTGTCCTTCTCTGTGCCCAGCTGCAGGCTAGAGGCAGAGAGCAAAATGCCAGCACCAGTTTCCTCCAAAGAGGAAATCTGGGGCCTTTGTAGTCAAAAAGCAGATGATGGACCACACACAGTCTGAAGCCCACGAGCAACTTGTGGAAATGCCATGGTGGTACCACCCTCCTCCTGTCTCCACTCCAGCCCCAGGGAGGAGAGTCATAAAAGGGGGGCAGAGAAATGCAGGAGCCAGCCCAGCACACAGCATCTCTGGAGATGAATATTTGAGTGAGTTTCCCCGGTTTTTGTTCAGGATGGAGAAAAGATGGCCTTGGGAATATCTCATTGCAGCCTTCCAGAATCTTGAGGGCTTACAAAAAGGAGAGACAGAGAATTTTTATACGGGCAGATAGTGACAGGACAAGGGGCAATGGTTTTAGACTGAGAGGACAGGGTTAGATTAGATATTACAAAGAAATTCTTTATTCAGAGGGTGGTGAGGCCCTGTCACAGGTTGCCCAGAGAAGCTGTGGCTGCCCCTGGATCCCTGGAAGTGTCCAAGACCAGGCTGGATAGGGCTTGCAGCACCCTGGGGTAATGGAAGGTATCCCTGCCCATGGCAAGGGAGACTAAAAGGATGAAAAGGATCTTAAGGTCCTTTCCAACCCAAACCAATCCGGAATTTAACCCCTCAAAACCAGGCTTACACAGCAAAAGAGTGAAGTATAAATCTAATTCCCACCATCAGTTCACAGTACACAATATTCGTGACACCACAGTGCCAGAGCCTGACACATCAAAAAAAAAATTCCTGGTTTAAAATCGCCTTACACAGGTCCCTCTCAGGATGACCTAGAATTGATGGATCACAAATTTTCTTTCACCAGCCCAGCCAAAACCTTGTATCTGCTTGAAAGAGCAGGCGATGCTACACAAGAGGAGAGCCAAGAGCAATACTTCTAATCCCGCGTTAACAAACATGACTCACCCATTTATTTTCACTGGTATGTTCATGGTTATTTTAAGCTTTGTCTAAAGAATGCCAGGCTATTGTATAATAACTGCAATGAAAGATGGCAGTGTTTTTATTTTGCTTTACAACTAAAGATTTATTTTTAGTTCCTTTTAAATAATGCAAAGTGAAGCTGGTTTGTAAATTATTTTAAAGACTTTGGCACTGATTTCCTAAAGCAGATCCACATGAGCGAGTCCCACCTCCAAACCAGAGTCCCCACAAGGGAAGAGTGGTGGCCCAGGTGCCATGGGCTCTGCACTTCCCTGGGAGTCAGCCAGGACACTCCAGGAATATTCCATCTCACAGGTGAGGGTTTTTAAGAGGCAAGACTTTGCTTTGCAGGACGTTTAGTTCAAGTCTGAATGTAAACAGCTGCTGTTTTTCCCCAGGCTCTTCCCAGCACTTAAGTGGTGTAAGATTGATTCTTGGTGTGTTGAATCCATCCTTGCCCTGCTCCCTGTTTTGCTGGTTGCAACCTGGAGCATTGCAGGGCGTCCTGTGGGGTTACACCATAAGCTCCCATCAGGCATCCATCTGCTCTGTGGTTCTCCATCTGCTCCCACAGCGAGGGGCTGGGTGCTGTCTGGGGGGTGCAGGCAGCAGGGAGGATGCGAGTCAGGACTCCTGGGCTCTGCTCCTACACACAAATCAGTAGAGGAGAGAAAAAATATCCACAGCCCGAGGCTGTCCTCCCTCTGTTAGAAATGGGGGAAAAGGAAAAAACATCCAACGCCTATTCCAGCCCTGGAGAAACTTGGTACTGAGTAGTCAGAGCCCAAGGTTGAAAGAACTTGTTAGGAAAAGGGGGAAATCAGCACCTCCAGCTTCCTTCTCCTTGTTAAGATACAAAGACACTCTGTGCTGGGAGAAGGGCTGCCCGGGGCTCAGCTGTGGAAAAGGACAAGCTGGGCCTGCTGGCTGCTCCTGCCTGTGGTGCCAGACACATGGCACGTCTCCAAAGCCCCTGGGTACAGGAGCTGGGGAAGCGGGGGTTAAGTGCCTGTTCACATGGGTGATGACTTTAATTTCACACATACAAATCCCTCCTATGATTCCTTGGAGCTGGCAAACTGGAGCTCCTCAGGGCCATGGCTGGTCGCTCTGACGTGGCCATGGCAGGGTTTTCCCTAGGCCGGGTCTAAGAAAGGCACACTCAGGGTGATGGGTCTCCCTGGACGCCACCAGTGTGTTTGCATGGCCAGTGGTTTGTCTGGCCCAGGGAGAGCTCCCTTCTCCCTCCAGCACACCATTTCCAGGGGTAAACCCCAATTCCTGTTTGGGAAACAGGAGGACAAGCATCTTTTGAGACAAGAGGGGCTGAACTTTAGCTGAGCAAGAGAATAACCACATCCAACCACCCCTTCTCAAACCTCCCACAACCCTGAGTAAACACCATCCCATAGCTTCATTTCTCCTTCCTGCTCTTGCCACAGTTGTACCTGGAATAAACCCCCTTTGCCATCACCAGGAGACAGAGGGATGGGGAAGGCTGTGACTGCTCATACGAAATGCAGAGCTGCTCACACAGGGTGCTCTCGGCAGGGACGCTGCTCTTGGCTTTGCTCTCTGCTCCATGTTTATGCCAGCTCTGCTGGCAAATCCGCAATATGCTCCTGCCTCCAAGCAGATCCAAGCCTCCCTAAGAATTTTCCATCAGAAAGTCACTGTCAGGCTCCCAGAGCCACTCGCTCTTCTGCAGCTGTTTTCTGCCCTCTTGTGAAGCTCTGCAGAAATCCACAGCTACAGCTCTGCAGAAATCCACAGCTCTGCTGAGCCACATTCCCTCATTTCCCAGGCAGAGACGTGAAGAGATAGTGACTGACCCCAGCTCACATCACTAAGGATTTTCTGAGTGTGAACAAGGGCTTTATGGACCATCACCCCTCCCAAAGATGTGCACTGCTCCCACTTCAGCAACAGCCCACACTGGGCTCAACCCTGTCTGAGCTGCAATCACCACTTTGAAAGCCTGAGCAGATCCCTCCCTGCACTACTGCCCTTGGCAGAGACAAAGCTCTGGTTCTCTCCATCCAGCCCAGCGCTTCCCCAGGATCCTGTGGGAATAAAGGCTCAACAATTTATGGATTCTAAAAGGCTGAGCTTCTCCACAGACTCTTCCTTCCAACAGCTCCTCAGGTGCACAGGCCAGCACATTGCAGGGTTCAGCCCTCCCTCCCCTTTTCCTGACCTTATTTTGGGAATTACCTCCATGGGACACTGGACTTGGTGGTTTGCCCCAGGGGACAAGGCTGGGAAAGGACAGGGATGCAGTAAGCAGCCTGAGGCTCAAAGTGCTCCTGCCCACCAAAGACAACAGTTATTTGTCCAGGAAGAGCCTTTGGCTCTGATCCACATTTGGTGCCAGTGTGGGCTGTACCAGCTCGGCCTAAATTTCTATTTCAATTCTGTACCTTCCCCTCTTGGCTCCATGGAGGGACAGACGGGATGTGACTCATGCAGACACTGAGACAGAACAGAACAGAAGGGGAAGCTGTGCCTTGCTGTGCACGTTGCCCTCCAAACACAACCCCTCCATCTGAACCCCACCATCTGATCAACAAGTCATCTCCTGGTCCAGCGAAAGCAGGGCAGCTTGGACCAACACAGTCCAGCCAGCCAGGTCCCTCCACAAATCCACAGCTGCAATTCCCTTTGCCTAAAACCTGCAGTACTGCCCCCCTAAAGCAGCAGAACTGAGGCACAACAGGGGCTGTGACTCAAAAACCCCCAGCCCTGTTAGGGACCAGCAGATTCACCCACACAGAATGTCTTGGCTATGAAATCCCCCAGGTCAAACTCCACACAGCATTCTGTGCTCTCCTCCTCAGTGCCAGTGACAGATGCCAAGGGCTCTCTGGGGTCCCCTTCATCTTGCCCAGGCATGTGATGCTCCCACACAGATTGTGACTGTTCCCATCAATTCCTTGACTCGGGCAGAATGACGCGGTACAAAGCACCGGCTGCACAGCCCCCTGGCTCCTGAACGCCAGGGACAGAAGGAAAACAAACTCCATTTGGTCTGCTCCAGTCACTTGTCACAGCCATCGCAGGACTGCTCCTTAAACGCAGCTTTTATTCCAGATTATGATTGTATCCAACAGCACAACACCACCACACTGAGCCTTTTTTCCTTCCAAGAGCTGCTTTTCAGCACTCGGGCTCTGAACCCCACAGGTGCCGCCTGGGATCTGCTTGTGTCGATGGCAGATCCATTCCCAAAGCTGACAGTTGGATCCAGCATGTCCAGAGCCACTTGCCAGATGGCACGGCCACCCCGCTCCGCTCCCAGACAAACACTCAGCCACGCGCAGCCCAACCCGCTCCGACAAGTGAGACAGGAGGAAGGTCAAACCATCTGTTTGCTGAGGCTCAGTGCTGTATTTAAGGACAGTGTTTAAAGACTGGAAATCGGATCTTAGATTTGTCCATTACACGAGTGCTTTAGTCTTGTTTCTGCACAGTCTCAGTCAGCTTGGAGTCCTTTGGGTGCTAAAGCTGATCAGAAATAGGAAAGCACCCAACAGCTACAGGAGCAGCACAGTTGTCCTCAATGCTCCCTCTTGTGCCACATGACAGTCAGACCCAACTGCATTCCCACAACAGGAAAAAACATTCCGTCATTTTTTACAATGTAAGTTTCTCAAGCTCTTACTGCTAAAGTATTTTGAATATTTTCAAATATTCAGTTGACATCAGTTTCCATCCCTTCCCAGAGCAGCAGCTGGTGCCTCTCATCACGAGCAGCTGGATTTCATGAGACTGTAACTATTGCCAAGAGTTTGGGGAGCTCTGAGACACACAGGCACATCCACTCAGGCTTATTAATTCCTTCTCCAATGAAGGAGATCTTTATTTTTCCTTAAAACATCTTACTTCTACACAGCTAAACCATATTTTGAGTGCCCCAGTTTGAACTCCCAGCACACAGTGCTTTGAACTGGAGAGCTGGACTACAAATCCTCCTTCTGTGCTCTCTCAAGCTGAGTTTTCATAAGTTTCCCTGAGTGCTCCAGCCACACTGGAGTTCCCAGCACTCCCAGCTGTGCCTGCATCCCACAGGGCTCCTGCTTGGCTCTGCTGTGTATTTATTTCAAGCCAGGTTGGACGGGGCTTGGAGCAACCTGGGATAGTGAAGGTGCCCCTGCCATGGCAGGGGTGGAACTGGATGAGCTTTGAAGTCTCTTCCAACTTAAACTATTCTGGGATTCTGTGATCTACTATTAAAGTGTCTTTCTGGTATAACAGGGTGATCCTAAGTGTTATAAATAACGATGTAGCTGTTGGCTTTCACTATTATATATTGGCTTTTACAAATTATTTTGATATAGTACAGTTTGTAATCTCTTTTTAAATGCTTTTAATATAGCATAATTTGTTGGCTTTTTATAGTTAATACCCTAATCCCTATATAGATTATATATTTTACTATGATAAATATATTATAGTTCAGACTTTCGCAAAATATTAAAATAGAGGCTATGTGCTGTGTATTACAACATTAACTTTTGCAGAAGTAATTGTAGTTGTGAAATAATAACTAATGCCTTTATTTTTGCAACTAACTGACAACAGTAAAATAGCTAAAATTGATTGAAAGGACTGAAAAAATAGCCATAACACCTGTATGGTAAGATAACATTGAAAAGAACCAGGAAATAACAATGAAAGAGCAAAGAGGAATATGCCACTAACCCTTCAGCTAGCAACAACTCTCAAATCACAGATCAAGGAGCCTTGTGAAGAAATAAAATACAAAATCACATCTACATTGTGGCACGTACTCTAAGATGAGGTCAAGGGTCAAACTAAGCTAAAGAATTCACAGAACATGTAAACTCAAAAGAATGTTTGAATCAGTATAATCTTCACAAATATGCATTTGACCAATGCAATGGAAAAGTATATTAGAAGGGTTGTTAAATGTTAGCTATGCACCCAGTGCTGTTACTTTTGCTTTGTCCCTTATTAAACTTTTAAAAATTTTGAAGAGTGAGCCTAGTTTCTCATGTAAGGGATCATATAGGCTAAGGAATCTCTTCTCGGCTGAAATTCAGTTGTGCCTGCCCAAACACCTTCTAGCTGAAGGTGATCTGCTCAAATATGTCCTTATTGTGAGAAATGACCACTCACTTCAAAATCTCAAAGATTTGTTAAACCTCAACAACACTGGATAAGGGGAAAGGGGCACTGCTGGGTGCTTAGCTGCAGCCAGAGGCACATCCACCAAATGGCAGCTCCACCTTTTATACCCCTGGCGTTGCAACAGACAAATACAGATTCAAATACAGATTCTGTCCCAGTGCACTAAACTGGGGAGGTGCCATGGAAACTCCTTGATTAATCACAGACTGTTTAGACACAAATAATAAAACTCAGCTTTCGTGAAGGTGAGAAACACAAACTGGTTTTTGCTAACATTAGACTCTTACATGGAAGATTTCAACCCAAAATAGAACTGCTCTTTTGGCTTTCTGCATTGGTGTCTTTCTGCCCCTCAGCCTTTTTTTCTCCCCCTGCTGTCGCTGTAGGGAATGCTCAGATTCCCTGTTTTGGACCCTGCAGCATCACAGGGTGTTTCCATTTATCCACGGGAGCAGGAGGCACTGCGGGTAGGCTGGTGTGTGTGGGGGAGCAGGACTGGTGAATCCTTTGGTGTTGGCACAGTGCTGCTGATGGAAATGTGAAGGCAAAGCAGACTTTTGTTCCAGGAATTGTGACAGAGGATACAACCTAAGGCAATCCCTGCTGACTCGGAGAGGGATATTCTGCTCATGCTGGAAATCTCCCAGGAGCTTTGCTTTCCTGGCATCCACAAGCCCTCCCCACTTCAGCACCTTGCAGTCAGCAAGTGCCTTTTTCCAGGTGCCTTTTGCATCAGCGGTGTCAGAGTTCTGAATTCTTCCTCGTCTGCAGGGACTTTAGAGTTATCTTGAGGCTTTTAGACCAATGCTGGGCAGTGTTACAAGTGTGGCTGGAGCAGGACATTTCAGAGAGGGCCCTGTGCACAGCTTGAATGAGCTCAGCCCCTCCTGACTGCTGCCTTTTGCCCTGAACCCTGGCCAGCAAAAGCTCCTTCAGCCAGGGAGGTGCATTTGGAGCACTAAACACTGTCTAAGGGGGACAGAGCTGTTGCTGTGTGAGGAAATACCTAGGACGTGGCTTTTCCTGTTTTTCTCAGGTGCAGGAGATGATATTTCTGGCCGTGCAGGGCAGTACCACATGCACAGTTCCCAGCTGTGATCCTGCCTGCACAACACCAGCTCCTCACTGCCAGTGGAACTGTTGGTCAAGCTCTGTGCCAGTGCTTGAAGTCAGACACCTGCACGTTGGATTCTGGGGCAATTCATTGTCCCACAGAAACAAATTCCTCAAAGTCTTTCTCCTGAAAGGATTTACACATCAGAAATGTAAGTGGGTTAGCAACACACTGCATTCCCAGAACAGAGCAGCCCCAAGGTCACAACTTTGTCATTGCAACAGATCCATGAGAGAAATGGTTTGGGGTCAGCTCAGTGTTAAATATCCCCACCCTGGGGAGGTGAGAGAACCTCCTGGCAGGTGCCAGCCCTCCCTGCTGTGTCCTGGCTGAGCAGCTGAGGTGGCTCCTGCTTCATTTGAATCCCATAGGAGGAAGATCCTATTTGGGCTATTGCCCTGCATTGTCAGGCACACAGGTTCCTTTGATTCAGTTGCCTTATGGAGCTTCAAAGTGGCCCACACTGGATGGTCTCTTTGCCCAAGGCCAAGCTTGGCTTTGTCCCCAATGCCAGGATGAAGACATGAGGGACAGATGAGCAGGCTCCCTGGGATCACAGTGCTTCTGACCCAGTGATGGGGAAATGCCAAATGCCACGGGTGTGTTTGCCCTGGTAAAACAACAGACGTAAAACACCAGGAACACACACAGTCTGTGTCCCACACTGGGGCAGGACAGAGAGGGGCCAAGAAACATCTTTGCATTTCCACAGCAGCATTTCCCAATCACTGTTTATGTCACCTGGGCCACTCCTACTCAGATCTCCTGCATTGCTTCTTTCCAAACCACACCTTTTTGGAGCCCTGGCCTCCACATTGTGACACAAACTGCACCCAACCCTTTTTTTCTAACTCCTTCCTCCTTTTGGAAGACACCAGAGACAGTCCAAGGCTCTGAAAGCCAGGGAGATGTGGCACTACCTATGAGGAGGGAATAAGCAGGTGCACTCTTGGCTTCCCTCTGCTTTTCCATGAGAAACACTGTTTACTTCTGGGTGCTGCAAGATTGGGTAAGAAGGAAAAACAAAGGGATTTACAAACTATCTCAACATTACAGAGGTGCAATTAAGAGGAAAACATGGCCTGTGTAGCATGATCCATGGGTTTGGTTTGGGATTGGACTGCCAGAGCTCTCCAGCTGTATTTGGACAGCAGTGCAATAATAATGTGTCACATTTCTAGTTCCCTCTTTCACTGCTGACTGAGGGCAGGAGGCTTGAACCCGAGGCTTGAAGCACTGGGAATGCTGGTGCTTCTACAAGACTGGCGCTGGTATTTTCCACAAACCATGCAAGTGGGCATAGAGGTTTGCCTCAGGCTCAAGAGCTTTGTGTGCCTCACCCATGCATTCCCAAATGCCACTTTCCTCCTGCACCACAAGCTGCTTCTGAAGTTGACTCTTCTCTTTACAGTCCATTCTTAGGGGATCCTTGCACTGAAGAGTAGCTGGGAAATTATTTCCAGTGCATTTGTCCTCCTGATTAGGCATGGGATCTATTTAGCCCTCTTGTCTCGAGTCTTCAGTTTTATTTTTCTGCTCAGCAGCAGCACCTGCAAGGTGTGTGCAAGGAGCTCAGTGCCTTGGCTCCTGGGTGGTGGCAGACACTGCTGCCATGTGGAATTGGGGCTGGATTAACCCTGGGCTGATGCCTTGGGGTTAGTGGAGCCCACAGCCCTGCCAGCCCCAGCATGTCCAGCACTGCTGCTCTGTCATCCTCAGGGCTCTTTTGCAGCCCCCTCACAGAGACCAGAGCTGCATCCAAATCCCTCCAGCACCGCCCCAGCACACAGCAAGAGGGAGAGAAGCATCTCCTGGTGGCTTTGGAAGCATTTTGCCTGAAGATCTAGGGTAGATTTCTGTGTATATCAGAAGAGGGGCGTCCAAGTTGCTGTTGTCTGTGCTGGCCACTTGCCTCTGCCTTGCTCAGCTCCCAGCACTGCTTTTCCCACCAGCAGCCTCCCAATAGCTCACCCATCTGCAAAGCTAAGAAGGCTTTGCATTTCTACATGGATAACTAATAAATCCTTGCATTTGTCAGACATTTCCCCCCTTCTTTCCTTCTTTACTGACTGGTTGCTCTACTTTTACCTCAGCCACGTAGGAGGCAGGTGAAACCCCGAGTTCTTACTGGGTCTCTGTATTTTTACCCTTTTGTAAGCAAACCAGGCCCTGAGATTGTGAAACATGGAAAACAACTTGGGTTGTGATTTCTTTAGTAATCCAGACACCCTCTCCAATCCCTGTGATGGGGTTTGGCAGTGTGTGGCAAATGGGACAAGGTAGTTTTGAGCAGCAGCTTGCACGACTCCTTTGTACCAGGGAACATTTAGGGATTCCTACTGCCCAAGACGCTGGAATTTTGTGCTGAAACTGCATGGTATCACTGAAGCAGTTCAGCTCTTTGGGAAGCAGCTTCTCCCTCCCAAAGACTCAGTCCGGGGGCACACCCGACCCCTGGGCTGCTCCCCCAACACATCAGTGTGACATGTGGCTGTCCCCATCGCCTGGGGCTGCCAGTGCTCACCTCAGGCACCCTGCATTGCAGTAATCTCATTTTAATGAGCATTAGGACATCACATCATCCACTTCTGCCCACTGCCGCTGTTTCACTGGACCTTTGGCTCAGAGATTTATGCCAAACAAAGGCATATAAGACTGGGAGAGTGTGGTTGGAAAGAGAACCACAGCTGAGGTTTGGCCGGCACTGGAAAAACCATTGAAGCTGTTGGGCAGCTGTTTTCTTGCTGTTGGGGTACTTGGAGTTAGCAGAGATGTTGAAAATAAGTGGAAAAGAGGGAAGACCTTACTCTATACTCTTTAGAGGATGCAGTTTCATGATTGTATACCAAGCTGGAGTGTTATCTGCTTTGCGGGACTTGTCTCCTGACATAATGAAATCTGCATCCAGGATCTATGGAGCATCTTCAGGATCTATTATAGCTACAGTTGGATTGTGTGGATGTGATCTGGGTAAGGGCTACAGATTTCTCTATATTTTCTCTATAAAGAGATAGAATACCTGGAAATACTTGGAGTTGTCTATAATTTTGTTTCATTATCAGTGGTTAATTCCTCAGATTTTTACTTTACTGGTTTCTTGAATAATGAAAAACATGGGTAAATTAAGCAGCACATGGAAAACAGCCATTGCATCTTATTAACTGGAATTCAAGGCAAACATATCTCATAAAAGAAAGATAGGTGATTTCCATAATAAGACATTAGGGACTGTTGGCAGATTCCCAAAAAAATGAGGGGAAAGAGAACACATTAGCAGGGGATAAATGCAGAGCTAACAGGAGGAAATATTATACAAGGGATTCCTGTCTATTTTCTCCCATATGTCCAACCAATTTTAAGATACATTGTGCAGAAAATGGGGAGAAATAGGAAACGAAAACAAAATACTTCTGCGTCCTGTAATATTGAAAGTCCTTGGAAAAGTTGATTTCACTCATGAGAGCTTCAGCCCTAATGAAAACAATGGCTCTAAATGAACATTTAACAGCCAGATAAAATACCCCTTACCCAGGTGGAAGTCTACCTCAGAAAGTGCACAAATAACAATATAAGGGATGTAGAATGATTGCTTTCCCTTACTACAGATGACCTAATGGACTATATCCTCAGTCGCTTGAAAACCTCTTTCTGCGGGCTGGCCCCTGGAGGATGGGCACTGAGGCTCTTACGGAAGGCCTTACACAAATTCCTGCCTCCAAATGCCCACGAGCTGGTGTCTGGAAAGCTGCACATTATCCTCACCCGCCTGCATGACTGGAGATGTGTGACAGTGTCCGAGTTTGCCTCCAAGGAGGAGCTGATTCAGGTGGGAGCCGCCACAGCCACCCCGTGAGGGAGGAGCTGGGTGACATTTGCTACCTGGCCATGTCCCACAGCACAAAATCACAGAATGGTTTGGGTTGGATGGGACCTTAAAGCTCATCCAGTTCCCCCCTGTCATGGCCAGGGACACCTTCCACTGTCCCAGGCTGGTCTCAAGCCCCGTCCAACCTGGACGTGGATGCTTCCAGGGATGGGGCAGCCACGGCTTCT
Organism: Passer domesticus; assembly: GCF_036417665.1. Lineage (NCBI taxonomy): Eukaryota > Metazoa > Chordata > Aves > Passeriformes > Passeridae > Passer > Passer domesticus. Next base: position 2,183,943 of record NC_087498.1, read on the forward strand.
CTGGGCACCCTGTGGAGGGCTTCAACACCCTCATGGTAAAAAATATCTTCCCAATATTCTTCCTAAATCTCCCCCCTTGCAGTTAAAAACCATCACCCACTGTCTTCCCCTAACAGACCCTGCTCCATTCTGGCCCATGCCATGATTTGTGTCCTTGCCACCCTCTGAATCCAGACAAGCTGAAACAATTTCAAGAAATCAGCCCTTTTGATTGGTGTCTGAGTTATCCTGAACATGCAGACAGCAATTTGAGGCCTCCACAAGGTTTCCTTCCTACATCTCTGCCCTGGCCGTGGGTATCAGACAAGGTCTGGTGCCCATTAGTCAGTGATGCCCAATGAACCAGCCAGGGTACCCTGTTTTGGCACTCACAGATGAGTCACCCCTCTCAAAGGTAACAGTTTCCATGGCTCTTTGCTCACCTCTGGCCTTCCCATCTCACCCACAGGCTGTGACGTGCAGCTGCTTCCTCCCGCTGTATTTTGGGTTTTTACCTCCAACGTACCGTGGGGTGGTGAGTAGCTTTGTGGCCTGAAGATCCTGTCCAACTCAGGCCCAGGGCCCCTCCAGCCTCTGTCCTCTCTCCAGTGGTGGCATTAAGGATGTTTCTACCTGAATTTGTCACCAACAAAGCTCAAGGTTGGGTTCTGAAGTGAGAAGACAAAGGCTCCAAAATCTGACCTCACTGCAGACAGGACTGAGCTTCTCACTGAATTGTCCATCTTCCCCTGTCCCTTCCTCAGCTACTTTCTGCTGCACGTTCCACCCAGTTTCATTGCTGTAGGACTCTGGGGGAAGGGAGTAGGGCAGGTGTGGACCTGGTGCCCAGGAGCAGCAGGTGGGGCAGTTCCCTGCAGGGGGATCTGCGGGGCCCCAGAACCTCAGACTGGTGTGGGGCTGGCTGGGGAACAAGGCCCACGTTTGCCCGTGTGACCAGCACTGCTCTCCCTGCGAGGGGAAGGCTCAGGGCTCCCTGTTCTGTCTCCCAGCGCTACCTGGACGGGGAGCTGGCCATGTGGAGAGCCGACTTCGTGTCCCGCACCACCATCACCATCTCTGCCTTCGCCGGCGAATACGACATCTGCCCCAAGGATGGCCCTGCTGCCTTCCTCACCTTCCAGCTCTCTGACTGTATCTTACAGATCTCAAAACTGAACATCTGCCGCTTACAGCATATTTTTCAGCTTCCCACACTTCAGGTGAGCAGCTCCTCCAGGTAGCCAGAGCCATGAGCCCCCTGCAGCAGCCCAGCTGCCCTGACTGCCACCTCACCCCACAGGTCATGGACCGCTTTTATATCGAGGGCTACCAGGACACGATCTCCTTCCTGAAAAGACTGAGTAAGTGACTGGAAGTGGGCACAGGTAGGTTGGGTGCTGCCCTTACTTCCTTGGTTTGCTGACACAAGATAAGAGATACTACCCCAGAGTGACTGGCACAGAGAAATGCCTGTATCCTGACACTGCCAGGATTCCTTGAGTCCTGGCCCCTACTGAAGCTGCCTCTGGAGCCACACTCCCATTTTCTCTGCCACTCTGAGCATGACAGAGCTTTTTCCCAGGGAACACAGGTCCCAGGACCTCCAGACACAAGTGCACGCTCAGGTGCCCTGTGTGGTGTTTGATAAGCCCCTGATGCACAGGGCAGCAATGTTTGGTGTTCCCTGAACCCTGGGGTCATCAGTATCCCTGATTTCCACTCAGCCCAGGTCATGCCTGTTGCTGCTGCACACCTGGCAGTTGAGCAACAAGCAGTGAGAGCTGGGATCCCTTCCCACCAGGGGATTTCCAGGTGAATTACTTTGAGGGCTTCACACTTTCCTTGGCCAACGAGGAAACTCTGCACCTGAAGCCACAACCGAGGGGTCTTCGCTCCAGAGCCACAGATCATGAGGATGACACCAAAGAGAATCCCGGGATCCTCCAGGCAGAGGTTGGAGAAGAATAGGAAGCCCCACACCACATTCTCCACCCCCAGGAAGGTAAAGAACCCGCACTTCCTTTACCCCATCAATGTTCATGTGACACTTGCCCAGGGTTGTCAGTGCCCAAAGAGTTTCTGGGGCAGGTGAGAACATCAGAAATGGGAGAAAGTTCCCTCTCAGGTCAGGGGTTACAAGTGAGGCCTCACACTGAGCCCTCACCCTCGATTTGGGTCAGCACTGAGGGCTTCCTTGGTGGCTGGGTCAGAAGGGTTCTGTGGACAAGGAGCTCTTTCCATGGAGAAGGTCATGTATTCACTCACCCAGTGAGGTAAGAACAGATTCTGTCCACACATCCCTTCCTTAGGGGTGTCTCAAGAGTTCAAGCTGCTTTTGCTGTGCCATCCAATTCAAACTTCTCCTTAGGAACTCTGAGTGCAGCCACAGAAATACTAATCCTATGCAAGGAAAGTATACTAATATAGCAGGTAAACTTGTTGCTGTATAATTTTCTGGCAACAAAATGCAGATTTATATCCAAAACTTACCATTTTCTGCAAACATATTCAAAATAATGCCCTCACGCATTTTAGTTTTGTATGGAAAATCACTGAATCTTAATCATATCAGTTTGCATTTTGTTGTTAGTAAAAAAAACAAAGAAGCATCTGATTAAATGCAATATTTTTTTCTATTTTACTCTCTTTCATTATGAGCCTTCCAACATTTCAGAATTTGAGGCAAATTACTGAGCTTTTTCAATGTGACGAGTATTGAAAAGGTAGCCACATAAATTAAATGAAAAGTGAAAAGAAGGCACAATATCCTGTATCTAGGAGTCCCACAACAAATGAGGAATATAAAGGAGAAAGACTATGACCATTACCATTCCAGATCTAAAAAGAAAAGTTTGGAAAACATAAAATGGAAGCAAGAAAGATACTTCCTTTGAAAACAATTCTCAACCCACTAAGAAAGGCAGGACACAGTGTCAGGCTGCAGAAGTTGCTCCCCTGGTTGCTTTTTTAAAGGATCCATCAGTCTGATCTACGTGAATCTTTTGGAAGCAACAAGGTGGAAATGAGGTTTCTTTGGGAGCTGGGCAGCTCTGGGCTATCAGGAATTTCTGCCTCGGCTTTGCAGCTGGGCTGCAACGTTTTTCACCAGTCTCAGGAGAAAAATTCCCCCTGTGGGAGGAATCAAGACTCATTTTCTAGGCCAGAGAGCAATGAAGGGGTGAGTCCAGGCTCTCCATCTCCAGAGCAGAAACACATCAGATCTTCCAGTTCTGGGAAGGAAAAGCCCTACTGATCAAGGCCAGGAAAAGGCTCTTGCACTGTTTCTCTGTGCAATGCCAGAACATCAGGGATGCCACCAAAGCAGCAGGGGGATAAACTTGGGGACAACTTGAGTCTGATTTCTTGGACAAGTGTCTGCAGCCTGCAATCCCCCGAGCTCAGGCTGCACTAGCAGGTTAGCCACAAGCACTTGCCACTTCTCCATGTGCCCAGCAGGACAATTGCACAAGGAATTGCACCCTCCTTAGTGGCCAGACTGGAAACAGAGTCTGGCATAAAGCACCTGCAGCCAACAGCCAGAGCCACGCTCAGGACTGGGCACATGCTTGGCTTTGTTGGGCTCAGTTCCATGCATCAGACTCAAGGACTCTTCCCTCTACACCTGCAGTGGGATCCAGCTCCAGAGGGAGCTCTGCTGCCTTGGCTTGTCTCCCCTCTCTCAGCCCATCCACTTCAGGCTTCACATTTCTGCTGAGTCTGAAGCAGAATGAGACAAGCCATGGGACAGGGGTACAGGGCTAATATTTTCAGGATACCAAAACCAGCTGCCCTTTACACAACAGGAGGAAGGGAAGCAGCTCTGAGCAGGCACTTCAATCCACCTTGTCCCACAGGAGCTGCCAGAGGTGCCTGTCAGACTGACCAACGAGGCTTCATTCCCTTTAGGGCCAGGTCAGACACAGAAGAGCATTTCTGAGCCCGCTGCTGCCTTTGACCCCAGTTTCTGCTTCAAAGAAGCAAGGAGCAACTTGGAACTCAGCCTGAAGGCTGAGCCTGACCTGCCCCAAGGAGCACATGGACTGTGCCAGCAATGACACAGCACAGGCAGGGCCACAGCTCCCAGCTGATTGCCATGATCCACCCCTAGAGGAGGCATTCCAGCCTGCTTCTGTCCCCACTGGCTGCAGCTGGGCTTCCCCCTTTGCTTCCTTGGGGTGAAACAAGCTCCTGCACAAGATGATTCCAATCAATGCCAAACTTTGCCTCTATCCACTGCCTCTGGCAAATCCTCCCTTGCCATTACCTCCAAGCTCTTGTCTCCAAGAGGAGGCAGCACCAGCTCTGCTTGCTTGAAAAGATGATTAATAAAGCAAAACCCAGCTGACTGGAATACTGAATTGTTAAATGCTTATTTCTTGCTCATTCCAGCAGGTTTGGAGCAGGAGGATTCTGTGCTGAGACCACTTTTGTTTGGGGGTTCCTTGCAGATTGATTTTGCTTGAAGTTCTCCAAGTTTTACAATTGTTTATGATCAAGCACCACATGGGAGAGGTGACATACACTGGGCAGATCAAACTGTGCTCCTCTTTGTGGCCGAGGTTTGCAGATGCATTTAATGGATTTGGAAGTCCAGTTCCAAGATGAGAATTTTCTTTGGGGGATTTAATGCCCATTTCAATGGGGTAACTGCCTTGGGCTGACTGAGATGGTAATATCCGGCCTGGAGCTGGGGATGGTGCTTGCAGCAGCCTGGAGAAGGAGCTGTTGGATAAGTGGGAGGGAGCAGAGGTGCAAAAGCAAATGATGAGCTCATAGTTCCTGCCTGCAGAGGCCTGAGTGTCTCTGAGCCTTCCACTTTGCCCTGTGGCAGCAACAGCTGGATTGGAGCAGCCTGCCTCTGGCTGCAGTGCTTGAGAGGTGTAAATCCATCCAGGATGGATGGAAGACAGGAGCAGACAGGATCCAATGCAAACAGGATCCATCCAAATGGGCCATAGAAAGTTATAAGGGGACTGAGAAAGGAGACAGGCTGAGAAAGCTGGGGCTGTTCATTCAGGAGAAGAGAAGGTTGTGTGGAGACCTCGCAGCCCCTTCAAGGAGCTGAAGGGGCTACAGGGAAGCTGGAGAGGGACCCCTCATGAGGAACTGCAGGGACAGAAGAAGGGTCAGTGGCTGCCCACTGCCAGAGGGCAGGGATAGATGGGACGTTGGCAAGGAATTCTTCCCTGTGAGGGTGGGCAGGCCCTGACACTGGGTGCTCAGAGCAGCTGTGGCTGTCCCTGGATCCCTGGAAGTGTCCAAGGCCAGGCTGGACAGAGCTTGGAGTAACCTGGGATAGCGAAGGTGTCCCTTCCATGGCAGGGGGTGGAATATGATGAGCTTTGAGGTCCCTTCCAAGCCAAACCATTCTGGGATTCTGTGATGTACTTTTCAAGTCTCTTTCTGGTATAATACGGTGATCCTAAGGGTCCACATAGGCTAAGAAATCTCTTCTAGGCTGAAATTCAGTTGTGCCTGCCCAAACACCTTCTAGCTGAAGGACATCTGCTCCAACATCTCCTTATCCTCACCCTATGGCAGGAAGTGGAAGAGATGAGGTTTAAGGCCCCTTCCCACCCAAACCCGTCTGGGATTCTCTAAATCTTCCATGATTTGGGAGTATCAGCACACAGTGGGTGTTTGTGACAACAAGCCTGGCTTCATCATCTGTGTCAGACATGGTCTGGACTGTGCAGAGAGAATGTAACATCATGCAAAAAAAAAAAATCTTTATTAATAGCAACCACCACAAATTAAGAAGCCTGACATGAGTTTCTGAAGGCTCCCATGACGACTGTGCAGGGCTAACGCTTGCCGTGGCTGCCAAGTTGGAAAAGGGCAGGAGTGAGGGCAGGGGGAGCAGCGGAGCCCTCAGAGCAACGGGGCCTGGAACGGCCAAGCCCTCAGAGCAACGGGAACGGGAACGGCCGAGCCCTCACAGCCCTGGAAATGGGGACTGCCGAGCCCTCAGAGCAACGGGAGCGGGAATGGCTGAGCCCTCAGAGCAACGGGAACGGGAACGGCCGAGCCCTCAGAGCAACGGGAACGGCCGAGCCCTCAGAGCAACGGGGGCGGGAACGGCCGAGCCCTCAGAGCAACGGGGGCGGGAACGGCCGAGCCCTCAGAGCAACGGGGGCGGGAACGGCCGAGCCCTCAGAGCAACGGGGGCGGGAACGGCCGAGCCGTCACTGACCTGGAAATGGGAACGGCCGAGCCCACAGAGCCTTGGGAGCGGGAACGGCCGAGCCCTCAGAGCAACGGGAACGGGAACGGCGAGCCCTCAGAGCAACGGGAACAGCCGAGCCCTCACAGCCCTGGAAATGGGGGACTGCCGAGCCCTCAGAGCAACGGGGGCGGGAATGGCCGAGCTGTCACTGCCCTGGAAATGGGAATGGCCAAGCCCTCAGAGCAATGCAAGACGCGGGCCCTAAACCGGGCGCACCTGAACCCAGGAAAAAGGGGTTAATCCAGGGAATAGCGATTCATCCAGGGAATAGAGATTCCCCAGAGAGCACCTGGAGCAAGACCTGGCTGGACAGGTCTTGAAGGAAACTGATCTAGTGGAAGGTGACCTTCCCCTTGGCAGGGGGTGGAATGAGATGAGTTTTAAGGTCCCTTCCAGCCCAAACCATTCCATGGTTCGATGATTCCACAGTTTTGTAGGAGCATCATCCTCCTGCTGCTGAGCAGCAGCCCCTGCACCAGAGACTCCCAGGCTGTGACTTGGGTATAAATTAACTAGGCTGAGCTTTTTCCTTTAACCCAGCAGCCAGCTGTGCCTGTATCCCACAGGGCTCCTGCTTGGCTCTGGTGTGCAATTATTTCAAGGCCAGGTTGGACAGGATTTGGAGCAAGCTGGGATAGTGAAGATGTTCCTGCCATGGCAGGGGTGGAACTGGATATGGTTTAAAGTTTCTTCCAGGCCAAACCATTCTCTGCAACTGAAATGTCTTAGTGGTATTACAGGGTGATCCTAAGAGTCTGGCAAGGCTAAGGAATCTCTTCTGGCCTGAAATGAAGCTGTGCCTGCCAGAACTCCTTCCAGCTGGAGGTGATCTGCTCCAACATTTCCTGGTGCTCTCTGCCCAGGGGTGCAGCTGAGCAGGAAGGTCTGTCCTGCAGAGCCCTGCCCTTGGCTGGGAGCACCAGGCACTGCTCCAGAGCAGGGTGAAGTCACCGTGCTGAAGTCACCGTTTCATCACGTAGCTGCCCTGGGCAGTGACATCACCACCTCATGTCCCCAGATGAGGTGTTTGTCATGGGAACAGGGAAAAGGTTTCTCTCCTTAATGCTGAGCACAGGATAGGCTGGAGGTTCCTGTGCCACACTCCTGGCAGAAGGAAAGATAAGTGTGTTGGGGCATGTTCTGGGAGCTGCCAAAGCCACAGAAATACCAATTAGTGAGGCAAGGTCCAGGGTGGATCATCCCCACTCTTTCCTATTTAGATGAAAGGTTGTCAGTGACATCAGCGGCAAAAATGTCACTTGTGTTGTCAGCTCTGCTAAAATCTGTGTCCTGGTGGGAAGGTAAGGGTGGGAATGTGCTCCCTGGACCAGTGACAGCCCTTAGTGCTATGGAGACAGCCACTGGGATGTGAGGAAACATGGAGCAGCCAAGAGGCAACTGAGGAGCCCAGGTGAGCACACACAGGTGAGCAAGGCCCCAGTGTGGGCACGTTCAGATCCCTGCCAGTGGCACTCCTTTATTCTGCTCCTGTTCCAGTGCACTAAACTGGGGAGGTGCCAGGAAACTCCTTGATTAATCACAGACTGTTTAGACACAAATAATAAAACTCGGCTTTCGTGAAGGTGAGAAACACAAACAGGGTTTTGCTAACATTAGACATGGAAGATTTCAACCCAAAATAGAACTGCTCTTTTGGCTTTCTGCATTGGTGTCTTTCTGCCCCTCAGCCCTTTTTTCTCCCCCTGCTGTCGCTGTAGGGAATGCTCAGATTCCCTGTTTTGGACCCTGCAGCATCACAGGGTGTTTCCATTTATCCACGGGAGCAGGAGGCACTGCGGGTAGGCTGGTGTGTGTGGGGGAGCAGGACTGGTGAATCCTTTGGTGTTGGCACAGTGCTGCTGATGGAAATGTGAAGGCAAAGCAGCCTTTTGTTCCAGGAATTGTGACAGAGGATACAACCTAAGGCAATCCCTGCTGACTCTGAGAGGGATATTGTGCTCATGCTGGAAATCTCCCAGGAGCTTTGCTTTCCTGGCATCCACAAGCCCTCCCCACTTCAGCACCTTGCAGTCAGCAAGTGCCTTTTTCCAGGTGCCTTTTGCATCAGCGGTGTCAGGGTTCCAAATTCTTCCTGGAGTGCAGGGACCTTTTGAGTTCTCCTGGGGCTTTTAGATCAATGCTGGGCAGTGTATGTATGTAAGTAAGTATGGCTGGAGCAGGACATTTCAGAGAGAGCCCTGAGCACAGTTTGAATGAGCTCAGCCCCTCCTGACTGCTGCCTTTTGCCCTGAACCCTGGCCACCTCCTTCAACAAGGGAGCTGCATTTTGAGAACTAGACACTGTCTAAGGGGAACAGAGCTGTGGCTGTGCGTAAAAACATCTAGGACATGGCTTTTCCTGTTTTTCTCATTTGCAGGAGAGGATAAATATCCCCACCCTGGGGAGGTGAGAGAACCTCCTGGCAGGTGCCAGCCCTCCCTGCTGTGTCCTGGCTGAGCAGCTGAGGTGGCTCCTGCTTCATTTGAATCCCATAGGAGGAAGATCCTATTTGGGCTATTGCCCTGCATTGTCAGGCGCACAGGTTCCTTTGATTCAGTTGCCTTATGGAGCTTCAAAGTGGCCCACACTGGATGGTCTCTTTGCCCAAGGCCAAGCTTGGCTTTGTCCCCAAAGCCAGGATGAAGACATGAGGGACAGATGAGCAGGCTCCCTGGGATCACAGTGCTTTCTGACCCAGTGATGGGGAAATGCCAAATGCCACGGGTGTGTTTGCCCTGGTAAAACAACAGACGTAAAACACCAGGAACACACACAGTCTGTGTCCCACACTGGGGCAGGGCAGAGAGGGGCCAAGAAACATCTTTGCATTTCCACAGCAGCATTTCCCAATCACTGTTTATGTCACCTGGGCCACTCCTACTCAGATCACCTGCATTGCTTCTTTCCAAGCCACACTTTTTGAAGCCCTGGCCTCAACATTGTGACACAAACTGCACCCAACCACTTTTTTTCTAACTCCTTCCTCCTTTTGGAAGACACCAGGGACAGTCCAAGGCTCTGAAAGCCAGGGAGATGTGGCACTACCTATGAGGAGGGAATAAGCAGGTGCACTCTTGCCTTCCCTCTGCTTTTCCATGAGAAACACTGTTTACTTCTGGGTGCTGCAAGACTAGGTAAGATGGAAAAACAAAGGGATTTACAAACTATCTCAACATTACAGAGGTGCAATTAAGAGTGAAACAAGGTCTGTGTAGCGTGATCCATGGGTTTGGTTTGGGATTGGACTGCCAGAGTTCTCCAGCTGTATTTGGACAGCAGTGCAATAATAGTGTGTCACATTTCTAGTTCCCCCTTTCACTGCTGACTGAGGGCAGGAGGCTTGAACCCGAGGCTTGAAGCACTGGGAATGCTGGTGCTTCTACAAGACTGGCGCTGGTATTTTCCACAAACCATGCAAGTGGGCATAGAGGTTTGCCTCAGTCTCAAGAGCTTTGTGTGCCTCACCCATGCATTCCCAAATGCCACTTCCCTCCTGCACCACAAGCTGCTTCTGAAGTTGATTCTTCTCTTTGCAGTCCATTCTTAGGGGATCCGTGCACTGAAGAGTAGCTGGGAAATTATTTCCAGTGCATTTATCCTCCTGATTAGGCATGGAATCTATTTAGCCCTCTTGTCAGGAGTCTTCAGTTTTATTTTTCTGCTCAGCAGCAGCACCTGCAAGGTGTGTGCAAGGAGCTCAGTGCCTTGGCTCCTGGGTGGTGGCAGACACTGCTGCCATGTGGAATTGGGGCTGGATTAACCCTGGGCTGATGCCTTGGGGTTAGTGGAGCCCACAGTCCTGCCAGCCCCAGCATGTCCAGCACTGCTGCTCTGTCATCCTCAGGGCTCTTTTGCAGCCCCCTCACAGAGACCAGGGCTGCATCCAAATCCCTCCAGCACCGCCCCAGCACACAGCAAGAGGGAGAGAAGCATCTCCTGGTGGCTTTGGAAGCATTTTGCCTGAAGATCTAGGGTAGATTTCTGTGTATATCAGAAGAGGGGTGTCCAAGTTGCTGTTGTCTGTGCTGGCCACTTGCCTCTGCCTTGCTCAGCTCCCAGCACTGCTTTTCCCACCAGCAGCCTCCCAATAGCTCACCCATCTGCAAAGCTAAGTCTTTGTATTTCTACATGGATAACTAATAAATCCTTGCATTTGTCAGACATTTCCCCCCTTCTTTCCTTCTTTACTGACTGGTTGCTCTACTTTTACCTCAGCCACGTAGGAGGCAGGTGAAACCCCGAGTTCTTACTGGGTCTCTGTATTTTTACCCTTTTGTAAGCAAACCAGGCCCTGAGATTGTGAAACATGGAAAACAACTTGGGTTGTGATTTCTTTAGTAACCCAGCCACCTTCTCCAATCCCTGTGATGGGGTTTGGCAATGCGTGGCAAATGGGACAAGGTAGTTTTGGGCAGCAGCTTGCACGACTCCTTTGTACCAGGGAACATTTATGGATTCCTACTGCCCAAGATGCTGGAATTTTGTGCTGGAACTCCAGGATATCACTGAAGCAGTTCAGCTCTTTGGGAAGCAGCTTCTCCCTCCCAAAGACTCAGTCCGGGGGCACACCCGACCCCTGGGCTGCTCCCCCAACACATCAGTGTGACATGTGGCTGTCCCCATCGCCTGGGGCTGCCAGTGCTCACCTCAGGCACCCTGCATTGCAGTAATCTCATTTTAATGAGCATTAGGACATCACATCATCCACTTCTGCCCACTGCCGCTGATTCACTGGGCCTTTGGCTCAGAGATTTATGCCAAACAAAGGCATATAAGACTGGGAGAGTCTGGTTGGAAAGAGAACCACAGCTGAGGTTTGGCCGGCACTGGAAAAACCATTGAAGCTGTTGGGCAGCTGTTTTCTTGTTGTTGGGGTACTTGGAGTTAGCAGAGATGCTGAAAATAAGTGGGAAAGAAGGAAGACCTTACTCTATACTCTTTAGAGGATGCAGTTTCATGATTGTATACCAAGCTGGAGTGTTATCTGCTTTGCGGGACTTGTCTCCTGACATAATGAAATCTGCATCCAGGATCTATGGAGCATCTTCAGGATCTATTATAGCTACAGTTGGATTGTGTGGATGTGATGTGGGTAAGGGCTATAGATTTCTGTATATTTTCTCTATAAAGAGATAGAATACCTGGAAATACTTGGAGTTGTCTATAATTTTGTTTCATTATCAGTGGTTAATTCCTCAGTTTTTTACGTTACTGGTTTCTTGAATAATGAAAAACATGGGTAAATTAAACAGCACATGGAAAACAGCCATTGCATCTTATTAACTGGAATTCAAGGCAAGCATATCTAATAAAAGAAAGATAGGTGATTTCCATAATAAGGCATTAGGGACTGTTGGTAGATTCCCAAAAAAATGAGGGGAAAGAGAACACATTAGCAGGGGATAAATGCAGAGCTAACAGGAGGAAATATTATACAAGGGATTCCTGTCTATTTTCTCCCATATGTCCAACCAATTTTAAGATACGTTGTGCAGAAAATGGGGAGAAATAGGAAACGAAAACAAAATACTTCTGCCTCTTGTAATATTGAAAGTCCTTGGAAAAGTTGATTTCACTCATGAGAGCTTCAGCCCTAATGAAAACAATGGCTCTAAATGAGCATTTAGCAGTCATATAAAATACCCCTTACCCAGGTGGAAGTCTACCTCAGAAAGTGCATAAATAACAATATAAGGGATGTAGAATGATTGCTTTCCTTTACTACAGATGACCTAATGGACTATATCCTCAGTCGCTTGAAAACCTCTTTCTGCGGGCTGGTCCCTGGAGGATGGGCACTGAGGCTCTTACGGAAGGCCTTGCACAAATTCCTGCCTCCGAATGCCCACGAGCTGGTGTCTGGAAAGCTGCACATTATCCTCACCCGCCTGCATGACTGGAGATGTGTGACAGTGTCCGAGTTTGCCTCCAAGGAGGAGCTGATTCAGGTGGGAGCAGCCACAGCCACCCCGTGAGGGAGGAGCTGGGTGACATTTGCTACCTGGCCATGTCCCACAGCACAAAATCACGGAGTGGTTTGGGTTGGATGGGACCTTAAAGCTCATCCAGTTCCCCCCTGTCATGGCCAGGGACACCTTCCACTGTCCCAGGCTGGTCTCAAGCCCCGTCCAACCTGGACGTGGATGCTTCCAGGGATGGGGCAGCCACAGCTTCTCTGGGCACCCTGTGCAGGGCTTCAACACCCTCGTGGTAAAAAATATCTTCCCAATATTCTTCCTAAATCTCCCCCGTTGCAGTTAAAAACCATCACCCACTGTCTTATCCTAACAGACCCTGGTCCATTCTGGCCCATGCCATGATTTGTGTCCTTGCCACCCTCTGAATCCAGACAAGCTGAAATAATTTTAAGAAATCAGCCCTTTTGATTGGTGTCTGAGTTATCCTGAACATGCAGACAGCAATTTGAGGCCTCCACAAGGTTTCCTTCCTACATCTCTGCCCTGGCCGTGGGTATCAGACAAGGTCTGGTGCCCATTAGTCAGTGGTGCCCAATAACACAGCTGGGGTACCCTGTTTTGGCACTCACAGATGAGTCACCCCTCTCAAAGGTAACAGTTTCCATGGCTCTTTGCTCACCTCTGGCCTTCCCATCTCACCCACAGGCTCTGATGTGCAGCTGCTTCATCCCGCTGTATTTTGGGTTTTTCCCTCCAACGTACCGTGGGGTGGTGAGTAGCTTTGTGGCCTGAAGACCCTGTCCCAGCTCAGGCCCAGGGCCCCTCCAGCCTCTGTCCTCTCTCCAGTGGTGGCATTAAGGATGTTTCTACCTGGATTTGTCACCAACAAAGCTCAAGGTTGGGTTCTGAATTGAGAAGACAAAGGCTCCAAAATCTGACCTCACTGCAGACAGGACTGAGCTTCTCACTGAATTGTCCATCTTCCCCTGTCCCTTCCTCAGCTCCTTTCTGCTGCACGTTCCACCCAGTTTCATTGCTGTAGGACTCTGGGGGAAGGGAGTAGGGCAGGTGTGGACCTGGTGCCCAGGAGCAGCGGGTGGGGCAGTTCCCTGGAGGGGGATCTGCGGGGCCCCAGAACCTCAGACTGGTGTGGGGCTGGCTGGGGAACAAGGCCCACGTTTGCCCGTGTGACCAGCACTGCTCTCCCTGCGAGGGGAAGGCTCAGGGCTCCCTGTTCTGTCTCCCAGCGCTACCTGGACGGGGAGCTGGCCATGTGGAGAGCCGACTTCGTGTCCCGCACCACCATCACCATCTCTGCCTTCGCCGGCGAATACGACATCTGCCCCAAGGATGGCCCCGCTGCCTTCCTCACCTTCCAGCTCTCTGACTGCATCTTACAGATCTCAAAACTGAACATCTGCCGCTTACAGCACATTTTTCAGCTTCCCACACTTCAGGTGAGCAGCTCCTCCAGGTAGCCAGAGCCATGAGCCCCCTGCAGCAGCCCAGCTGCCCTGACTGCCACCTCACCCCACAGGTCATGGACCGCTTTTATGTCGAGGGCTACCAGGACACGATCTCCTTCCTGAAAAGACTGAGTAAGTGACTGGAAGTGGGCACAGGTAGGTTGGGTGCTGCCCTTACTTCCTTGGTTTGATGACACAAGCTAAGAGATGCTACCCCAGACTAGCATCTGGCACAAAGAAATGCCTGTATCCTGACACTGCCAGGATTCCTTGAGTCCTGGCCCCTACTGAAGCTGCCTCTGGAGCCACACTCCCATTTTCTCTGCCACTCTGAGCATGACAGAGCTTTTTCCCAGGGAACACAGGTCCCAGGACCTCCAGACACAAGTGCACGCTCAGGTGCCCTTTGTGGTGTTTGATAAGCCCCTGATGCACAGAGCAGCAATGTTTGCTGTTCCCTGAACCCTGGGGTCATCAGTATCCCTGATTTCCACTCAGCCCAGGTCATGCCTGTTGCTGCTGCACACCTGGCAGTTGAGCAACAAGCAGTGAGAGCTGGGATCTCTTCCCACCAGGGGATTTCCAGGTGAATTACTTTGAGGGCTTCACACTTTCCTTGGCCCACGAGCAAACTCTGCACCTGAAGCCACAACCGAGGGGTCTTCGCTCCAGAGCCACAGATCATGAGGATGACACCAAAGAGAATCCAGGGATCCTCCAGGCAGAGGATGGAGAAGAATAGAAAGCCCCACACCACCTTCTCCACCCCCAGGAAGGTAAAGAACCCGCACTTCCTTTACCCCATCAGTTTTCATGTGACACTTGCCCAGGGCTGTCAGTGCCCAAAGAGTTTCTGGGGCAGGTGAGAACATCAGAAATGGGAGAAAGTTCCCTCTCAGGTTAGGGGTTACAAGTGAGGCCTCACACTGAGCCCTCACCCTCAATTTGGGTCAGCACCGAGGACTTCCTTGGTGGCTGGGTCAGAAGGGTTCTGTGGACAAGGAGCTCTTTCCATGGAGAAGGCCATGTATTCACTCACCCAGTGAGGTAAGAACAGGTTCTGCCCACACATCCCTTCTTTAGGTGTGTCTCAAGGGTTCAAGCTGCTTTTGCTGTGTCAGCCAATCCAAACTTCTCCTTAGGAACTCTGAGTACTGCCACAGAAATACTTCATTCCCTTCTCTCTGTTCAAGCCTTTCACCCAAACGCAGCTTCTCAGCATCCACATGCTCCAGCATGTGCACCCTTTTCTCACGGGATAGTGGTGAATTCTGCATCAGCCCCATGCACTTCATGAATTATAAGGAAACAGTTTGTTGTATTATAGTCCTCCCTACACCTTGCAGAAGAATCTCAGCTCCAACGTTCAGAGCACTTCCTCCTCCTCTTTCCTCTTTCACACCAGCCTTAGTGTCACCATGTTGTTCTCCTTTTATGTGTTCATCTTTTTCTTTTCTCTGACTCAGGAGAGAATTGGTGTCTGTAGGTTCATTTGTTTTCAAGTTCTATCAGTTGGAAAACTTTATAGAGATCTGGAGTGCTGAAAGGTTACTCCTGTCAGGGCTCTGCATGGGGGAATTGCTGGCCATGCCTTTCGCTGCTAGTGGCGTGGTCCACAGCAGCACTGCGCAGCCACACCGGTCATCGGCTCCATTTCACATCTCTCCTCACGTGAGGCACCGACAAGGAGAAGTTGCTGCTGCCGTTTCTGCCCTTCTGTCCGCAGCATGGCTGGCTAAAAGCGGCCAAGCAAGTACAGTTCATTGTGAGCCACGCTGAGATGGCAGCGGCCATGTGGCACCGCCCCGGCTGTGCGGTCCCAGCTGTGTGGCCTCTCCTGGACCACGAAGGCAGCAGCTGCTCCTGGCCCTGGCCACTCTCATCCTCGGCTGCAGGGCTGGGATTGCCCCCAGTGGCATGGCCCAGTAGCCCCTCCAGGAAAGGGCCCAGCAGCCCGCCTTGGGAAGGGGACCAGTGGTTCCCCCACCATCTCTCCAGGGAAAGGGAAAGAGGAATTGCACATCTTTTTCCCTCATTAAATATGTCATCACAGAGGCATTGCTAACTTCTCTAAATGGGCCACCCCATACACCAACCATCAGAGCCTTTAGGGATTGCCTCTGCCGGACATAGTACAAGTCTGGAGGAGCCTCCCCCTCAGAAGCAGCTTCTGTGGCTTTCTCTGCCACCATTACCAGCCAGGTTCTGCTAACCTAACACTGTGCAAGGAAAGCATATTAGAGCTGCAGGTAAACATCTACCAGTATCATTTTCAAGGAACACAAGGTAGGTTTAAATCCAAAACTTATCACTTTCTGCAATCCTATGCAAAATAATGCCTGCTCCCATTTTAGTTTTCAATGGAAAACCAGTGAATCCTCAGAATTTCCGTTTGCAGTTTACTAAAATATACAAGGAAGCAGTTGATGAAATGCAAAGTTTCTTTGAATTTTACTCTTTATTTTCTCTTTCCTTATGAGTGTTTCAACATTTCAGAATTTATCAGATTAAGTAAAATTATTCAGCTTTTTCAACATGATGATTATTTATGACACAACCACATAAATTAAATGAAAAGTGAAAAAAGACACAATCTCTTGTATCTAAGAGGCCCACAACAAATGAGGAATATAAAGGGAAAGAATAGGACCATTACCATTCCAGATCTAAAAAGATAAGTTTGAAAAACATAAAATGGAAGAAAGAAAGATACTTCCTTTGAAAACAAACCAACTCTCAACCCACTAAGAAAGGCAGGACACAGTGTCAGGCTGCAGAAGTTGCTTCCCTGGTTGCTCTTTTAAAGGATCCATCAGTCTGACCTACATGAATCTTTTGGAAGCAACAAGGTGGAAATGAGGTTTCTTTGGGAGCTGGGCAGCTCTGGGCTATCAGGAATTTCTGCCTCGGCTTTGCAGCTGGGCTGCAACGTTTTTCACCAGTCTTAGGAGAAAAATTCCCCCTGAGGGAGGAATCAAGACTCATTTGTGAGGCCAGAGAGCAATGAAGGGGTGAGTCCAGGCTCTCCATCTCCAGAGCAGAAGCACATCAGATCTTCCAGTTCTGGGAAGGAAAAGCCCTACTGATCAAGGCCAGGAAAAGGCTCTTGCACTGTTTCTCTGTGCAATGCCAGAACATCAGGGATGCCACCAAAGCAGCAGGGGAATAAACTTGGGAACAACTTGAACCTGATTTCTTGGACAAGTGTCTGCAGCCTGCAATCCCCCGAGCTCAGGCTGCACTAGCAGGTTAGCCACAAGCACTTGCCACTTCTCCGCGTGCCCAGCAGGACAATTGCACAAGGAATTGCACCCTCCTTAGTGGCCAGACTGGAAACAGAGTCTGGCATAAAGCACCTGCAGCCAACAGCCAGAGCCACGCTCAGGACTGGGCACATGCTTGGCTTTGTTGGGCTCAGTTCCATGCATCAGACTCAAGGACCCTTCCCTCTACACCTGCAGTGGGATCCAGCTCCAGAGGGAGCTCTGCTGCCTTGGCTTGTCTCCCCTCTCTCATCCCATCCACCTCAGGCTTCACATTTCTGCTGAGTCTGAAACAGAATGAGACAAGCCATGGGACAGGGGTACAGGGCTAATATTTTCAGGATACCAAAACCAGCTGCCCTTTACACAACAGGAGGAAGGGAAGCAGCTCTGAGCAGGCACTTCAATCCACCTTGTCCCACAGGAGCTGCCAGAGGTGCCTGTCAGACTGACCAACGAGGCTTCATTCCCTTTAGGGCCAGGTCAGACACAGAAGAGCATTTCTGAGCCCGCTGCTGCCTTTGACCCCAGTTTCTGCTTCAAAGAGCAACTTGGAACTCAGCCTGAAGGCTGAGCCTGACCTGCCCCAAGGAGCACATGGACTGTGCCAGCAATGACACAGCACAGGCAGGGCCACAGCTCCCAGCTGGTTGCCATGATCCACCCCTAGAGGAGGCATTCCAGCCTGCTTCTGTCCCCACTGGCTGCAGCTGGGCTTCCCCCTTTGCTTCCTTGGGGTGAAACAAGCTCCTGCACAAGATGATTCCAATCAATGCCAAACTTTGCCTCTATCCACTGCCTCTGGCAAATCCTCCCTTGCCATTACCTCCAAGCTCTTGTCTCCAAGAGGAGGCAGCACCAGCTCTGTTTGCTTGAAAAGATGATTAATAAAGCAAAACCCAGCTGACTGGAATACTGAATTGTTAAATGCTTATTTCTTGCTCATTCCAGCAGGTTTGGAGCAGGAGGATTCTGTGCTGAGACCACTTTTGTTTGGGGGTTCCTTGCAGATTGATTTTTCTTGAAGTTCTCCAAGTTTTACAATTGTTTATGATCAAGCACCACATGGGGCAGGTGACATACACTGGGCAGATCAAACTGTGCTCCTCTTTGTGGCCGAGGTTTGCAGATGCATTTAATGGATTTGGAAGTCCAGTTCCTGGAGGAGAATTTTCTTTGGGGGATTTTGATGCCCATTTCAATGGGGTAACTACCTCGGGCTGACTGAGATGGTAATATCCGGCCTGGAGCTGGGGATGGTGCTTGCAGCAGCCTGGAGAAGGAGCTGTTGGATAAGTGGGAGGGAGCAGAGGTGCAAAAGCAAATGATGAGCTCATAGTTCCTGCCTGGGGAGGCCTGAGTGTCTCTGAGCCTTCCACTTTGCCCTGTGGCAGCAACAGCTGGATTGGAGCAGCCTGCCTCTGGCTGCAGTGCTTGAGAGGTGTAAATCCATCCAGGATGGATGGAAGACAGGAGCAGACAGGATCCAATGCAAACAGGATCCATCCAAATGGGCCATAGAAAGTTATAAGGGGACTTGAGCACCTCTCCTATGGAGACAGGCTGAGAAAGCTGGGGCTGTTCATTCAGGAGAAGAGAAGGTTGTGTGGAGACCTCGCAGCCCCTTCAAGGAGCTGAAGGGGCTACAGGGAAGCTGGAGAGGGACCCTCATCAGGAACTGCAGGGACAGGACAAGGGTCAGTGGCTGCCCACTGCCAGAGGGCAGGGATAGATGGGACGTTGGCAAGGAATTCTTCCCTGTGAGGGTGGGCAGGCCCTGACACTGGGTGCTCAGAGCAGCTGTGGCTGTCCCTGGATCTCTGGAAGTGTCCAAGGCCAGGTTGGACAGAGCTTGGAGTAACCTGGGATAGTGAAGGTGTCCCTTCCATGGCAGGGGGTGGAATATGATGAGCTTTGAGGTCCCTTCCAAGCCAAACCATTCCGGGATTCTGTGATCTACTTTTCAAGTCTCTTTCTGGTATAATAGGGTGATCCTAACGGTCCACATAGGCTAAGGAATCTCTTCTAGGCTGAAATTCAGTTGTGCCTGCCGAAACACTTTCTAGCTGAAGGAGATCTGCTCAAACATCTCCTTATCCTCACCCTATGGCAGGAAGTGGAAGAGATGAGGTTTAAGGCTCCTTCCCACCCAAACCCGTCTGGGATTCTCTAAATCTTCCATGACTGGGAGTACCCGCACACAGTGGGTGTTTGTGACAACAAGCCTGGCTTCATCATCTGCATCAGACATGGTCGGGACTGTGCGGAGAATATGTAACATCATGCAAAAAAAAATCTTTATTAATAACAATCACCACAAATTAAGAAGCCGTACATGAGTTTCTGAAGGCTCCCATGACGAATGTTCAGGGCTAACACTTGCCGTGGCTGCCAAGTTGGCAAAGGGCAGGAGTGAGGGCAGGGGGAGCAGAGGAGCCCTCAGAGACACAGGAACAGCCGAGCCCTCAGAACAACAGGGGCTGGAACGGCCGAGCCCTCACAGCCCTGGAAATGGGAACGGGAACGGGAACGGGAACGGCCGAGCCCTCAGAGCAACGGGGGCTGGAACGGCCGAGCCCTCACAGCAATGGGAACGGGAACGGCCGAGCCCTCAGAGCAATGGGGACGGGAACGGCCGAGCCCTCAGAGCAATGGGAACGGCCGAGCCCACAGAGCCTTGGGAGCGGGAACAGCCGAGCCCTCAGAGCAACGGGAACGGGAACGGCCGAGCCCTCAGAGCAATGGGGCGGGAATGGCCGAGCCCTCAGAGCAATGGGAACGGCCGAGCCCTCACAGCAATGGGAACGGGAACGGCCGAGCCCACAGAGCCTTGGGAGCGGGAACAGCCGAGCCCTCAGAGCAAAGGGGGCTGGAACGGCCGAGCCCTCACAGCAATGGGAACGGGAACGGCCGAGCCCACAGAGCCTTGGGAGCGGGAACGGCCGAGCCCTCAGAGCACAGGAACTGCCGAGCCCTCACAGCCCTGGAAATGGGAGCTGCTGAGCCCTCAGAGCAACGGGGGCTGGAACAGCCGAGCCCTCACAGCCCTGGAAATTGGAACGGCCGAGCCCTCAGAGCAACGGGGGCGGGAATGGCCGAGCCCTCAGAGCAATGGGAACGGCCGAGCCCACCGAACCTTGCGAGCGGGAACGGCCGAGCCCTCAGAGCACGGGAACGGCCGAGCCCAGCCCTCACAGCCCTGGAAATGGGGACGGCTGAGCCCTCACAGCCCTGGAAATGGGAACGGCCAAGCCCTCAGAGCAACGGGGGCGGGAATGGCCGAGCCCTCACAGCCCTGGAAATGGGAATGGCCAAGCCCTCAGAGCAACGGGGGCGGGAATGGCCGAGCTGTCACTGCCCTGGAAATGGGAACGGCCGAGCCCTCAGAGCAGCGCAAGATGCGGGCCATAAACCGGGTGCACCTGAACCCAGGAAAAAGGGGTTAATCCAGGGAATAGCGATTCATCCAGGGAATAGAGATTCCCCAGAGAGCACCTGGAGCAAGACCAGGCTGGACAGGGCTTGAAGGAAGCTGATCTAGTGGAAGGTGACCTTCCCCTTGGCAGGGGGTGGAATGAGATGAGTTTTAAGGTCCCTTCCAGCCCAAACCATTCCATGATTTGATGATTCCACAGTTTTGTAGGAGCATCATCCTCCTGCTGCTGAGCAGCAGCCCCTGCACCAGAGACTCCCAGGCTGTGACTTGGGTATAAATGAACTAGGCTGAGCTTTTTCCTTTTTCCTTTAACCCAGCAGCCAGCTGTGCCCGTATCCCACAGGGCTCCTGCTTGGCTCTGGTGTGCAATTATTTCAAGGCCAGGTTGGACAGGATTTGGAGCAAGCTGGGATAGTGAAGATGTTCCTGCCATGGCAGGGGTGGAACTGGATATGGTTTAAAGTTTCTTCCAGGCCAAATCATTCTCTGCAACTGAAATGTCTTAGTGGTATTACAGGGTGATCCTAAGAGTCTGGCAAGGCTAAGGAATCTCTTCTGGCCTGAAATGAAGCTGTGCCTGCCAGAACTCCTTCCAGCTGGAGGTGATCTGCTCCAACATTTCCTGGTGCTCTCTGCCCAGGGGTGCAGCTGAGCAGGAAGGTCTGTCCTGCAGAGCCCTGCCCTTGGCTGGGAGCACCAGGCACTGCTCCAGAGCAGGGTGAAGTCACCGTGCTGAAGTCACCGTTTCATCACGTAGCTGCCCTGGGCAGTGACATCACCACCTCATGTCCCCAGATGAGGTGTTTGTCATGGGAACAGGGAAAAGGTTTCTCTCCTTAATGCTGAGCACAGGATAGGCTGGAGGTTCCTGTGCCACACTCCTGGCAGAAGGAAAGATAAGTGTGTTGGGGCATGTTCTGGGAGCTGCCAAAGCCACAGAAATACCAATTAGTGAGGCAAGGTCCAGGGTGGATCATCCCCACTCTTTCCTATTTAGATGAAAGGTTGTCAGTGACATCAGCGGCAAAAATGTCACTTGTGTTGTCAGCTCTGCTAAAATCTGTGTCCTGGTGGGAAGGTAAGGGTGGGAATGTGCTCCCTGGATCAGTGACAGCCCTTAGTGCTATGGAGACAGCCACTGGGATGTGAGGAAACATGGAGCAGCCAAGAGGCAACTGAGGAGCCCAGGTGAGCACACACAGGTGAGCAAGGCCCCAGTGTGGGCACGTTCAGATCCCTGCCAGTGGCACTCCTTTATTCTGCTCCTGTTCCAGTGCACTAAACTGGGGAGGTGCCATGGAAACTCCTTGATTAATCACAGACTGTTTAGACTCAAATAATAAAACTCAGCTTTCATGAAGGTGAGAAACACAAACTGGTTTTTGCTAACATTAGACATGGAAGATTTCAACCCAAAATAGAACTGCTCTTTTGGCTTTCTGCATTGGTGTCTTTCTGCCCCTCAGCCCTTTTTTCTCCCCCTGCTGTCACTGTAGGGAATGCTCAGATTCCCTGTTTTGGACCCTGCAGCATCACAGGGTGTTTCCATTTATCCACGGGAGCAGGAGGCACTGCAGGTAGGCTGGTGTGTGGGGGAGCAGGACTGGTGAATCCTTTGGTGTTGGCACAGTGCTGCTGATGGAAATGTGAAGGCAAAGCAGCCTTTTGTTCCAGGAATTGTGACAGAGGATACAACCTAAGGCAATCCCTGCTGACTCGGAGAGGGATATTCTGCTCATGCTGGAAATCTCCCAGGAGCTTTGCTTTCCTGGCATCCACAAGCCCTCCCCACTTCAGCACCTTGCAGTCAGCAAGTGCCTTTTTCCAGGTGCCTTTTGCATCAGCGGTGTCAGGGTTCCAAATTCTTCCTCGTCTACAGGGACCCTTTCAGTTCTCCTGGGGCTTTTAGACCAATGCTGGGCAGTGCTACAAGTGTGGCTGGAGCAGGACATTTCAGAGAGGGCCCTGTGCACAGCTTGAATGAGCTCAGCCCCTCCTGACTGCTGCCTTTTGCCCTGAACCCTGGCCAGCTAAAGCTCCTTCAGCCAGGGAGGTGCATTTGGAGCACTAGACAGTGTCTAAGGGGGACAGAGCTGTTGCTGTGTGAGGAAATACCTAGGACGTGGCTTTTCCTGTTTTTCTCAGGTGCAGGAGATGATATTTCTGGCCGTGCAGGGCAGTACCACATGCACATTTCCCAGCTGTGATCCTGCCTGCACAACACCAGCTCCTCACTGCCAGTGGAACTGTTGGTCAAGCTCTGTGCCAGTGCTTGAAGTCAGACACCTGCACGTTGGGTTCTGGGGCAATTCATTGTCCCACAGAAACAAATTCCTCAAAGTCTTTCTCCTGAAAGGATTTGCACATCAGAAATGTAAGTGGGTCAGCAACACACTGCATTCCCAGAACAGAGCAGCCCCAAGGTCACAACTTTGTCATTGCAGCAGATCCATGAGAGAAATGGTTTGGGGTCAGCTCAGTGTTAAATATCCCCACCCTGGGGAGGTGAGAGAACCTCCTGGCAGGTGCCAGCCCTCCCTGCTGTGTCCTGGCTGAGCAGCTGAGGTGGCTCCTGCTTCATTTGAATCCCATAGGAGGAAGATCCTATTTGGGCTATTGCCCTGCATTGTCAGGCACACAGGTTCCTTTGATTCATTTGCCTTATGGAGCTTCAAAGTGGCCCACACTGGATGGTCTCTTTGCCCAAGGCCAAGCTTGGCTTTGTCCCCAAAGCCAGGATGAAGACATGAGGGACAGATGAGCAGGCTCCCTGGGATCACAGTGCTTCTGACCCAGTGATGGGGAAATGCCAAATGCCATGGGTGTGTTTGCCCTGGTAAAACAACAGACGTAAAACACCAGGAACACACAGAGTCTGTGTCCCACACTGGGGCAGGACAGAGAGGGGCCAAGAAACATCTTTGCATTTCCACAGCAGCATTTCCCAATCACTGTTTATGTCACCTGGGTCACTCCTACTCAGATCTCCTGCATTGCTTCTTTCCAAGCCACACTTTTTGGAGTCCTGGCCTCAACATTGTGACACAAACTGCACCCAACCACTTTTTTTCTAAGTCCTTCCTCCTTTTGGAAGACACCAGGGACAGTCCAAGGCTCTGAAAGCCAGGGAGATGTGGCACTACCTATGAGGAGGGAATAAGCAGGTGCACTCTTGGCTTCCCTCTGCTTTTCCATGAGAAACACTGTTTACTTCTGGGTGCTGCAAGATTGGGTAAGAAGGTAAAACAAAGGGATTTACAAACTATCTCAACATTACAGAGGTGCAATTAAGAGTGAAACAAGGTCTGTGTAGCATGATCCGTGGGTTTGGTTTGGGATTGGACTGCCGGAGCTCTCCAGCTGTATTTGGACAGCAGTGCAATAATAATGTGTCACATTTCTAGTTCCCTCTTTCACTGCTGACAGAGGGCAGGAGGCTTGAACCCGAGGCTTGAAGCACTGGGAATGCTGGTGCTTCTACAAGACTGGCGCTGGTATTTTCGACAAACCATACAAGTGGGCATAGAGGTTTGCCTCAGGCTCATGAGCTTTGTGTGCCTCACCCATGCATTCCCAAATGCCACTTTCCTCCTGCACCACAAGCTGCTTCTGAAGTTGATTCTTCTCTTTACAGTCCATTCTTAGGGGATCCGTGCACTAAAGAGTAGCTGGGAAATTATTTCCAGTGCATTTATCCTCCTGATTAGGCATGGGATCTATTTAGCCCTCTTGTCTCGAGTCTTCAGTTTTATTTTTCTGCTCAGCAGCAGCACCTGCAAGGTGTGTGCAAGGAGCTCAGTGCCTTGGCTCCTGGGTGGTGGCAGACACTGCTGCCATGTGGAATTGGGGCTGGATTAACCCTGGGCTGATGCCTTGGGGTTAGTGGAGCCCACAGCCCTGCCAGCCCCAGCATGTCCAGCACAGCTGCTCTGTCATCCTCAGGGCTGTTTGGCAGCCCCCTCACAGAGACCAGAGCTGCATCCAAATCCCTCCAGCACCGCCCCAGCACACAGCAAGAGGGAGAGAAGCATCTCCTGGTGGCTTTGGAAGCATTTTGCCTGAAGATCTAGGGTAGATTTCTGTGTATATCAGAAGAGGGGCATCCAAGTTGCTGTTGTCTGTGCTGGCCACTTGCCTCTGCCTTGCTCAGCTCCCAGCACTGCTTTTCCCACCAGCAGCCTCCCAATAGCTCACCCATCTGCAAAGCTAAGAAGGCTTTGTATTTCTACGTAGATAACTAATAAATCCCGGCGTTCATCAGCCTTTTCCCCCCTTCTTTCCTTCTTTTTCAACCATTTTACCTTGGTCAATAAGGGTTGCTCTGCTGTTGCTCTACTGTTACCTCAGCTACACAGGGGAGAGGTGAAACCATGAGATCTTACCTGGTCTCTGTATTTTTACCCTTTTGTAAGCAGACTCAGGCCCTGAGATTGTGAAACAAGGAAAACAACTTGGGTTGTGCTTTCTTTAGTAACCCAATCACCTTCTCCAAATTCTCTTGTGATTTCTTTAGTAATCCAGCCACCTTCTCCAATCCCTGTGATGGGGTTTGGCAATGTGTGGCAAATGGGACAAGGTAGTTTTGAGCAGCAGCTTGCACGACTCCTTTGTACCAGGTAATATTTGTGGATTCCTACTGCCCAAGACGCTGGAATTTTGTGCTGAAACTGCAGGGTATCACTGAAGCAGTTCAGCTCTTTGGGAAGCAGCTTCTCCCTCCCAAAGACTCAGTCCGGGGGCACACCCGACCCCTGGGCTGCTCCCCCAACACATCAGTGTGACATGTGGCTGTCCCCATCGCCTGGGGCTGCCAGTGCTCACCTCAGGCACCCTGCATTGCAGTAATCTCATTTTAATGAGCATTAGGACATCACATCATCCACTTCTGCCCACTGCCGCTGTTTCACTGGACCTTTGGCTCAGAGATTTATGCCAAACAAAGGCATATAAGACTCTGAGAGTGTGGTTGGAAAGAGAACCACAGCTGAGGTTTGGCTGGCTCTGGAAAAACCATTGAAGCTGTTGGGCAGCTGTTTTCTTGTGGTTGGGGTGCTTGGAGTTAGCAGAGATGTTGAAAATAAGTGGAAAAGAGGGAAGACCTTACTCTATTCTGTTTAGAGGCGGTAGTTTCTTAACGTTATATGAAGCTGGAGTGTTATCTGCTCTGCAGGACTTGTCTCCTGACATAATGAAATCTGCATCCAGGATCTATGGAGCATCTTCAGGATCTATTATAGCTACAGTTGGATTGTGTGGATGTGATCTGGGTAAGGGCTACAGATTTCTGTATATTTTCTGTACAAGAAGATGGAATACCTGGGAATATCTGGAAATATTTAGAGTTGCAAAAGATTTTTATTTAATTATCAGTGGTTAGTTCCTCAGATTTTTACTTTATTGGCTTCTTTTAGAGTGTAAAACATGAGTAAAGTAAGCAGCACAGAGAAAACAGAGTAGATATAGTCATTAACTGGAATTCAAGGCAACCATATCTAATAACAGAAAGAGAGGTGCTCTCTGTAATAAGGCATTTGGGGTTGTTGGTAGATTCCCAAAACAACGAGGGGAAAGAAAACACGTTATACAAAAGATTCCTATCCATTGTCTCCCATATGTCCAACCAATTTTAAGATACATATTGCAGAAAATGGAGAGAAATGGGAAACAAAAACAAAATACTTCTGCCTCCTGAAATATTGAAAATATTGGGTCCACACATTGGAGCTTCAGCCCTAATGAAATACAGTGGCTCTAAATGAGCATTTAGCAGTCATATAAAATACCCCTTACCCAGGTGGAAGTCTACCTCAGAAAGTGCATAAATAACAATATAAGGGATGTAGAATGATTGCTTTGCTATGCTTTGCTTCAGATGAGCTAAAGGACTATATCTTCAATCACTTGAAAACCTCTTTCTGTGGGCTGTTTACTGGAGGACCAGCACTTAGACTCTTACGGGAGGTCTTACACAAATTCCTGCCTCCGAATGCCCACGAGCTGGTGTCTGGAAAGCTGCACATTATCCTCACCCGCCTGCATGACTGGAGATGTGTGACAGTGTCCGAGTTTGCCTCCAAGGAGGAGCTGATTCAGGTGGGAGCAGCCACAGCCACCCCGTGAGGGAGGAGCTGGGTGACATTTGCTACCTGGCCATGTCCCACAGCACAAAATCACAGAGTGGTTTGGGTTGGATGGGACCTTAAAGCTCATCCAGTTCCCCCTGTCATGGCCAGGGACACCTTCCACTGTCCCAGGCTGGTCTCAAGCCCCGTCCAACCTGGACGTGGATGCTTCCAGGGATGGGGCAGCCACAGCTTCTCTGGGCACCCTGTGCAGGGCTTCAACACCCTCGTGGTAAAAAATATCTTCCAATATTCTTCCTAAATCTCCCCCCTTGCAGTTAAAAACCATCACCCACTGTCTTATCCTAACAGACCCTGGTCCATTCTAGTCCATGCCATGATTTGTGTCCTTGCCACCCTCTGAATCCAGACAAGCTGAAATAATTTTAAGAAATCAGCCCTTTTGATTGGTGTCTGAGTTATCCTGAACATGCAGACAGCAATTTGAGGCCTCCACAAGGTTTCCTTCCTACATCTCTGCCCTGGCCGTGGGTATCAGACAAGGTCTGGTGCCCATTAGTCAGTGGTGCCCAATAACACAGCTGGGGTACCCTGTTTTGGCACTCACAGATGAGTCACCCCTCTCAAAGGTAACAGTTTCCATGGCTCTTTGCTCACCTCTATCCTTCCCATCTCACCCACAGGCTGTGACGTGCAGCTGCTTCCTCCCGCTGTATTTTGGGTTTTTACCTCCAACGTACCGTGGGGTGGTGAGTAGCTTTGTGGCCTGAAGATCCTGTCCAACTCAGGCCCAGGGCCCCTCCAGCCTCGGTCCTCTCTCCAGTGGTGGCATTAAGGATGTTTCTACCTGGATTTGTCACCAACAAAGCTCAAGGCTGGGTTCTGAAGTGAGAAGACAAGGGCTCCAAAATCTGACCTCACTGCAGACAGGACTGAGCTTCTCACTGAATTGTCCATCTTCCCCTGTCCCTTCCTCAGCTCCTTTCTGCTGCACTTTCCACCCAGTTTCATTGCTGTAGGATTTTGGGGGAAGGGAGTAGGGCAGGTGTGGACCTGGTGCCCAGGAGCAGCGGGTGGGGCAGTTCCCTGGAGGGGGATCTGCGGGGCCCCAGAACCTCAGACTGGTGTGGGGCTGGCTGGGGAACAAGGCCCACGTTTGCCCGTGTGACCAGCACTGCTCTCCCTGCGAGGGGAAGGCTCAGGGCTCCCTGTTCTGTCTCCCAGCGCTACCTGGACGGGGAGCTGGCCATGTGGAGAGCCGACTTCGTGTCCCGCACCACCATCACCATCTCTGCCTTCGCCGGCGAATACGACATCTGCCCCAAGGATGGCCCCGCTGCCTTCCTCACCTTCCAGCTCTCTGACTGCATCTTACAGATCTCAAAAATGAACCTCTGCCGCTTATTGTACATTTTTCAGCTTCCCACACTTCAGGTGAGCAGCTCCTCCAGGTAGCCAGAGCCATGAGCCCCCTGCAGCAGCCCAGCTGCCCTGACTGCCACCTCACCCCACAGGTCATGGACCGCTTTTATGTCGAGGGCTACCAGGACACGATCTCCTTCCTGAAAAGACTGAGTAAGTGACTGGAAGTGGGCACAGGTAGGTTGGGTGCTGCCCTTACTTCCTTGGTTTGATGACACAAGCTAAGAGATGCTACCCCAGACTAGCATCTGGCACAGAGAAATGCCTCTATCCTGACACTGCTAGGATTCCTTGAGTCCTGGCCTCTCCTGAAGCTGCCTCTGGAGCCACACTCCCATTTTCTCTTCCACTCTGAGCATGACAGAGCTTTTTCCCAGGGAACACAGGTCCCAGGACCTCCAGACACAAGTGCAGGCTCAGGTGCCCTGTGTGGTGTTTGATAAGCCCCTGATGCACAGAGCAGCAATGTTTGGTGTTCCCTGAACCCTGGGGTCATCAGTATCCCTGATTTCCACTCAGCCCAGGTCATGCCTGTTGCTGCTGCACACCTGGCAGTTGAGCAACAAGCAGTGAGAGCTGGGATCTCTTCCCACCAGGGGATTTCCAGGTGAATTACTTTGAGGGCTTCACACTTTCCTTGGCCCACGAGCAAACTCTGCACCTGAAGCCACAACCGAGGGGTCTTCGCTCCAGAGCCACAGATCATGAGGATGACACCAAAGAGAATCCAGGGATCCTCCAGGCAGAGGATGGAGAATAGGAAGCCCCACACCACCTTCTCCACCCCCAGGAAGGTAAAGAACCTGCACTTCCTTTACCCCATCAATTTTCATGTGACACTTGCCCAGGGCTGTCAGTGCCCAAAGAGGTTCTGGGGCAGGTGAGAACATCAGAAATGGGAGAAAGTTCCCTCTCAGGTTAGGGGTTACAAGTGAGGCCTCACACTGAGCCCTCACCCTCAATTTGGGTCAGCACCGAGGACTTCCTTGGTGGCTGGGTCAGAAGGGTTCTGTGGACAAGGAGCTCTTTCCATGGAGAAGGCCATGTATTCACTCACCCAGTGAGGTAAGAACAGATTCTGTCCACACATCCCTTCTTTAGGGATGTCTCAAGGGTTCAAGCTGCTTTTGCTGTGTCAGCCAATCCAAAATTCTCCTTAGGAACTCTGAGTGCAGCCACAGAAATACTTCATTCCCTTCTCTCTGTTCAAGCCTTTCACCCAAACGCAGCTTCTCAGCATCCACATGCTCCAGCACGTGCACCCTTTTCTCACGGGATAGTGGTGAATTCTGCATCAGCCCCATGCACTTCATGAATTATAAGGAAACAGTTTGTTGTATTATAGTCCTCCCTACACCTTGCAGAAGAATCTCAGCTCCAATGTTCAGAGCACTTCCTCCTCCTCTTTCCTCTTTTACACCAGCCTTAGTGTCACCATGTTGTTCTCCTTTCATGTGTTTATCTTTTTCTTTTCTCTGACTCAGGAGAGAATTGGTGTCTGTAGGTTCATTTGTTTTCAAGTTCTATCAGTTGGAAAACTTTATAGAGATCTGGAGTGCTGAAAGGTTACTCCTGTCAGGGCTCTGCATGGGGGAATTGCTGGCCATGCCTTTCGCTGCTAGTGGCGTGGTCCACAGCAGCACTGCACAGCCACACCGGTCATCGGCTCCATTTCACATCTCTCCTCACGTGAGGCACCGACAAGGAGAAGTTGCTGCTGCCGTTTCTGCCCTTCTGTCCGCAGCATGGCTGGCTAAAAGCGGCCAAGCAAGTACAGTTCATTGTGAGCCACGCTGAGATGGCAGCGGCCATGTGGCACCGCCCCGGCTGTGCGGTCCCAGCTGTGTGGCCTCTCCTGGACCACGAAGGCAGCAGCTGCTCCTGGCCCTGGCCACTCTCAACCTCGGCTGCAGGGCTGGGATTGCCCCCAGTGGCATGGCCCAGCAGCCCCTCCAGGAAAGGGCCCAGCAGCCCGCCTTGGGAAGGGGACCAGTGGTTCCCCCACCATCTCTCCAGGGAAAGGGAAAGAGGAATTGCACATCTTTTTCCCTCATTAAATATGTCATCACAGAAGCATTGCTAACTTCTCTAAATGGGCCACCCCATACACCAACCATCAGAGCCTTTAGGGATTGCCTCTGCCGGACATAGTACAAGTCTGGAGGAGCCTCCCCCTCAGAAGCAGCTTCTGTGGCTTTCTCTGCCACCATTACCAGCCAGGTTCTGCTAACCTAACACTGTGCAAGGAAAGCATATTAGAGCTGCAGGTAAACATCTACCAGTATCATTTTCAAGGAACACAAGGCAGGTTTAAATACAAAACTTATCATTTTCTGCAATCCTATACAAAATAATGCCAGCTCCCATTTTAGTTTTCAATGGAAAACCAGTGAATCCTCAGAATTTCCGTTTGCAGTTTACTAAAATATACAAGGAAGCAGTCAATGAAATGCAAAGTTTCTTTGAATTTTACTCTTTATTTTCTCTTTCCTTATGAGTGTTTCAACATTACAGAATTTATGAAATTAAGTAAAATTACTCAGCTTTTTCAACATGATGATTATTAATGATACAACCACATAAATTAAATGAAAAGTGAAAAAAGACACAATCTCTTGTATCTAAGAGGCCCACAACAAATGAGGAATATAAAGGGAAAGAATAGGACCATTACCATTCCAGATCTAAAAAGATAAGTTTGAAAAACATAAAATGGAAGAAAGAAAGATACTTCCTTTGAAAACAAACCAACTCTCAACCCACTAAGAAAGGCAGGACACAGTGTCAGGCTGCAGAAGTTGCTCCCCTGGTTGCTCTTTTAAAGGCTCCATCAGTCTGACCTACGTGAATCTTTTGGAAGCAACAAGGTGGAAATGAGGTTTCTTTGGGAGCTGGGCAGCTCTGGGCTATCAGGAATTTCTGCCTCGGCTTTGCAGCTGGGCTGCAATGTTTTTCACCAGTCTCAGGAGAAAAATTCCCCCTGTGGGAGGAATCAAGACTCATTTTGTGAGGCCAGAGAGCAATGAAGGGGTGAGTCCAGGCTCTCCATCTCCAGAGCAGAAGCACATCAGATCTTCCAGTTCTGGGAAGGAAAAGCCCTACTGATCAAGGCCAGGAAAAGGCTCTTGCACTGTTTCTCTGTGCAGTGCCAGAACATCAGGGATGCCACCAAAGCAGCAGGGGGATAAACTTGGGGACAACTTGAGCCTGATTTCTTGGACAAGTGTCTGCAGCCTGCAATCCCCCGAGCTCAGGCTGCACTAGCAGGTTAGCCACAAGCACTTGCCACTTCTCCGCGTGCCCAGCAGGACAATTGCACAAGGAATTGCACCCTCCTTAGTGCCCAGACTGGAAACAGAGTCTGGCATAAAGCACCTGCAGCCAACAGCCAGAGCCACGCTCAGGACTGGGCACATGCTTGGCTTTGTTGGGCTCAGTTCCATGCATCAGACTCAAGGACTCTTCCCTCTACACCTGCAGTGGGATCCAGCTCCAGAGGGAGCTCTGCTGCCTTGGCTTGTCTCCCCTCTCTCAGCCCATCCACCTCAGGCTTCACATTTCTGCTGAGTCTGAAGCAGAATGAGACAAGCCACGGGACAGGGGTACAGGGCTAATATTTTCAGGATACCAAAACCGGCTGCCCTTTACACAACAGGAGGAAGGGAAGCAGCTCTGAGCAGGCACTTCAATCCACCTTGTCCCACAGGAGCTGCCAGAGGTGCCTGTCAGACTGACCAACGTGGCTTCATTCCCTTTAGGGCCAGGTCAGACACAGAAGAGCATTTCTGAGCCCGCTGCTGCCTTTGACCCCAGTTTCTGCTTCAAAGAGCAACTTGGAACCCAGCCTGAAGGCTGAGCCTGACCTGCCCCAAGGAGCACATGGACTGTGCCAGCAGTGACACAGCACAGGCAGGGCCACAGCTCCCAGCTGATTGCCATGATCCACCCCTAGAGGAGGCATTCCAGCCTGCTTCTGTCCCCACTGGCTGCAGCTGGGCTTCCCCCTTTGCTTCCTTGGGGTGAAACAAGCTCCTGCACAAGATGATTCCAATCAATGCCAAACTTTGCCTCTATCCACTGCCTCTGGCAAAGCCTCCCTTGCCATTACCTCCAAGAGGAGGCAGCACCAGCTCTGCTTGCTTGAAAAGATGATTAATAAAGCAAAACCCAGCTGACTGGAATACTGAATTGTTAAATGCTTATTTCTTGCTCATTCCGGCAGGTTTGGAGCAGGAGGATTCTGTGCTGAGACCACTTTTGTTTGGGGGTTCCTTGCAGATTGATTTTGCTTGAAGTTCTCCAAGTTTTACAATTGTTTATGATCAAGCACCACATGGGGCAGGTGACATAAACTGGGCAGATCAAACTGTGCTCCTCTTTGTGGCCGAGGTTTGCAGATGCATTTAATGGATTTGGAAGTCCAGTTCCAAGATGAGAATTTTCTTTGGGGGATTTAATGCCCATTTCAATGGGGTAACTGCCTTGGGCTGACTGAGATGGTAATATCCGGCCTGGAGCTGGGGATGGTGCTTGCAGCAGCCTGGAGAAGGAGCTGTTGGATAAGTGGGAGGGAGCAGAGGTGCAAAAGCAAATGATGAGCTCATAGTTCCTGCCTGGGGAGGCCTGAGTGTCTCTGAGCCTTCCACTTTGCCCTGTGGCAGCAACAGCTGGATTGGAGCAGCCTGCCTCTGGCTGCAGTGCTTGAGAGGTGTAAATCCATCCAGGATGGATGGAAGACAGGAGCAGACAGGATCCAATGCAAACAGGATCCATCCAAATGGGCCCTAGAAAGTTATAAGGGGACTTGAGCACCTCTCCTATGGAGACTGGCTGAGAAAGCTGGGGCTGTTCAGCCAGGAGAAGAGAAGGTTGTGTGGAGACCTCGCAGCCCCTTCAAGGAGCTGAAGGGGCTACAGGGAAGCTGGAGAGGGACCCTCATCAGGAACTGCAGGGACAGGACAAGGGTCAGTGGCTGCCCACTGCCAGAGGGCAGGGATAGATGGGACGTTGGCAAGGAATTCTTCCCTGTGAGGGTGGGCAGGCCCTGGCACAGGGTGCTCAGAGCAGCTGTGGCTGTCCCTGGATCTCTGGAAGTGTCCAAGGCCAGGCTGGACAGAGCTTGGAGTAACCTGGGATAGCGAAGGTGTCCCTTCCATGGCAGGGGGTGGAACTCGGTGATCGTAAAGTCCCTTTTATCCCAAACCTTTTCCGATCTATGAAATAAGCATCCAGGTTTCTTTTATCAAGCTCCTTCCAGTGAAGGTATTCCCAGGTCCTGATTTTAACCGAAGATGGATAGCATAGAATATTGTTCTTTCACAGAGCACTCCTAGTTAACTTTGAGTCTGGTTACATCAAAGCTGCCTTCAGCTACTCCCCACATTCGTTCCTGCAATCTCCACGGCCCTTTGGATGAAAATTCCCTCTGTTGATTTCCCTTTGTCCAATTGAGCAGGCCATTTCCTCTAATAAACAGCTGCTGCTGTTGGGATCCATTTGCATTTGTTGCCTGTCAGGAGCCAACAAACAGGGGAGACACACTGGGGCAAAACCAATCCACAGCTTCTGCTATGCAGCACAGTTTTGGGATAATTTAGAGTGCTGCCAATTAATTCTGTGTGCAGACCAGTGACACAGGGTGTGTTTGCCTGGGCCACACTCTGTTTGTGGCCGTTGAGTTACAGACAATTGCATGAGAAGAACTCACATATTTGTGAAATGTCAGGAGATGCAGCCTGCAGGACTCAGAAGTAGGGGGAAGTTAATCTTTAAGTTTCTCCATCCTTCTGCACAGCTGCAAGTTCCAGGGGAATCCAAATGCACTCCTACCTCCACAGGCAGGAGAAGCAGGGCTATGGGCAGGTGTGAAGCTCCAGGATTAATAATTGTTTTAAAAAAACCATCAGGGAACTGTAGAAAAATTAGTTCCTGCCCAGTATGATGCTTCCTAAGTCTTCTCTATCTCTCTGAGGAATCTCTCTTGAAGTTTTTGAGTGGGAGGAAAACATTTAAAACATGGCATTTTCTGGCAACTGCCCACCCTGTAATCTGCATTAAAGCAGGGAAGTGATGCTGCTGGTGGGAAGGAGGTGGAGTAGGCAGGGAAAGGACTGGGCTCTGAGGTCTGCAGGTGAAGCTGCCCCGTGGCCCCTGCAGCCTGGGGTGGGTCCCAGGAGCAGCACCAGAGCTTTGCCTCGGCCTTCATGGAAAAGCAGGTGAGGCCAGAGCAGGGACACTGCAGTGACAGCACTGCAGACCGAACCAGACAGGTTCTGAAGAAAAAAATACTCCCCAAAAATTCCCTCGAGAGCCAGCAGCCATGCTGGTGTGTGCTGGTGTTGCCCACCACATTCCGAGGCAGCGCTTCAGACCCCCAGGGCACCGCTGGGACCATCCCTGTTACCTGTGGGAGCAAGGTGAGAGCTGAGGCAGGGTGGAGGTACTGACAGGGATGAGCAGCCCCAGGAATGTTTGACTCCAAAGGCTTTCTCACAGCTGAGGAGTTTGCAGCTGCCTCAGGGCAAAATCATTCTGAGTCTCCTGGGCAGCTGCACAGGAGGAAACATGCAAGCAGATTTTGGGGGTATATGCCTTAAATCCCTGAGAGCTTAGTGCCAGAACATCTCTCAAGATCTTGGTGAATGTGCCTGGTCTCCTGACAGGACAGAGCCCAGCAAGTTAATACCTGGCACACAAATGGATTGCAGTAGGGAGGTAGCACTAAGCTGGTTTGTAACTTCTTTGAGATATCAAAATAATATCACAGGGATAAAAAATTAGCTACTTTTAATGTGGGCTACTCCAGATTTGGAGTTTTTAGCCACACTCACCATCAGTGACACAATGGGTGAGGTTCCCAAAGTTTGCCTGCTCTGCACCCTGCTCTATTTATGCTGAGTGTCTGCAGCCCCCCAGCCCCTCACCTCCTCCTGTCCACGGCTGTCTTAGGCAAACCAGGCACCAAGGTTTGGAGGAGCCTGTGGAGTCGTTGTACCAGGGACCTGACACCTTCCAGCAGCCCCCACACCTTCTTCACCCTGCAAAAGCAAAGTACACAGGCTGAGTTTAGTGATGGCCGAAGGCAGCAAAGGGGAGGTGTTCATGGTAAATACACACTGTAATCATCTTTCCCATAACCAAGAGATGCTGTGGCATTCCTGTCAGCTTGGATCCCTTGGATCTTGCCTTCAGAGAACACCAAACCCCTCCATGTGTCCCTTCAGCCCCTGCTAAAGGCACAGCCCCTGGTTTGTGTGTCATTCCCTAATGCCTCTGCTGGGATGCTCTTACCCCTTCCTGAACAAGGCTGGGAGCCTGTAGGGCTGCAGCAGGACCTTTGCCAGTGGGTCCTGCAGTCCATTCACCTGCTCCTTCTTCCACAAGCCTGCACGCAGGAATGACAGCACAGAAGGAAATAAAGACCAGTAATTACAAACTATGAAATAAATGCAATAACTCCTCTTGCCCAGGTAGGTACTGAAGCCCAGGCCAGCGTCCAGCTGGAGCCACTCTTACAAAGTCTCTTTGCAATAGAAATATTTAATAAATAACTCAGTAATGTCTTAAATGTAACACTGCTGCTCTTGAAGGCTGCAGCAGCCCTAAAGCTGAGCTGAGCACCCCAAATCCTCTACCTGGCAGGAAGTAAGGGGTCAGGCACTGAGGGACCCTTTTGTACAGGCCGGGGTGTGTCCCATTGGATTTTCCAGAGTCATTCTTCCCACAGGTGCTGCCGAAGCGGAAATTGCCATCGAAGTAGTTAAAGCCAAAGGCATCTGGGAGACATGGAGAGAAGGGGATGATGTTTGTCTGTGTCACACCGAGGTGCCCCTCGGGTCCTGGGGTGCACTTACTGTTCCTGTACAGGAAAAGGGCAGTGTCCTGGTACCCCTGGGAGAAAATGTCGTTCAAGACCTGCAAGGAGAAACACTCGAGGTCATT
Organism: Passer domesticus; assembly: GCF_036417665.1. Lineage (NCBI taxonomy): Eukaryota > Metazoa > Chordata > Aves > Passeriformes > Passeridae > Passer > Passer domesticus. The sequence continues at coordinate 2,219,678 of NC_087498.1, forward strand.
AAAGAGCCCTGACCCCAGTCCTACAGGATCTGTCCAAAGCTGTTTGACTGTGGAGGGCTGGGGTGGCCCATTTGGGAAGGCAGCAAGCACTGGTTGGTTTCCAAACACCATAGCACCAGTCAGAGAAACACAGAATGATTTGGGTTGGAAGGGACCTTAGAGATCACCTGGTTTTTTCTGGTCCTTTGCAGGTTGTGGACCCCATCCCAAGCTGGACACCCATCATCAGTGTCCCTTCCCCAAAATGTACTGCAAAAACAGTGGGTGCTCTCCCCTCCCTTTGAAATCCCATTAATTAACAGTGGAGATTGAGCTGAACCTTAAATCTTGAGAGGGCAGGAGCAGCATTACTCTTTTAACCAGAACTAAGCTGGGAGAAGTCCTGGTGGGCTCACCATGGTGCTGGGTGGAAAGAGAGCGTAGCTGATCCTGCAGAGGTTCTCTATGGAGATCTGGATGCTGCCATTGAAGATCTGGAAGCAGAAGAAGATGGCGGGGCAGTCGCGGGGGCAGATGTCCAGCTCGCCGGTGAACGGGGACACGGTGATCACGGGCTCCTCCAGGCTGGACACGGGCTGCAGGCCCGTGAACCCTCCGTCCACGTAGCGCTGGGGGAGGAGCACAGGCAGGGTTTGCTTTGGGGCCTCTGTGGTGTCACTGAGTTGGGAGCCAGCAGCTGCACAGGTGACATTCCTGTCCTGAGCCCATCCCAGCTTGTCCTCCCCACTTCTGTCCCACCTGTGCTCTTTATCCCTTTGGCAGCTCCTTCCTCTGCCCTGCCTGTGGCACCCAGCCAGCTCCTTGACCAGGTCTGTAATCCACAGCAGTTATTAAAATGGAAATATAATTATTTTCATTCACAAAGCTTTGCACAACAATTTTTGGCAGTCAAGAGCCAATTCAGACATCACCGAATGCACAGGGTTTTATAACTTTCAAGTCCTGAGCTTGAGCAGTAGGGCCCCCATGTTTAATAATGGTCTGCAGATTCATGAGGGATTACATACTGGGCAAGGAAAATGTCAATTGCTCTATTCCAAAAGAAATCTGGATTTACCACCCGCCTCAGTGGTTCTGGAAGTTGCAACTGATGGAATTAAATGAAATAACAGGGGAGAGAGGGCTCACAGAGCAATCACAGACCTGGGGATGGGTTGGGTTGGAAGGGACCTTAAAGCTCATCCCATTCCACCCCCTGCCATGGGCAGGGACACCTTCCACTATCCAAGGTTGCTCCAACCACGTCCAACCTGGCCTTGAACATTTCCAGGGACCTTAGAGACCCTGAAGGGGCTCCAAGAGAGTTGAAGATGGACTGACAGGGAGTTGAAGGGATGGAGCCACAGGACAAGTGGGCAATGGCTTCCCACTTCCATTAGAGTTAGATGGAATACTGGGAAGAAATCCTTCCCTGTGAGAATGGTGAGGCCCTGCACAGGTTGGCCAGAAAACACTGTAAAACACTGCCACTGGAAAACACTGCCACAGGAAAACACTGCCACTGGAAAACACTGCCACAGGAAAACACTGCCAATGGAAAACACTGCCACAGGAAAACACTGCCAATGGAAAACACTGCCACTGGAAACCACTGCCAATGGAAAACACTGCCACTGCAAAACACTGCCAATGGAAACCACTGCCAATGGAAACCACTGCCAATGGAAACCACTGCCAATGGAAAACACTGCCACTGGAAAACACTGCCAATGGAAACCACTGCCAATGGAAACCACTGCCAATGGAAACCACTGCCACTGCAAAACACTGCCAATGGAAACCACTGCCACTGGAAAACACTGCCAATGGAAAACACTGCCACTGGAAAACACTGCCAATGGAAAACACTGCCACTGGAAAACACTGCCACTGGAAAACACTGCCACTGGAAACCACTGCCAATGGAAAACACTGCCACAGGAAAACACTGCCACTGGAAAACACTGCCACTGGAAAACACTGCCAATGGAAAACACTGCCACTGCAAAACACTGCCAATGGAAACCACTGCCAATGGAAACCACTGCCAATGGAAAACACTGCCAATGGAAAACACTGCCACTGGAAAACACTGCCAATGGAGAACACTGCCACTGGAAAACACTGCCACTGGAAAACACTGCCAATGGAAAACACTGCCAATGGAAAACACTGCCACTGGAAACCACTGCCAATGGAAAACACTGCCACTGCAAAACACTGCCAATGGAAACCACTGCCAATGGAAACCACTGCCAATGGAAACCACTGCCAATGGAAAACACTGCCAATGGAAAACACTGCCACTGGAAAACACTGCCACTGGAAAACACTGCCAATGGAAAACACTGCCACTGGAAAACACTGCCACTGGAAAACACTGCCACTGGAAACCACTGCCAATGGAAAACACTGCCACAGGAAAACACTGCCACTGGAAACCACTGCCAATGGAAAACACTGCCACAGGAAAACACTGCCACAGGAAAACACTGCCAATGGAAACCACTGCCACAGGAAAACACTGCCACTGGAAAACACTGCCAATGGAAAACACTGCCACTGGAAAACACTGTCAATGGAAACCACTGCCAATGGAAACCACTGCCAATGGAAACCACTGCCAATGGAAAACACTGCCACAGGAAAACACTGCCACTGGAAAACACTGCCAATGGAAACCACTGCCAATGGAAACCACTGCCAATGGAAACCACTGCCCCTGGAAACCACTGCCAATGGAAAACACTGCCACTGCAAAACACTGCCAATGGAAACCACTGCCAATGGAAACCACTGCCACTGGAAAACACTGCCAATGGAAAACACTGCCACTTGAAAACACTGCCAATGGAAAACACTGCCACTGGAAACCACTGCCAATGGAAAATACTGCCAATGGAAACCACTGCCACTGGAAAACACTGTCCCTGGAAAACACTGCCAATGGAAAACACTGCCACTGGAAAACACTGCCAATGGAAACCACTGCCACAGGAAAACACTGCCACAGGAAAACACTGCCAATGGAAACCACTGCCACTGGAAAACACTGCCACTGGAAAACACTGCCACAGGAAAACACTGCCACTGGAAAACACTGCCACTGCAAAACACTGCCAATGGAAACCACTGCCACTGCAAAACACTGCCAATGGAAACCACTGCCACTGGAAAACACTGCCAATGGAAACCACTGCCAATGGAAAACACTGCCAATGGAAAACACTGCCACTGGAAAACACTGCCAATGGAAAACACTGCCACTGGAAAACACTGCCACTGGAAAACACTGCCACTGGAAACCACTGCCAATGGAAAACACTGCCACAGGAAAACACTGCCACTGGAAACCACTGCCAATGGAAAACACTGCCACAGGAAAACACTGCCACAGGAAAACACTGCCAATGGAAACCACTGCCACAGGAAAACACTGCCACTGGAAAACACTGCCAATGGAAAACACTGCCACTGGAAAACACTGTCAATGGAAACCACTGCCAATGGAAACCACTGCCAATGGAAACCACTGCCAATGGAAAACACTGCCAATGGAAAACACTGCCACAGGAAAACACTGCCACTGGAAAACACTGCCAATGGAAACCACTGCCAATGGAAACCACTGCCAATGGAAACCACTGCCCCTGGAAACCACTGCCAATGGAAAACACTGCCACTGGAAAACACTGCCAATGGAAAACACTGCCACTGGAAACCACTGCCAATGGAAAACACTGCCACAGGAAAACACTGCCACTGGAAACCACTGCCAATGGAAAACACTGCCACAGGAAAACACTGCCACAGGAAAACACTGCCAATGGAAACCACTGCCAATGGAAACCACTGCCACTGGAAAACACTGCCAATGCAAAACACTGCCACTGGAAAACACTGTCAATGGAAACCACTGCCACTGGAAACCACTGCCAATGGAAAACACTGCCAATGGAAAACACTGCCACTGGAAAACACTGCCACAGGAAAACACTGCCAATGGAAACCACTGCCAATGGAAACCACTGCCAATGGAAAACACTGCCAATGGAAACCACTGCCAATGGAAACCACTGCCCCTGGAAACCACTGCCAATGGAAAACACTGCCACTGCAAAACACTGCCAATGGAAACCACTGCCAATGGAAACCACTGCCAATGGAAAACACTGCCAATGGAAACCACTGCCAATGGAAAACACTGCCAATGGAAACCACTGCCAATGGAAACCACTGCCAACGGAAAACACTGCCACTTGAAAACACTGCCAATGGAAAACACTGCCACTGGAAACCACTGCCAATGGAAAATACTGCCAATGGAAACCACTGCCACTGGAAAACACTGTCCCTGGAAAACACTGCCACTGGAAAACACTGCCAATGGAAACCACTGCCACAGGAAAACACTGCCACAGGAAACCACTGCCAATGGAAACCACTGCCACAGGAAAACACTGCCACTGGAAAACACTGCCACTGGAAAACACTGCCACTGGAAAACACTGTCAATGGAAACCACTGCCACTGGAAAACACTGCCACTGGAAAACACTGCCACTGGAAAACACTGCCAATGGAAAACACTGCCACAGGAAAACACTGCCAATGGAAAACACTGCCACTGGAAAACACTGCCAATGGAGAACACTGCCAATGGAAAACACTGCCACAGGAAAACACTGCCACTGGAAACCACTGCCAAATGGAAAACACTGCCAATGGAGACCACTGCCACTGGAAAACACTGCCAATGGAAACCACTGCCCCTGGAAAACACTGCCACTGGAAAACACTGCCAATGGAAAACACTGCCAATGGAAACCACTGCCAATGGAAACCACTGCCAATGGAAAATACTGCCAATGGAAACCACTGCCAATGGAAACCACTGCCACTGGAAAACACTGCCACTGGAAAACACTGCCAGTGGAAAACACTGCCACTGGAAAACACTGCCACTGGAAAACACTGCCAGTGGAAAACACTGCCACAGGAAAACACTGCCAATGGAAAACACTGCCACTGGAAAACACTGCCAATGGAAACCACTGCCACTGGAAAACACTGCCAATGGAAACCACTGCCCCTGGAAAACACTGCCAATGGAAAACACTGCTAATGGAAACCACTGCCAATGGAAAATACTGCCAATGGAAAACACTGCCACTGGAAAACACTGCCACTGGAAAACACTGCCACTGGAAACCACTGCCACTGGAAAATACTGCCAATGGAAACCACTGCCAATGGAAACCACTGCCACTGGAAAACACTGCCACTGGAAAACACTGCCACAGGAAAACACTGCCAATGGAAAACACTGCCACAGGGAACCACTGCCACAGGAAAACATTGCCACTGGAAAACACTGCCAATGAAAACCACTGCCAATGGAAAACACTGCCACAGGAAAACACTGCCACTGGAAAACACTGCCAAATGGAAAACACTGCCACTGGAAAACACTGCCAATGGAAACCACTGCCACTGGAAAACACTACAGCTGGAAAACACTGCCAATGGAAACCACTGCCAATGGAAACCACTGCCAATGGAAACCACTGCCAATGGAAAACACTGCCACTGGAAAACACTGCCAATGGAGAACACTGCCACTGGAAACCACTGCCACTGGAAAACACTGCCACAGGAAAACACTGCCAATGGAAAACACTGCCACTGGAAACCACTGCCAATGGAAAACACTGCCAAATGGAAAACACTGCCAATGGAAAACACTGCCAATGGAAACCACTGCCAATGGAGAACACTGCCAATGGAGAACACTGCCACTGGAAAACACTGCCACTGGAAAACACTGCCAATGGAAAACACTGCCAATGGAAAACACTGCCACTGGAAAACACTGCCAATGGAAAACACTGCCAATGGAAACCACTGCCAATGGAAAACACTGCCAATGGAAACCACTGCCCCTGGAAAACACTGCCAATGGAAAACACTGCCACTGGAAAACACTGCCAATGGAAAACACTGTCCCTGGAAAACACTGCCACTGGAAAACACTGCAAAATGGAAAACACTGCCACTGGAAAACACTGCCAATGGAGAACACTGCCACTGGAAAACACTGCCACTCTAAAACACTGTCAATGGAGAACACTGCCCCTGGAAAACACTGCCAATGGAAAACACTGCCGAGCTCCTCCTTCCCCTCCCTCAGACAAGCAGAGTATGGAAATGCTCAGGGCTGGGGGAGGATCCTCCCACGAACTCTCGATATCTTAGCTGTGCAAGTCAGCACCTGAGCCGAGGGATGAAGCTGCAGTGCAGCCAGGCCCTGCCCTGGATAACTGGATTGTGTCTCAAGGTCCCACTGTGGGCGTCCTCTTATCTCACTCAGACATCTGTAAGGTCATCCACACTCTGTCCATGGGCAAAGCAGGAGAGGGCTCTCCAGATGGCAATTCCACCCAGCTGTCATCTTAGGATGTGGCGAAGAATAAGCTGATGGGCTTTATCATCCTCCATCAACTAAAGCAAAAGCCTGGACACACTTATCCCTCCCTGGTCTATGCATTCCTCCTTTACTGAGGAGTGTAAAGCTCAAACCAAGAACACCCTGCTGGGAGTGTGTGTTTTAGTGGAAATATCACTCACCACTCCTCTGTAGGATGGAGGGATGAATCCACAGTAAATTGGAAGAAAGCAGCTGCAGAGGAGAGCCTGGGGAGGAGAGGGATTGCAGAAGTCAGTGTTCCTGTCAAAGTTCTTCTGGACAAAAGCTGCTGATGTGGTGCCTGAAAATCCAGCCTTGACAAAGTCTGGAACCAGGCTGTTGGTGCCACCTGGACTTTGCTGGGGACTGTGGCAAGAAAGGCTTCAAGAAAGGGAAAACATCTGATTTCACTGAAGTGGAAACACTTCTCTGGAGCAGGGAGCAACACTGCATTTTTACATTTTATAGCTGCCAGAATGAATAGTTGTAATGAATAGTTATAATGAATAGTTGGCACAGACGTGCCAACTGGACACAGTTGGACACAGTTGGGACGTCTGTGTCCAACACTGTCCTTTGATGGTGGCAAGCTGAAGCTTTGGGGCCAATTTCCATCTATGCAGGTTTTTGGACAAAACCAAGACACCTTCACAAGGTATCCTCACCCTGCTGGGATTTGTCAGTGGTGAAGCCACTGCTGGGGCATTTGCAACCACTTCCCACCAATGTCATCAGCTGGGAATGAGCACCCCAGGCTCCTGGGCTACCTAGAGGAGGCACCATGGAGTGAACTCCAACACCTCTGTGGAGCTGCCATCTTCTGCTGTCTCCCTGGGACAAGGGACCCAGGACCTCAGGGTCAGCTCTGTTAGGATTTTACCCTGGTATTCTCTCCCCAGCAGATAATTTACTGGTTAATGAGCTGCTTGTCATTCAGCAGCAGCTTTTTCCAGCTCTTTCCTCCCAGGAAAATGCTGAGGCAACAAGAAAACCATTGCCAGATGGCTGAGGAGAGACCTGTAGGGAGAGCTGAGAGGTCACACCAGCACTGACAGGGCTTTTGCAAAGTCACTATTAGAGCCCCAACATCAGCTCTATCAGGCTGGAAACAAACCTGCTGCTTTTTTTAGCATGATTTGTTCCATCTGATCCTGGAACTCAAACCTTCCTCCCCACGCTCAGGCTCATGCAGCCCATTGGGGTGGGATCATGGCTCTGTCAGAGCCTCCTGACTCTCTCCCCATCTCAGGTAGAAAAAGTGCAGTTAAAGCCAGCAGCACTTGGGTATGTCCATCCCAGGCAGACAGTGGAGACCTTCCCCATGTCGCTGTTTAGTAGGAAATGACAAAGAGACAGTCAGAAGGCTGAGTGCCATAAACATGTGTCATTACTTGGAACTGCTTTTATACACTGATCGATACAGGTGGACCTATTGGTCATTTAATCAATACATTTCTCCTGACTGGCTAATTAACAAGATGCCCATTTATAAACAATCTTATGAGAATAACAAGAAAACAGACATTAGTAAAACAACACCTGCAGTTTTTTTTTTTAATAATTGGCTATCATTGTTTATCTCCAACTCCCTAAAGTCTCCCAGGCTGACTCTAGGAAAACTCATCTAGTATTCTCACTCTCTGACCAGGCTGTCACGTCCACACCCATGGCACCAGAGGAAGGTCTCTGCACCTGAATGAGCTCCTCCTTGGAGCTGAACTCCGAGGCCATGACGTTCTGGCCGTCCACCACGCGTGTCAGTGAGATGTGCAGCCGCCCCGAGGCCAGCAGGTAGGAATCCTCGGGCAGCATCCGCTGCAGGACCGTCTTCAGATTGGCCAGCAAGCTGCACTTGGGAGACAGGGGGCCCAGGATGGTTTTCCTGACTTCTGTTGCCAGTGCAAAGAAAAACTCCTTTAGGTCATCTGAAAGAGGCAAGGGAAAGATGGAGAGAAAGTCAATATGCCTGCTGCACTGACAGTTATATTTTAAATCTTATTTTTAACACTCCTCACAAATAAAGCTTCTTGCAGCCCCTCTGTGTTACCCTGGGATGATACTGCTGCTACAGTGGGGGACACTGAGGCAGGGCAGAAAGGGGGGCATGACCCCCATAATGTCCTCAAAGGACATCATGTCTTTATGTGACCCCAGTGGTGAAATCCCCACCTGCACCAGGGATGGGGCCTCAAGATGTTCCTGGTCGGGATTAGGGAAAGGTTCCAGAGAGCCCCAGGAAGGGGGACACTGAGTTATCCTTGACAACGTGACTTGCATGACACATTCCTGTCTTCCACCTCCAGTTTTCCACGTGGGCAGCCCCAGGCTTTACAGGGAGCTGGACTGGCTCCTATGTGAGGATGAGGGGCACCAGCTCTGCCCAGGGGAGTGAAGGTGTCTCTGCCAGGTGTCCTGGCTCCACATTGCTGGCATTCCTGGCTCACCTGAGCTCCAGGCAGGTGTTAAGAGCCATGACATGTGTCAGCACATGCCAGGAGCTGGGTTAAAGGAGCAGAGCCCTGGAGCCCCGGCCGAGGGCTCAGGAGACTCCAGGTTTTAAAGGTTTCATAGTGATGGGGAGGAAGAGGAGTGCAGCAAAATCTGCAGGCAGCCTGATCCCATAGAGGGAATTTGGTGCCTTTGCTGACATGGAAAACTCACCTGGGGTGAGTGAAACCCTTGCAGTGAAATTTGTCCAGCACCAAAGCTGCAAAGAGCTGTCCTTGCTCCCAGGGCTCCTGTGGGCTCCCTGGGACCCTGCAGCAGCACGGGACCACGGGCCTGGCTCAGCACCAAGGCCTTGCAGGGGCAGAGGTTTCCGTGCGGTCTCGTGGGATTGTGTGGACGGACAGACGGATTAAGTGCAGTGTCCTGAAGGCAACTGGAGCAACACAGGCGTTAAGAGGGGTCATGTGTGCTTGAGCAGATGCTGAGGCCACACGGGGCAACGATTAACACGGGGCGGGTTTGCACAGAGGGGATGCTGAAAGAGCCTGACCTCCAGGGAGGAGGGGCATCCCAGGTCCCTGTCTGGCTGCTCTGTGTCCTGGAAATGGGGGAAAACATGGAAAAACTGCCCACAAGCTGCCGGGTAAGAGGTGAGAGCCGAGCCCAGCTTTGCGGAGCGAGTGAAGGATGAGCCTGGCAGCAATGTGACTGTCCCTGCCTGCACCAGCCTGGTGGCAAGCATGTCCCCACGAGGTGACTGGTGGGGTCACAGAGGACAGCCTGGCTCTGGGAGCTCAGAGCTCCTCAGACAGCCCAGGGCAGGGGACAGACACCTGACTGCAGCCACCCGTGAGCCACCAAACACACCTTTCACCTTCGTTCTGACCCAGTCATCCCCAGTATGAATGTGACAGAGCTTGTGCCACATGCATTGTCCTTGTTAGAAACCTGACCAGAGTCATCACTATCCAAAGTGTCTTTTGTTCCTCTGGGGAAGACATTTTGGGCACAAGATCATCTCAGCCCCTCTAAGTGGATGGTGATTTCCACCTCCAGGGAAGCAGATTCCAGTTCAGATCCAGTTCAGGACTGGTGCCACTGGCAAGAGCAGTTGCTGAATGTATTTTTACTGCTGGACAGCCCCAGCTCCATCCATTACAGCTAGCAGGAGGAACCAGAAAGTTTGGGGCCCTTGCTTATTTGTGGAGGAGTTCATCCCCATGTGGGTAGAAATGTTCCTTTCTGCCTTATCTAAACACATTTGCCAATGTTTTGAATTATTTTTAGCTGCAGAAGAACAGTTTCAGCATCCACCAGAGGTTTCAGGAGCCATATGTTCCCTCCCAGATTCCTCCATCATTGTTTGGTCCCCAAAACCTTCTGCTCCTCCTAAATGTCCCCATTGCTTGAAGCAGAACTTGGATCAGGCTTTAGAGCCTTAAGTCTTGTGGGCACTTGTTTACACATGGGCACTAATTGGAAATATGGGAGGATGTGATTATTAAAAGTGGATTAACTACTGTGAATTAATTCTACACATCTTGTTGCGAGAGGAGCCTGTTTCCACATGGTTGAAAGAGGGTCAGAGGAAAACCCCTTTAGCAGAAATAGGAGAAAATCCAGCCCTGGTCTGGAGCAGACTGCTGTTCTTCCAGGAATATCCTGCTGGAGCACCGGGGAAAGGTTCACCTGGAGTTGGGAATCCCTTGTCCTGGGAAGGCTGAGGGGGATCAGCAAACAAGGCTGTCAGCTCTATAGATACCTGTGTGACAGCCACTCGTGTCCCTTCATAGCCACACATCCCAAGAAACCTGATCCATAGGGAAAAGAGGGTTTACATGGGTAAATCCAGCCCCTGGGACTGCACAGACTGGCTTTGGGACACACCTCAGCACCCCCAGAGCAGAAGGGCAGGAGATCTGCTCCTCCAGCAGGAGCAGGAAGAGGAGCCAGTGGAATATGGAATTTGGAATGACAGGCACATCCAGATTTCCCCCTGTAATTTCTGCCCACTGAGCCAGGGAACACTCGGGCTGTCAGAACCGGCTTTTTCACCTCCCAGAACTGCGCTGTGCTAGCTGCCAAGGTGGCGACACCTTGGGTTTCTGTAATGCCTGGTGAGCGAGGAGAATTCCACCAGCCCCACCACCCCCCAGCACCCCGAGGCATCCCCCCAGGGTTTATGGAGCAGAAGAGCTCCTGGAAGGACTCGGGGCCGGGGTTTTCTTACCGAGGCCGACGCCGCACACGACAGCGGCAGCGATGAGCGACCCGGCCGAGGAGCCGTAGACCTTGCAGGCAGACTTGAGGAGCTCGGGAGCCAACTCCAGCAGGGACTGCACCACCCCAACCTGGTACAGGGCCAGGAAGCCACTGCCCGAAAAGGAGAGCGAGAAAGGGGTGCTGGAAGCCCGGAGATCCTCCACAGTCATCTCGGGATCACAGCAGCGGATCTGGCTCGAGCTCTTGGGGGTGTCCTTTTCCACCAGGTGAACCTCAGGCTCTCTTCTCCTCTGCTGCCTCCAGGCTCATCTCTAGCTGCAGAGGAGTCCAGAAGAAGGATTTTCTGCCTTCTTTTATGACAGCTCCCCGAGGCGTTGAGATTCGCGAGCTATTTTAATTGCTGCCTGTGCTAAAAACAGAAATTTTCCCCTGATCAAAACAGCTCTTATAATCCTCAACCACAGCCAGCTCGGATGCTCAGGGCTGAATCAGGGCTCGCCTCTCGTGCCAACAGGTCTGCAGTGCCCCAGGAGCCCTCCCAGAGAGGGTCCTGGTGTTATTGTGCCCGTCACACTTGGGAACGTCCGTGCAAAAATTCCTCTTCGCTTCATCCTTCCTTCATCAAAGGGTGTTTTCCTAAATTGGATTCTCCATCAATCCCAGCTTAGGCACAGCTCAGTACTGAGTGAGTAAAGACTTGTATAAGACACTTAAAGCCAGAGGGTGTTACACAAGGGGTGGATGCAGGGCGTTACATTGGGTTAGGTTTGGAAATACTCCTTAACTTTGCTCCCTGTTGGAAGGGTTTTGCCCTTGCCTGACCCTTGGATATTGTTTGCATCAGGCAAAAACCAAAGACCTGGATTTGCTTTTTTCTCCCCTCTCATTAAGGCCTTACAGCAGCACCACATTGCCCAGACCTGTGGTTATTGAACTAGAATCAAACTGCCTTTGAACTGCCTTCACTGCCTGATTATAAAACCAGGGAGAAATGCCATAGATTTCTTGTCTTTTCAGCCTTAATGATCCGATGCTGCTGCCAACATACAGAACAAAAATTGCCATTTTAACAGATGTATTTATTAAGTACTGGTAAATATTGTCTTGTTTCTGTTGTCCAAATCCATAGAGCTGCACGCTGAGAGGAAACATTCCCTGGGTTAGAATTAGGCCTGTGTATACAACACAACGTGGGCATGTGGGTAAGGAATAAAACTCTCCTTCCCTGTGTCCATGTACCAGCCTGGCCAGAACAGTGCAGCATGGTCCCAGCATCCTGATACCACCTTTGCAGTGCTGCTTCACCCCAAATTTTCATACATTTTCCCTGCCCTCTCCAGCCATGACTGTGTCCCCAAGACAGGAATTGGAGCAGAGTTCCCCACACTGACATTTAAAAATGTCCCTGGGTTGAAATGTCACCAGGAGCAGCAGGTGGACATTGCCTGGAACCCCCCAGGTAGATATCACAGCATGGCCAGGGCTGGGCTCTGGTGCTCCCTGGATGTCAGGACACACAGGAGGAGGTTGCCAGCTCCAAGGTATATTTAATAATGAATGGGATCATCCTGGAGGTGAACAACTGCCTGAATTAGGGCTTCTGGATCCACAGCCTTACTGGAGGCCCTAATTTCTTGCCTTTCCACTGTCTGATGTTTCTCATGATCCCCTTGCTGGGTGAGTCTCCCACACACCCCAGCCTCTCCTCCAGCCTCCTGGAGATATCAAAGCTTTGATCTGTGTGATTGGTGCCACTGGCTCCTCCAGCCCTTGGGAAAGTAAATCCCCTCATTTAAAGGATTTTCTTCCAGCACTAGCAAGTTCATGAAGGACAAAACTATCACCTGTTGTTGTGACTGGTCTAGACACGCCAGGGCACTGGAAGTGCAGAGGGTTTGTGTGTTCTAATGAGTTGTTCCCATGCTCCCTGTGCATTAACTGTTCCTATTGCTTGCCTCAGGCCCCCGGGACTCCATCAGGCTCTGCACAAAGAGGTGTAGGATGCTTCTGCTTCACTCAGCCCGTGCACCTCCTCAGCCATGCCCAGCTCTGACTGCCAGGGTTTGGCAAAGGTGTAAATGATCCCCTGGGAGCTGTGGGAGCACACTCCTCTGTCCACACACAGCTCTGTCCTGCACTCAGTCACGGGGGCTCCTCCAGCAGGGCCAAGGTGCCAAATCTCCCCCGCACCCTCCCCAGCTGCCAGCTCCATGGCCCAGGACAGCATCCAGGAGGCATCATCCTGCCTGGCTCAGTTCCACGCTCCCGTGAGATGAAACCTTGTCATCATCCTCTTAGTGACAGCAAATTTTGCATTAATTGGCTCATTAAGTGCCGGGCTGATTTTCTAAGCTGCCCTCCCCCCGCCCCTGCACTCCCAAGCAGGATTAGTGGGGCCTGACAGCTTTGGAGACACAGGATCCTGGGATGGTCTGGGGAGAAGCCCCCAGCCCACAGGAGCCCTGGCTGGGCTGGGGGCTGTGCAGGGCTGTGTTTTGCCCAGGCAGGATCCTGTGGCTGCCCAGATGGCCGGTGCCCGTGAGCCGGGGATTTTCGTGCGAGGCGATTGTCTTCGCTGAGGGAAGCCACAACGGGGTGTTTAGGGCAGGATGAAGGTAATGCCAAGAGCTGGAAACGGCTCAAACCCCCAGGACTAATAACTTGCCCTTCTTTAAAACCTTCTTAATATCTTCAGTGGTCACAGGCAACCGAGTCCCAATTTTATAACCAGGAGATTAATCCAAGGCGCTGGGAAGGGACGTGGGCTCCAAAAGCCACCAGCCCTGGGGTGCTGCACGAGGGCAGCTGTGGTTCTCCCCGCCTCATCCCACCATGCCCAGCTGGAGCAGCATCCCTGCACTCTGGGTTGGGTTTTCTGAGAGCAGGAGCCTCTTGTGCAAGGGGCTGGGCAGGTTTTGGCTCCTTGTTTCCCCAGCACGGCTGCCCCGATGGGTGGGAAAAGGTCCCATGGCAGAGAAGGAGAGTTTGGTCAGCTGTGGTATTTGGAATAGCACAGGAGAGGGGAATGGGAGTCTTCCTCTCTGCTGTTTCACCTGGCAGGTGCATCCCACGTGCTGATGGAAGATGATAACCTCTGGGACAGAGGATATTTGACTTTCCACTGGGTAGCCCGTGAGGAGACAAAGCCCTTTTCTGCTCCATGCAAATCCCAACACATCCCTGGCACAGCACGAGCTCAGATGCAAAACAAATTGGGGCATCCTGTGACCCTCTAACCACATCCCAGCAGCAGCTCACCCAGCCCAGCAGAGCCCCACGGGTCTGGGCAGGGAACGGGAATGTCGGGGCTGTTGCAAACAGACGAGGGCGGTTTCAGTCTCTCCCACAGTAAAATCTCCTGGGTTGGTTTCCAGCCAAAAGGAATCGCAGTGTTGACACTGCACTCGTTGTTGGCAGGAGCCAGGAGTGGGATTTAATGTTTTCCACACTCTAATTACCCCAGGCTGAATTAGATGGAGCCCTGCATGTTGTCCCCCCTCCCTCGGCAGCTGGTGACTCAATCCTGTGGCTGTCAAACACAGCCCTGAAGGCTTTGGGGACGTGGATCTGGGTGGGGAAGAGCTGCTTCTGTCCTGTAAGGGCTCTGCTTCCCCTTTTTCATTTACTTTGGGTTTTAAAAGGACCAAGAAGCTCAGATCCTCCAGGAGAGGAGGTGCTGGGCAGACCTGGGCTGTCACCAGTGGCCCGTGGGGGATTTTCACCTCAAATGTGGCAGTGACAAACACCCACACGTTTGTTTGCCACCACCATCACCTTCAACCCACTAGAGCACCCCTCCTGCACAATGCAAACCCAAAAAGTTCATCTCCTTCACCCCAGGACAGCTCCACCCTTGCAGAGGAGATGCTCCTGCTGCTGCCACCACCCCGAGCCCTGGCAACCCCCCCACCCAGCCCAGAGCTGCCTTAATCCATGGCCCTACTTAGGGGTCTGGGCAAAGATTAGCTGGAAACATTCCCAGTGATTAGGGCTTAAATCTCTTTGGCATTTCACATCTTCTTAGAGCTCCTAGGTGAGACCCCAGCAGCTGTAAATCCCCTCAGTCCCTGAGGATGTTACAGCTCCTGCACCGCCTGGGAATGAGCTTTACCCAGTTCTTGGTGTCAGATCAGGCTGCTCTGGGTAGTAAATCTCCTTCTGCTGGAAAGGGAAGGCCTATAAATTGTAAAAATGGCAGGACAACACTGTGTGTCTGCTCTCAGAGTCCCTTGTGCCACTTGGAATTTGGCTGGAAAGGAGCAGCCCACAGCAGCTGGAGCAATGCAAACATTATTCCATCTATAACACAGCTCCCAGCAGACAAGCCTGGCTGGCATTTAGGCACCAATTTATTTGAGTTTTAGAATTTTTTTCAAACTGGATTCTTGGCTGGTAGCAGAAACTACAAAAATTATGCTGTACATTTACAAATACATTTAGAAAACAGGTAAATAAATACATATGTACAAACAGCAACAACCCCTGAGGTTCAACACAAGCAGTTGGCAGGAGCTAAAATATAAATACAGGGTGAAATTTGGACTCTGATTTACTGACTTTTCACCCCCAGACAGGTGGAGTTCAAGCATTTCACGCTGTTGGTTCTCCTGAAAAGATTTTAAATCCACAGCTCAGAAGGTCGCTCCACATCCAGGTCACCATCAGGGATTGTCCTCCCACCACAAATATTCATCCTTGGCTTCCCAGGCACCACAGGCCCCTCACAGCAGCTGTCAGTCTGGGCTGTCACAGTGGTCTGTCCTGAGCTTTTCTCTGTTCTGCTGTGACAGAAGAAATATTCTCAGAATCATGGAATACTTCGGATTGGAAAGGACTGTCACAGTGAGACAGCCACAATACACAGAGTATCACCATACAATATCAGAAGGCTTCAAACATCAGCCCTTCTTGTTCTTTAGCCCAGCCTTTTATACCCTCATGGTTCCTGCAGTGCTCCCGTGTGCCCTCTGCTCCCTTTGGTGGCTGCTCAGCACACCTGGGCACTCCAAGGCTCATTGCTGTCAGTGCTGCTCCCCTGCTGCTCTCAGCTGCACCCAGGGGGGATGAGGCTGGGCCAGCCCCATCCCACCCACACAAGCTGTGTGCCTACAAGGGACCTTTAAAGCTCACCCAGTCCCACCCCTGCCATGGGCAGGGACACCTTCCACTACCCCAGGTTGCTCCACGCCTGTCCTGGAACACTTCCAGAGACGGGCAGCCACATCTTCCCAGGGCACTTGCCCTAACTTGCTGCTGGGAGCTCAGCCCCAGGCTCACCCTCCTCCTTACCTGGAGAATTTTGCCGTAGGGTGCGAAGGAATCATCCAGGTATCGGGTGCCGAAGCCCATGATCCTGTTCACTGCCTGGCTGCAGATCCCCGCCACCGTGGCGGTGAGATGGACCGTGTAGGCAAACTGGATCTCCTGGGGGTTGACGTTGGGCCTGCTGGCTGTCAGCTCCCTCTGCACGTAGGCGTCAGCCAGGTTCTTGAAGGAGCTGTAGGACATGTCCCTGAAGAACAGCTGCAGCCGCGCGTCCTCCCTCACCTGGGTGGGAGACAAGAGAGCACACGTCGTGAGGGAAGGGCTCCGTGTGCCACCCTCGTGCTGACACCTTCACCCCACACCAGGACCCTCGTGCTGACACCTTCACCCCACACCAGGACAGACAGCCAGGCACAATCACACCCAGGCAAGGAATTAAAAGTTGGCGTTTCCTGATTTTCCTGGGTGTTTTCCTGCCCTGGGGAAATCAATGGTTTTGCTGTGTTTATTTTACAGCAGTGCAGAGCTTGGCCCGGATTCGCTCAGCCCCATCCAGCTCTCTCACCTCCCTGTCCAGCTCATCTCCTGCACTCCGGAGCAGAGCAACAATTCTCTTGATGGCTTCATCTGTAGAGAGAGACACCGGGTTATCTCCAGCCCTTTCTCCAAGCCTCATCTAGATGCTCTGTTTAGTCCCCAGGAAAAATTCCTTGAGCAGTGTTTATCCACCTCCATCCTTCCAAAACCCATTTCAGCCTATTGCCACGTGCCTTGTTACCCTTGTTACCCTCAGACAGAAAAATACTCTTTTACCCCTGAATTTTGTCTTTTTTGGGGTCTAGTGGAAGGTGTCTCTGCCCGTGGCAGGGGGGCTGGAATGAGGCATTCTTTAAAGTCCTTTCCAACCCAAACTCCATTCTGGGGTTCTGTGAATCTCCCTCTCCCCCAGCCAAACCCCGATGCTGAAAATCTCCCACCAAGTCTCCATCCAGCTCTGGGGGTTACAAAAGCCCCAGGCCCAGGCCTGACACAGGGGTGGATGCCATGCAGACTCTGCAGGGAACAAGTCTTCCCCGTGTTTGTTTCCAACACTCACCGACCCCGTCGGTGCCGGGGGGCTCTGGGGGCTCCCCACGCTCTCCTGCCGTGTCCCCCCGGCTCTCGCCGCCCTGCACGATCAGCCCGATGTCCTGGGACACCTGGGTGTAGCATCCGTCGGGCTGCTCCGCCTCTGCCAGACACAAACACAGACCCAGGAGTGAGGACTGGCTCTGCCAGCGCTGCCCACCCCGGATCAGCGCATTCCGAGGGTGAAGGAAGCAATGGACGACCTGCCCTGAATCCTCCAGAGCTCCCCAGGGGTCCCCGGGCAGGGTTTTGGCACAGGAAGGGCTGGGCTGGGGATGGTGTCCTGCGGGCTTTGCGTGCTCCCAGCCCCAAGGCCAACCTCAAGCAGCTTAACATTGGCCCTAGAGTGGCTTGGGATCTAATCTCAGGTTTTAACTAAACCACCATGACCCTTGGCTGCCAGAGGAGGAAAGCTCACCCTTGGGTGATAACTGCCCACAGCTGACTTGGGGTGACTGTGCCCAAAGCACGGGCACAACGACCCTTCCTGGGGCAGCAGCTTGGGTTGGAGTCTCCAAAACCTCTCCCAGGCCCCAGAAAACCCTGGGAGGGCGTTAGAAACCAGCACTAAACACCATGGCTTTGCCCAGGGAAGCCCAGCAGGGCCCTGCTGGCAGCAGGGCTGGGCCAGGGCTGGGTCGGGTCCCACCTGGCTGGGCTGGGCCCAGGACGTGCCGCAGGGGAAGGCAGCTGGGGCGCTTGCTCCTCGCCCCGGATCCCGGCTCTCCCCGCTCCTCCTCCCCGTGCTTCTTCAGGGAGAAAACCTTCTTGAGGCTGGGTTTCTTCTTCAGGGCTCTGCCCAGCGCTGGGGACGTGCTGGAGTCTACTCTGTGTTTTTTGGCTCCTTCTGGTTTGGAGCCCTGATTTTTGACATCTTTCTCCTTTGCTTTTTGCCCTGTGTTTTCCTTCTGGTCCTCAGGGCTCTTCTTCAAGAAGAGATTTAGGAAACCTTTCAGCCAGACTGGTTTTGAACCCGAGCGCTGTGTTTTGCTCTGGGAAGAGTTCTTTGTGCTTTTTCTCTTGGCTTTCAGCCCCTCTTTAGGCACCTCCTGGGCGGCTTTGCTGTCATCACCCAAAGTCTCCTCCAGGTCTGGTGCTTTGAGTCTCTCCTCCAGGTCCTTCCTGGGGCTGGCTTTGGCACTTGAGTACGTGCAGAAATCACTTTCTGACCGTTGTAGCCCATCCGTTTTCCTCCCTCGTCCTCTGTCTTTCTCCTGGAGGGTTTTTTTGGCCACCAGTGAGTTTTCATGGCAGCTCAGTGAGCGCCTGACATAAATCTCCAGCACCTTCTTGGCCTCTCGCCTGTCCAGAGAGAGGATCTTGCCTGACGGCTGCCTCCCCACATCCCACTGAGGCATCTCCTCAGCTGGAGCCCGAGTGCTGCTGTGGAGAAAAACAACATTTTCAGCCTGGTTTTTGCCTTCCCCAGGCGGCTGCACAGTCAGGTTGGGCTGGATGGAAACCTGCCCCGTGCTGGCACACAGGGGTGCTGTGGGTGTCTGGGGTCGTTAACGCTCCTGGTTAATGATCAGTCAGTTTTATGGTTGTTATCTGAGTGCTCCTGATGCAGATGGCTCACGCAGGGTTTTATAACCACAGACTCCTTGGTAAAGGAACCGAAACTGTGGAGAGGGGGAAGATGGGCTGGGCATATCCTAGAGGAGGAGCCTGGTCATCACCCAGGGGGTTTTACCCAGCAAGGACGTCACCCAGACACCATCCCATTATCCCATGGCAACTTGTTCCCACACCAACATGAAAAACCACACCCCAGGAGCACCCAGTGAGCCACAGAACCCAGAATTCAGAGTATTTCCCCTTAAAGAATTGGCTGCTAAAAATCATTCCAACCCCTGGAGAGGCCAGGGGATGTGGGCTCCTGCAAGTGGCCTTGGTCACCTTGTGATGACACAGCCCTTCTGTGAGCTCCCACCAGCACAGGGCTGGGAACAGAGCCCAGAGCACCAATCCCTGCCTTTCCCACCACCCTTTATATCTATAAGCAAAATTCAACCAAAGACACTGCTATTGGAAAACCAGAGAGCCAGGATGGTGCCTGCCTCATACTGATTTTACTTCCATAACCAATTTTACCCTTCAAAGAACCAGACCCAAACCAGACTTCTCCACCCCTGAACAGCACATGGGGAACCAGCACCAAAATCTGGCACGCTTGGCTGTACAAAGCACCCTGGAGCTGGGAATCAGCCTCTGCTGAGATCCAGAGATCATCACAAAACACAGCACACCCACCCACCCCACCTCAGCCTGCTTTTGTAATCAAAAAATCAGTTCCCTTCATGCGAGCCAGCACCAAAGCCCACCAAACCCCCAATAAAAAATTATCCCACTAAATTTACTCATGGCAAAGCCACGACCCCCACCCTACTTTGGTTGATTCCAATACATTGACCACAACGTTAGCTATTTTCTGGTTTGTTTTTTACCTTTCCATCACTTTTTGTGCTCCTTTGGACACAGCTCAAGACGAGCTCCTGGGCCACGGGTGCTGAGTGATCCCAGGCTCCCCTGGGAGGTGCCTTTTTATACCCTGGTGGCTGAGTTCACTCCTATTTTTAGCAGCCATCCAGGTAGGAGAGCAGCCAAGGCTTCCGCCTGGGATCCCGCTATCACCGCCCTCGTGGTGCAGATCAACGGGCGTGAGTTTCACTGGAGGAGAAAGCAATTTCCTTATGACAAGTAGCAGCAAAACAACACAGAATCACCTGTCACCTGCTGTAAGCACTGCCCTTTGAGACCAGCTATCTCAGGCAGCTGTTTGCCTTTGGGTTTGGTTTGGTTTCTTGTTTTTCACTGGGTGTGATGCCCGAAGTGGGCTCCTCTGGGTTGTTTCTGTGAGGGGAAGTCACCGCTTTCTTGGATGAGCAGGGTTTCAGTGCAGGAAGCAGAGTGCCCTGGAGCTCCCGGGCAGATCCTTGGAAGCCACAGACACTCTGGGACATGGCAATGTCAGGCTCCTGCACAACCCTGGGCATGGCTGGGCTGAAACATCCCTGAAACCCACCCTGGGTTCAGACAGCTCGTGCTTCCACCCTAAAACACGAACCAGCTCTTGCCCCAAATCCTTCCCACTCCCATGGCTCCCGCTCAGCCTCACCCAGGGATGGAAAATCTCCCACCAGAGCCAGCCCAACACCTACAAACTGCACCCAGATCGGACACCAAAGCTCCTTTTGGCCACCCAGTGCCCCCTCCCGTGGCTGTGGCATCCTCCGGCAGGTGCTTCCCACCATTCCCCATCGCTGCTTTGCCATCTGATGGCAAAACTCCGCACTGCAGCTCGCAGGGATGGGGCGGCAGCCGCAGACACGCAGGCTTTGGAAAACCCCGTCTTGGAAAACCCCTCGGGAGCATTTCCACCACAGCAGCGCTGTTTTCAGCTGGAACTGATGTTCAGCCAAGGTGTCTCCTGAATTAAAATTTTCTTTTCCTGATACGGAGTTCAGCTTGCAGTCAGGGCTGTTTTGTTTCTCTTTCCATAAACTCTCTGTGCTGTAATTTCCTGTGGCTGGGAGAGATCCAGACTGCATCTCTTCATTTTTCCTGAGCCCATACGGCTGAATCAGAGGCTGGTATTGATCAGGAATTACCTGGCTCAGTTTTTCAGCACACCCATCGACTGATAAACAGGTGAGGAACTTCCAGGCTGCTTCCCAACCCTTGTCCACATCCTTCCACGAGCAAGTCAATTCCAGGGGATGAGGAGGAGTTTCACAATCTCTTTTTTTTCCATTAAAAAAAAAAAATCCACATCCACTCGGACCATGGGGGTCAGTTTGGAGATCTTTCTACTGGAGATTCCCCAAGGCTGATCCAAACACCATCCCTGCTCATGATTCCACTGATGCCTCTTCCAGACACAGCCAGAAGATGGGAGAGCCAAACTCCAGGAGAAATCTTCACCTAAAATGTGATTCAGGACTGAGACCTTTATCCAAGCTCAGATCCCTCCAGGATTTGGGACATGTTTAAACCTAATGGGAGAGAGGCACAAGAAAAAGATGCAGGAGACTGAGATAAACCAAAATCCCATTACCAGAGTGGGGGCAAGAGATCTGCACCCAAACTTTTCATCCTCTTTTCTTATCAGTGCTGGGAGAGAACGAGGAAGCTGGCAGGAAATGCAGTGGTGAGGGGGGAGCACCCAGTGCTGGGGTTGGGGGGAAAAGCAGAACTAAACCCACGGGAACACAGCAGGGGATAAGCGGCTTCTGTGCCAGAAATTGCTTCAGAAGACAGAAAAAAACCAAGGGAGAGGCATTCCCCACATGGAGCTGCAAGGTGTGGAGGTTCAGAAGGCAGGGCTCAAAGCCCCTGAATTCCTTGGGAAGACACAGCCTGAGACTGGACATCAGGAGAACTCTCCTGTGCAGGAGGCTGGGACAATCTCCCGTGGGTGTCTGGAGGGGTTGGCAAACACCACCCTTGAGAGTCTTCTAGGCTTGGCCAGCCAAAGCCACAGCCAATCTAACGCAGCGTAGGAGGCCACTGTGTTTGATGCTGACCACAAAGATCCCTTCAAGCCAACAGCCAACCATGAGTCATCAACAGCCACGAGCCACCAGCCAGCCACGAGCCACCAAACAAGCACAAGCCACCAACCAGGCACTGGGCACAAAAACACAGCAGCTGCAGATCTGATCCGTGATGGTGGTGAGGAGGGAAGAATATGACCCATGGTGGCGGTGTTGAGGGGAACACCTGGACCATGGTGAGGTGTTGAGGGGAACACCTGGACCATGGTGAGGTGTTGAGGGGAACACCTGGACCATGGCAGGGTGTTGAGGGCAGCCACTGCTCCCTGCCCCAGCCAACCCATGGCCTCAGTGGAAACCTCTCAGCCCAGTTCTGCAGTTCCTCTGATCCAAGGGTGGTGGGCACCAGCCCCCAAAGCAAATCCTCTTTTCCTCCAGCCCTGGGTGTGGTTTTAGCTGCTTCCCCCAGCAGATGAGCAACGTGCAATGCCCTGCCCCAAACACCAGCAGATGTGGGGCTGCTGAAGGGTGGCTGATGTTCTGCAGGGAATGAAGCACCTGGAAACCTCTGGGAAAGCCCACATGAGGGACCTGTCTGTGTTTCACAGCCCCTGAACCCCAGCCATGCCAAAAGTCACCGAGAGCCGTGTGCTGTCCCTCCCCACACCCCCACACCAAACTCCTGGCACAAGCAGTTGTAATTTCGCTGTTTACTGACAGGGATGGGTTCCTGTTCCAGGAAAGCTGCAGGTTTACAGCCCTCCTGCCTCTGTTTGGCACAGGTATTTCTCCAGGAGGTACATGAAAGCTTCCTAGGAGCATGGACAAAGTTCATCATTCCAACCCACCCTTCCAAAGGTTTCCTTGGATTGTCACCGCCCAAGACCCCTCCAGAGCTGCCCAGGGAGGCACAAGGGGGGTTAAGGGCTTTTGGCAGCTTCCCAGCCAGGAAAGGAAATCCCCAGCCAAGCCCAGAGTGATCTTTAGTCACCACGGGAAAAGCAGGTAAAGAGAGGTCACCTCACACACTCCCTGTGAGCACAGCACAAGAGCCAGGACCACCAACTGCCACCTGCTCCAACAAAACAAACACAGGTGGAAGAAGCAGTGGGATCCTCAGGAGCCATCAGGGCTGGCTCTGTTGCAAGAAAGTGGAGTGGAAAGAGGAGATCAGGAAAAAGGCACCCATGGGTGTGTATCCCAGGAGTGTCACAGGGCATGGATATCACAGCTCCCAAGGAAGATCTGCTGTCCCACCAAAGCTGAAGGATTTCACCCCAAGAAAGATTTGGTGCGACTCTTTCCTGGGACAAAAAGCATCCTTTGGGGAGGGAAGGACGAGGTTTGGGTGCTTCACTGCACCTTCCTGCTGTGGAGCATCCCCAGGCTGCAGCTGGGTGGGTGCTGGCAGCCTTTAGCCCCCTCTCTTAGCAGGGACTGTGGCCTCCCCTCCCAGCCAGGATCTCCCCCAGGCTGTGACCTCACACTCATTTGCCCCACTAGAGCTCCTCGTTTCCTTCTCCTCCCCCACTCAAATTTTCAAGCACCTCTGCTCTGCCACTGAGCTGGTGATTTTTCCTGGAACTGAATCTCCTCAGGCAGCTCTCCAGAGATGTGGCACTGCTGAAGCTTTGCCATCCAGCCACCACCCATCCCACCACTGTCTCTTACTGCCTACTGCCCACCTAGCATCTCCAGGCTGCAGGTGTAAAGCAGTTTTGCAGGACCAAGACCAGTTACAGCCAAAGGGGCTGTAATTTCAGGCTGGCAGTAACCAGTTTTGGTGAAACCACGTGTTTGTGCTGTGCTCACCCATCAGCTGCTGAGCAGCTCAGACTGGTGACCTCTGGCTTAGCAGCTGCCAAAAGATGTTGGAGGAGAGATCTAGGTGCCCACAGGAGCTGGTTTTAAATGAGGAAAGCTTGGATTTCCCAGTTTCAGACCTTCAAACAGCAAGAAGTGAGATTTTCAACCTTACAGTCACAGCATTTTATTTCCTCTGTGGAAAGCGAAGTGAAAATAGTAGTGGGTATTTTCTATTTTCACACACACACACAGACACCGTTCACTTCAGGTATTCCTGCTTCAAATTCAAAACAAATAATCACATATCTGACCATGCATGGGGTCACATTTGTTACTGGCTTTGTTTCTTTTCACATTATTTAATCACAGAATTAATTACAAAAGTCATTACCTGGAGGGAAAGGAGTTAAAGTGAATACCAGCTATGGGCAGCCATGGAGCTTCAGCCAGGCCTGATCAGGCAGGTATTTCAGCACACTCCTAACCTCAATCCCAGGAGCAATCTCAGAGGAGACAGAGATTCCAGCACGCTGCAGTCTGCAATGTGCCCTGCTCACAGCTGGGCACAGCTCCCACTGCCCAGGCAGAGCAGCAGGTGCTCAGCCCAGAGCTCGTGCTCTGCTCTGCTCTGCTCATCTCCCTGGAGGAACAGAGGGATCTTTTCCACAGGTTTGGACCTTAAAGACAAGCATCAAAATTTCAGAGCAAAAATGTCACATTCCCTCCCACAGGGCAGGAGAGGAACCAGCAGAAGGCCAGCCCACACATCCCCCTGTGCCCTTGGGGCTGGGGACAGCTTCTGGGTGTGTTTTGCTAATGAAACCCCAGAGATGTCCCAGATTTGGCTCACAGCAGGCTTTGAAATCCAGGCCAGCTCTGTGGCCTTCTGTCCAGGAGAGGCAGGAGACACCAGCACTGCCCAGCAAAGCACAAGGTCCCTGTGATGCACTGAAGTGAAGCCTCCAAAGATTTACTGTGGTGAAACCTCCAGTGGGTCTTCCTTCAAATCTTCAGGGTCCTCACTCTCCAGCTGCTCCAGTTTGCTGGATTTCTCATGGCCAGCCTCCCCAGGAGTCTTCAAAAACCTGAAATACATTTCTGTGATGACTTCAGGGGCACATCCAAACCCAGCCCCAAACCAGGCTGTAAATGCTGGAGCCTTTGCCCTCAACAAGGCCAGGGTGGACAGGGCTTGGAGCAACCTGTGAGAGTGGAAGGTGTCCCTGCCCATGGCAGGGGGTGGAATGAAAGGAGCTTTAAGGTCCCTTCCTCCCCAAACCCTTCTGTGAGTCTGTGATCAGCTGAGCTCTGGAGCTCAGAGGGGATTTGCCATCCTTGGGCTTTGCTGAGGATCCCGGGAAGCCCTGAGGTCCCAGCTGGCACAGGACAGAGCTGGCCACAAACCCACTGAGGATGCTGCTGGATGAAGCAGCTGCCAACATCTGGGGCTCATCACCTTTCCACGCCCCATCCATGCTGTCCCAGGCAGCTCATTTCTCTGCTCTGCTTCACCTCACCTGAACAACAGCTTCTGCCCTGGCTCCTTTTTGATGATGTTGAGTTTGTAGTAGTGTCGGAGTGCTCGTGACATCTTCTCATAGGTCATGTTCATCCGGTTCTGGAAGGAGAACAGGAATGTGGGGTGTTGAGCAAAAGCGAGCAACAGCCCTTGGTCTGGCTCTGTGTGCAGCAGGGCCACACGTGGGACATGTGAGGAGGTTTGGGGCATCGTGGGTCTGTAGTGTGGGTCCCTAACCCAGACTGCCCTCATGGTTTCCTTTCCAAGGGGTGAGAAGGTCCCACTGTCACCACCAGGCTGGCATCTCTCACCAACCCTGCACCCCCGTGTCCCCCAGACCAAGGGAGCAGCTCACAAAAGGGACACTCAGGAGTGACAAATTCCTCCTCAGGGACGCCAAATTGCCTCTCAGCTGCACTGACCTTGTGGTTGCCCCAGAGCTGGGCCAGCCCGTTGGGGTTGACGACGCGGAACACCTTGGCCTCCCTGTCCTCCCACCTGATGTAGGGCTCGTAGCGGCGGTCGGCCAGCAGCTGGTACACGTACTCCCAGAGCAGCCTGCAGTCTGGGCACAGGGCACCTGCTGCTCCCAGAGCTGCCACCGTGCTCAGCCAGGCTGCCCCAGCAGCAGGGATGCGCGTTTAGCAGCGACAATAAATGTGAGGAGAAATCAGAGCTCGGGCACGGCAATTTCACTGCGAGATCTCAGAGCAATTACAGTTTTTTCAGGTGGGGAAACTGAGGTGGAAAAGCAGGGAATGAGGGGAAGGGAGACAGATGGGCAGACAGGACAAAGCACCATCCCATTTCCCCAAGGAACATGGCTATAAATTCATCATTACCTGCAATTTTCCCATCCACTGGGGCCGACAGGGTAGCAGGAAAAGAGCAGATGGCACCTGGCCTGCAGCCACTCTCTGAGCTGTGGTGGGAGAGGTTCAGGGGCTGCGTGTGGCTGTGGAACAGGGGCTGCTCTGCACAGCCCAGCCACGAGGAAACAACTGGGCCAGCCTCAGCACTGCAGTCTGCACCTGCAAAAAAAAACCCTAATAAGCACCCTGTGGCTCAGTAGGGTCCCAGACCTTGCAAAGCCCTGAAACAGGAGGGGAGGGACAGCCCGGGGTGGTTATCAGCCTGGGACCAGCCCAGCTGAGGAAAGCCTGGGATTTTCCTAAGGCTGCAGAAGCACAAATCCAGGGGGGTTAGAGGAGATGCCAGCTAGGGTAAGGGTCAGATGCAGAAGAAAAACTGGCATAGGAAAAGGCCCCAGAGCACAGGCACCCCCTGGAAAATTGCTGTGGGGACTTAATGTGTTAATTACCTTGCACAGGACACAGGAAAGTGCTCCCAGATGCATCTCCACACACATCCAGCCCCTGACACCAATCCAACCCCACCCTAACTCCTACCTGGGCCCCCCAAGGGCTCAAAGAAGCCTCACTGGCCCCCACCAGCCTCACCTGGGCCCTCTCCCCACTCCACCCAGTGACCCAGAAGCTCTGTGGAAGCTCAGCCCAGCTCCTCAGCCCTTTCCCAGCTATGTTGCAGGACTGATCTCCAGCAGGGCTGTGCCTCTGCCTGGCTTTGACCATCCCTGATCCAAATCTCAACCTGCAGGCAGACTTTTTATGGAAGTCACAGCCTTGCCAGTCTGCCACAGACCCCCACAGCACCGGTTCTGACCTGCTGCATCACTACAAACTCCCCAGGTGACCTGGACTTTGCTGGGCCTGGCTGCCTCTCCCAGGTGGCGTGGGATGGTTTCACAGGCTGAGCTCCAAGCCCCAGGTTCTGCCTGCTGGACACTGCCATTCTCCAGGGTATTTTTCTCCCCTCATACCTTCCTCTGTGCTCCTGGCTTTCCTGAAGGGTGAGTTCAGCAAGGGGCTGCACACCAGCGCTCTTCTCTGAGTTTTAATGAACTGGAGTATTTCATAAAGCACGTCCCCTGCAGGGAAGGAAACTCTGCTCAGATGCCTTTGGGCAATGGTGCCTCTCAGGTAACGTTGCTGAGATTCTGAACTGCACAGCGTGGGGTTGTTCCCCGTCCTAAAGTACTTGCAGATCAGATGGACCAGAGAAAGGAAGAGCTGTCCTCACCTCCAGCATAAAACCCACTCTGCTGGGACCCATTGAGTGCTCTCAGCAGAGCACTCCTTTGTCATATTTACATTCTCTGAAAAATCCTTTTGCCCAGGGTTTTTCTCCTGGGAAGCTGAGAAGCCTCAGAGAAAAAGGAAAACAATTATTATCTCATTTGCTTCTCCTGTGTTTTGCTCCTTTGGAAGGTGTTTGGAGATTGTTTACCCACAGGTGATTGTTTCTTTAGATTCTGGTATGAGTTGTTTTGACTCTTTGGCCAATCAGGGCCAAGCTGTGTCGGGACTCTGGAGAGAGTTATGAGTTTTCCTTATTGTCTTTTTAGCATTCTGTGCTATATTCTATATATTCTTATTCTGTATTCTTTAGTATAGTATAGTATTCTTTAATATAATATAGTATCATAAAATAATAAATGAGCCTTCTGAGAAGATGGAGTCAGATTCATCATTCCTCCCTGCCACGAGGGTCCCTGCAGATACAATACTCCTGGTACTGGGATGGTGCTCACAAGCCCCTGGCTCTAACCTGAGCTGGGAGCTCGGTGTCTGAAGTCGTCCTTGGTGAGGATGCACAGGGCTTTGCCGTTCATTTCAAACTTGCTCTGCTCCGTGGGCCGCAGGGAATATTCCTCCTCAGCCCATCGCAGCCAGTGGATCACATCCTCCTTGCTCCACAGGGAGGGCTGGATTCCTGAAACCAGGAAAACAGCTCTCTTCTCAAAACTGCTGAGTGGCAGGGTGGGGCTTCTTCTCCATCACCAAACTTTCCCTCTACATTAAGCACTCACAGGTAAAAACACCACAAAGAGAGAAAATGACCCCTGAGGAAGCCTTGTGCCCCTTGCCAGCAGGGAATGGTCCCTGGGTGGGACACCATGGCTGTACCCACCCTGTCCCACCCCATGGCAACTCCTTTCTGGGCAGCACTGACTTGCTTAACCTCTACTCACTCAGCCTCCCTGGAAGCCTGAAGATCTGCCCGGTGCTGATGGGTGAGGGTCTGCCCTGGGATGGGGGTGGCACCGACACGGCCACCACGGGGCTGGAAGAGCTGATGGCCACTTTGCCCTGGGGAAGAGATCAGATACATCAGTGGGGGAAATTCTGGTCCTGTCTTTGCTTTGGAGGTGCCTCCATGTCCTGGATTGCCAAGCAGATTGGATTCTCTTTGCCATCTGTGTGGCAGTTGTCTCCTGCTCAGTGGGCAGTTTTCCTTATCTCTTCCACACCCACTCCTCCCTCGGGGGCACATCTGCTGATAACAGGCTGTGGAATGTCCCTGCATGGCTGATAAGAACTGCAGCATCCATGGGAGATGTGAGCCCAGAGGGAGGAGCCAAGCATTCCTACCTGGATAGAATCTGAGATTCTGGAACACCAGCACGGCTTCTCCACTGGATTTCCCAGAGGAGCAGCAGCTGCCTCTTCCACTGGATCTTCAGAGGAAGACTGCACCCTGCTACAGGATCCCTGCTCCAGCAGAACCACCCCTGACACTGCAGGAGGGCTGAGCCACAATTCCAATGGGACTGCTGCCAGCACCCTGACCCACAGGGTGTCAGGCTGTGCTCTGACTCTGTCAGTGCTGTTTTGATTTACTGCATTGTTTATTTTATCTTTTTGTTTTCTTCCCTAGTAAAGAACTGTTATTCCTGCTCCCAAATTTTTTGCCTGAGAGCCCCTTAACTTAAAATTTATAGCAATTCAGAGGGAGGGGTTTCCATTTTCAATTTCAAGGGAGGCTCCTGCCTTCCTTAGCAGACACCTGGCTTTCCAAACCAAGACACTCACCTGCTCCAGTATTTCCTAACTGGTTTCTTATAGCAGTGTGATGTGACCTGTGTTGTTGTTGTATTAAGGGTGGATGAATGAAGTGACATAAATAAACTCTTAGGTTTTTAGAAGGTAAATATAAATTTTATTAGACACTAGATATTCTTTTATAGATAGTTATGATAAAGTTGGATTTGATTGGTCTTTAATTTATACTCTTTATACTATTGGTTAATTAGTAATAACATCCTTCTTGCAAATATTTTATAAGTAAATAGTATGTTTAAAACGCTTGTTGTAAAGATTAAGGATTGTTTTAATTCCGCCTCTGATCTTTCTCAAACTTCCCAGAGAAATGCTTGAGAAAGTTTATCTGACTCTTTCTCTGACCAGACTTTCAGCAACCACAGACATAATGTGTTGTCTACAGCTCTTCCTCTCACTTTTCCAGGCCCTGGTTGCCAAGAGATCCCATTCTCCAGCTCTTTAGCAGAGGAACCTGCCCTCATGCAGGCTCTGGATGGATTATCCATCCCCACTCCCCATGGGAAGCAGGAGATGGAGCTCAGGCTGGCAGAGCCTGCAGTGCCTGTGCTCCTGCAGGACCCTCTGATGCCCGATGGATGCTCAAGGTTCCAGAAGAGCACTTCAGTTCTCTAGAGCTGTGAAAATAAACCTGGCAACAGTGCTTTGATTTTGTCTTGAAAGGAGAGGGGCCTCTCACTCTGTCCCCAGTGATCATTTGGGCATAAGTGGAAATGGCCATCCCATGGTTTGGGGAGATGCAAGCTCCTCTTGCTCACCCTCCATGGAGTTCTGGCCCCCTCAAGAATTACTTTTCCCCCTCAGCCAGGCATGTGAGCCAGAAGGGAGCTCAGATCCTGCTTCCAGCCACATCTACATCTTGAAATATTACTGGCAGCCAAGCAGATAATGTTTCCCCTTAAAAACCTATTAATGTGAATCCCAGCAATTTCTCAGCTTCACTCACTGGAAAATTAACAATTTTGCTGTCAAATGGTATTTTCTGAAGCAGTTACCAACTCTGAGCACTCAGGCTCAGGCAGGATTTTGCAGGTGATTTAGAGCAGCCAACTGTGTGTATGGGCAGAGTTGAGCCCTCTGAAAATGAGGGTGAGGAGATGGGAGCTGGACACAAATGCAAAGCTGAAGCTCCCAAAATCAGGAGAAGAGACAGGAGCAATCCAGTGCATCAGTCCAGGGGAAAATGCTTCCCTGGGAGTTACAGCAGGAGGAAGGCAGCAGGTGGTGGGAGGATTTCTTCAGCAGAAAGACAATTTGGTGGTCACTGAATTGGATTTGAAAAGCAGGCAGCTACATGATACTGCATGAGGAGAACAGCGAGACCCCAGAATAAACTCTGAGCAGGCTTGGCAGCAATGCAAACTGTCTTTCAGATTCACTCTAAGCAATAAGCTATGGGGAAAATAAAAGTGAAAGAAATCAGCAGTGTATTTTGTCTAGAACGCTCTAAAAGTTATTTTAATTTTCTCCCATCGATGTGACTCTCTTAGAAACGAAATTTACAGTAAAACCAGAACAAATCTGGTATTTTTCTTGCTCCTAAAGATTTCTAGGCCTCGAGATACATTCTGAATTTTTATTATGTTATACTAATTTTATGTTCTTTCTTTTATCCCTGCTTAGCTGCTTTCAGACTTTTCTGAGATGGCTTTTTTTTTTGCTTCAAGAGGAAATATTGTCCCTGGGGATGTTCGAGCGGGAAAGTGAGAAAAAGCAGGGTGAAAAGGAACCCGCCGATGTGTGAGAGCAGCTTTTTGCTGAGAACCAATTGCGGGAACAGAGGCTCCAAGCTGCTCCGGGCTTCGTGAGCCCGCTCGGAGAAGGGGCAGGGGCTCACCCCCGGGGAATGAAGCTGCAGCCCCGGCTGAGGAGGAGAAATCCCGAGCGGGCCGGGGTGGGGAGGACAATCCCGAGGACAAGGGCCGGGCTCCTACCTGCATGGCCGTGGGGTGCGAGCGGAGCCCGGCCGCGCCCGCAGCGCTCCGCTCCCGTCCCCGCGGCGATCCCGGCGGAAAGCGAAATCGAAAGGAGCCCCGGGGGGACGGAGAGCGGCGGGGGCAGCGCCCGGGGCCGCGTCCTGATCCCCCCGCCCCGCTCCGCCCGGTACCGGCAGCGCCGGGAGAGCTCCGCCGGCGGGATGGAGCCGAACCGGCACCGAACCGGGACCGCACCGGCACCGAACCGGCACCGAGCCGGCACCGCACCGGCACCGAACCGGCACCGAGCCGGCACCGAACCGGCACTGAACCGGCACCGAACCGGCACCGCACCGGCACCGAACCGGCACCGAACCGGCACCGCACCGGCACCGAACCGGCACCGAACCGGGACCGCACCGGCACCGCACCGGCACCGAACCGGCACCGAACCGGGACACGGCGGGAGCAGCTCCGGGAGCGGGGCTCAGCCTTCCTGACCGCCGGGAGGGAGGGGAAGGGGAGAGGGGGAAAGGGGGGAAGGGGATAAAGGGGAAAGGGGAGAGGGGGAAAGGAGGAAAGGGGGGAAAGGGGGGAAAAAGGGGGAAAAAGGGGGAAAAAGGGGGAAAAAGGGGGAAAAAGGGGGAAAAAGGGGGGGAAAGGGGGGGAAAGGGGGGAAAAGGGGGGGGAGGGGGGAAAAGGGGAAAAGGGGAAAAAGAGGGGGAAAGGGGGGAAAGGGGGAAAAAGGGGGAAAAAAGGGGAAAGGGAGGAAAGGGAGGAAAGGGAAAAGGGAGGAAAGGGGGAACAGCAGAAAGGGGAAAAGGCGGAAAGGGGGGAAGCGGGGAAGGGGGAAAGGGAGAAAGGGGGAAAGGGGGAAAAGGGGAGAGGGGGAAAGGGGGAAAGGAGAAAGGGGATAAAGGGGGAAAGGGGGGAAGCGGCGCACCGGTCCCGGAGCAACGCGAGGTGCGAGCACACCCGGAGGGTGCCCGCCTGCCCCCGCGCACACCCGGGGATGTAGGAACACGCACGATGTGGGGTTCTAGGGGCAACTGGGAGGGGCTGGGATGGGCTCTGAAGGGACTGGGAGGGACAAAAAGTACACTTTTAGGAACAAAAGGGGCACTGTGAGGCGACTGGGAGGGGAAATGGGATAGACTGGGATGGACTGGGAGTGACTGGAAGAGATTTGGAGGGCACTGGGATAGACTGGGATGGACTGGGAGTTACTGGAAAAGATTTGGAGGGGATTGAATGGGATTTGGGAGGGATTGCACAGGACTGGGAAGGACTGTGAGGCACTTAGGACAAAAAGGGCACTGGGAGCGGACTGTTAAGGCACTGGGATAGACTGGGAGGCGCTAGGACAGGATCGGATGGGACTGGGAGGGACACGAAGAGTACTTTTAGGAGCAGAAGGGGCACTAGAAGGGCTCCGGAACCACTGGGGGGCACCGGCATAGACTGGGATATACGGGGATGGACTGGGAGGCGCTTTTAGGGACAAAAAGGTGCTTGTGGGAGGGAACTGGGCTGAACTGGGAGGGAACTAGGAGGGAACTGGGCTGAACTGGGAGGGAACTAAGAGGGAACTGGGCTGGACTGGGCGGGACTGGGCTGGACTGGGAGGGAACTAGGAGGGAACTGGGCTGGACTGGGAGGGAACTGGGCGGGGACTGGGTTGAACTGGGCTGGACTGGGAGGGAACTGGGCGGGGACTGGGTTGAACTGGGCCGGACTGGGCGGGCTCCGCTCCCCGCGGGCGCCAACCCCTCTCGCCCCGCCCCCTCATGATTTCTTGGTTTCTATTGGCCAATTGGGGAGCCAATCACGGATCTGGCCCAATCAGAGGGCGGCGTGGGCGGCGGGCGGGGCTCAGAGGCGGGGCCCCGCCCACCGCCCGCCTGAGGGAGCGGCCGCGGCGGGGACGCGGTGAGTGCGGCCTCGGGGGCCGGGGGGCGGCCGCGGACCCTGCGGGGCTCTGCGGGCCCCTTCCCGCTCTCCTCTGGGCTTCTGGGGGTCTTCTGCGTGCCCTCGGCGCTTTGAGGGCGGTTACGGGCCCTGGGGCGCGCTCAGTGCGCTCTGTGTCCGGAAATGGGGGTTTGGGGAGGGCTTTCCTGGCCCAGCGGGCACAGAGGAGAGTGCGGGGCCGAGAGGGGCCTGGGGGTCACAGGAAACCCGGGGGTGGGGGCTGAGGTGCTCGCTGAGGGTCACGGGGGGCTCCGTTGTTGTGAATTGGCTTTGGAGGGGGTTCGGGGGTGTCTGGGGATCAGAGGGGACGTGGATGAGGGGTCTGGGGGGTGTCTGGTTATCACAGGGGATGTGGGGCTGAGGGGGTGTCTGGGGGTCACACAGGGTGTGCTGGAGTGGGCTGAGGGAATGTTTGGGGGTCACAGTGGACCCTGTTATTGTGAATGTGCTTTGGAGGGGCTGGGAGAGCTTTGGGGGCTGCTCTGAGGGTGCCTTGTGTGCACTGAGGGGGGCTGCCTGTGAGGATGGGGGTGCTGCCACTTTGTAGTGTTTATTCACAGAGGGGGTCTCCTACGCTGTGTGTTTGCTGGGGGCTGGCACTGTTATCCCCAGGTCAGCACTGCATCCTCGTGTCCCGGACGTGTTCCCATTTTCCTGGGCTGTGTGTGAGGCTGGGGCTGTGCCCAGTGCCCCGTGCTGTGCCCACCACCCCCAGGATGGAGCCAGCCTCCCCTCGGGGTGCTGGCTGGACACACACCACCCTCCCACACATGTTCTGGGGCTGTAGGCTAGTGCAGTGTTCTTCTTAAACACGTTTAAAGCTTGAGTTAACTTTCTTTTTCATCCCTCATTTCTGGCCCCACTGTGCTTTGGAAGGAGCAGGAATTTCTGAGGGGTTTTCCCCTGAATGGATGAGTGGGTGAGACCTCAGCCCACCTCTGCTCGTAGGTACATTTTTGTGTCAGCTGTGGTCCTGCCTGTCTCTGTTCTGCCATCTCAGTGACCTGAGGCTCTTCAGGGAAGGGATGATAAAAATGCAGTCTTGGGTATGAGGTTTAATAAGACCAAGGTCCAGGTGCTGCATCAGGGTCAGGTCAGCCTCCAGTATCAATCCAGGCTGGGAATGAAGAGCTGGAGAACAGCCCTGGGAGAAGGACTTGGGCATGAGCTGCTTGGACGTGCCCTGGTCAGGAGTGTTGGACCCAGAACCCCCAGAGCCCTGGGCTGCTCCCCAGCGTGGGCAGCAGGGACGGGGGGGTTCTCTTCCTCTGCCCTGATCTGGTGAGACTCCACCTGCAGAGCTGCCTCCAGCCCTGGGGTCCAGCACAGGAAGGGCATGAAGCTGTTGGAGGAGACCACTGAGATGAACAGAGGGATGGAGCAGCTCTGCTGTGAGGAAAGGCTGAGATTTGGGGTTGTTCAGGCTGGGAAAGAGAAGGTCTGGGGTGACTGTATTGTGGCCTTCTGGGAGCTGAAAGATGGAGAGAAACTGTTTACAAGGGCCTGGAGTGGCAGGGCAAGGGGGAAGGGCTTCACCCTGACAGTAGATTTAGATGGAATATTGGGAAAAAATTCTTCCCTGTGAGGGTGGGCAGGCCTGGCACAGGGTGCCCAGAGCAGCTGTGGCTGCCCCTGGGTCCCTGGCAGTGCCCAAGGCCAGGCTGGATGGGGCTTGGAGCAACCTGGGCTAGTGGAAGGTGTCCCTGCCATGGCAGGGGTGGGACTGGGTGAGCTTTAAGGTCTCTTCCCACCCAAACCATTCTGGAGTTCTGTAAAGCTGGCAGATTGAGAACCTCTGTAGGGAGAGTGTTTTGAATTGTTTTGCCGGGGTTGCTGTAACCCAAATGGTGTTGTAGCTGTAGATTATGGCTTTAAGGCAGGGGTCACCTGTGGTCCCTGTGAGAGCTTTATCCTCAGCTCAGCCCCAGTCCTTCCTGCTGGCAGTAGCAGCAGCCACAAACAGCCTGTTGGAAGGAAGTTGTGTCTGGGAATCAACGGGAACCCTGAGCTTTCCCTGTTCAGGTGTGTCCTTGTTTACCCTGTGCAGGCTGCACTGCTCACAGTCACCTGGCTTGGAGGGTTATAAATACCTCAGTGCTCAGTTCTCAGAAGTGTTTTCAGTGATCTGAGCATCAAAACATTGAATTATTTGGGACGGGAACTGTGGGTTAGTGTGTAGGCAAAGCTGCTTGTGAGAGTTATTATTTTCCAGGCTGGATTTCCATGTGCCTTTATTATTATTCTGTTTAGGGAAGCAGCACCTTTTGCTAAAATAAATACTCTGTTTATAGCATAACTCTGTATTTACATCACTAACAAATGCTCTTTTGCAAAGCAGCCTGTACAACAATTGTCTTTATTTTCCATAATAACATCCATGTTCTGATCTTATGCCTGGAATGCAGCAGCTTATGTAAACCAGGGGAAGCCTGTGCAGAAGACTGTCTAGACCTTCTTCACCTTATCTTAAAGCAATTAAGGACAGGTTAAAGTAAGTTCTGCTGTCATCAAAATAGGCATGTGCTGATTTTTTTTGTGTTTGTTTCAAGACATACTAATTTGCAGCATGTGAAATGCTTTTTGATATCTGTTGATGCTGTCTTCAGCTGCCAGAATTAAAGGGGATGAGTTTTGTGTTTGATTTGGGCATGAAAGGAATGATCTTCCTGGTAGGAGTTCATGACATCATTTTATTTTGGGGAAGCTTTCTGTTTTGTAGTTGCTGTCTATAAATGAGTGGAGTTCAGTGAGCTCAGTCAAGCTGCAGGGCCAGCTGGGAGAAGTTGGAGGTGAAAGAACCAAACTGGTTATTTCTATCCTTCTTAACAGTGGTGAGAACCAAGTAGCAAAGTCATTTGAGTTGTTTGGTGTGAAGTGCATGTACCTGCAGACAGAGAAAGTGAATATGGGATTTTCTTGGGGTTGTTTATTTTCTGGAAAGGTTTTGAGACAGTTCTTGGAGTGGCAGATAAGATTCCAGAAGCCTCATCATTCTGTGCTAACAGAAATAAATCATATAAGATCCATCTAGAGTTGTTGGATGTGTCCAGTATAAAATCACTCACAGTTACACTTTGTTTTCCTGTGCTCCAGAGTCCTTACCTGAGCTCTGCACACCAGTAATCAATATTTGCCTCCCCAAAGTATTTTTAACCATCAGGCTTGAGAAACTCTCTTACTTCAGCTGATGTGATCATAAGTCTGATCTTACCTCAGTCCTTTGAAGTTCCTTCATGTTTTGGCTTGCTCAGTCCTGCCTTCTCAGAATCCAAGAGTTTCATAACCACTTGCTTGGAGTTTTCTGTTCAGGATATTGTAACATTTTTTGTGTGGTGACTCAGTCTGTCCTTACAGGTCATGAGAAGTAAGAATCATCATCTCATTTTATTACTTGATACTTTCAGCCCTGAGTTTGGGCCATGCCAGGATGTGTTTGTCACTCGACCTCATGTTGAACTCATTCCATGTGCCCACGACAGGCAGCCAAGTGTTCAGTTCACTGTGTAGCAGTACATTCAGGAGAACCAAGGTATAATATTGCTTAAAAGTCTTGCTGTTAATTCTACTTAAACATCTGAAAACCCATAAGCAGAAAATTTGGGTGTAGAGAAAAGTAAGTAACATTTCCCCTGTGTAATGAATTTGCTGTAAGGCTCCAGTGCTGTAGTTAACAACACCTTTGTCCCCCTTTGCCAAAAGCTCTGATCACCAGGGGACATTGGCCCCTGGGACTGGATTAATAATTGCATCACAGAGCTGCAGAGTCTGTTTGGAAAGTCACTGCACAATGGAAGGCCAGCTCAGCAGCCAGATCTGGGGGAAGGAGCTTTGCAGCACTCCTGAAATAGCACCTGTGAGCTCTCTTTGGTGCCTGTGCTTGCCAAAGCCACTGTCGAGAATTCTTCCTCCTCCTAGAAAGTCACATCCTGCCTAATTAATGCAAATGAGTCTTCTGAAAGCTTCAGCCTGGGATGGACTCTGGAACTGCTGTGTTCTGCTTGGGGATCCCAGAGGAGTGTGTGGATAATGAGCTCTTTCTTTACAAGAAAAGTGCTGAGTTGGTGCCTACTGATAAAGGTCACTTGAGCTGTCTAAAGGATCTCCAGATTTTTAAATTAGTTTCTTAATAAAAAGTGAATTTAGCCAGAGAATCAGTACATTACTGGCTAATTTCACCCACATAGACAAGCAGCATAATAAACACCTTTTCTGTGGGGGAAAATGTAAAAGAATGGTGAGCCCTCAGCATTTTTTTCTTCACTTTATTCATAAATAGCATAACTGGAGTTAAGTAAAGTTTAGAAATTACCAATTTGGAGTCATTAACATTTTTGTAGAAACTGTGATTGCAATATCTTTTTTGGGGAGACCTGGCCAGGCTGCTGATGAAAGCCACTCTGATTTTGGGTTTCTGATCCCAATATCCCCTCTGATTCCAACATGACAGTTGGGTAGCACTGCTGGACCATCTTTGCCAAGGC
This sequence comes from Passer domesticus, assembly GCF_036417665.1. Classification (NCBI taxonomy): domain Eukaryota; kingdom Metazoa; phylum Chordata; class Aves; order Passeriformes; family Passeridae; genus Passer; species Passer domesticus. The sequence continues at coordinate 2,257,292 of NC_087498.1, forward strand.
TGGTACAGTTTTGGGTCTCTGGCTTTTGGATGGCCTTGCCATGTGAATTGTTCTCTGAGCAGTGCAGAGAAGCTGGGATTTGTGATCCAGGCAGTGGGGAGGGGATGTGTATTGGGAGTGTTACAGGGCAGTAATTGCAGGTGCTGAGTCCTGGAACCTGCCTTCCCTGTGTTATTCCATCAGTTTTCACAAGCATTTCTCCTCCTGTGTCTTGCTCCAGTTCTAATTTGCAGTCACAGTGTGTCCTCCAGCCTCTGCACAGACTTCACTGGCCCCTGTGGGCTTTGGATCCACTTTTTGGAGCACAAAGAGCACTAAGGACTTTTGAAGGGCAGCTGGTCCACAAGCACAGGCCTGAAATCAAGAAGGAAAATCAATGTCTGTTAGTCTTGGAAGCAGCATTGAACATGGGCTGTAGTTGCTGAAGCTCAACATTCAGTAATTTCTTCTGCAATTTGTGCTTGTTTTTTTCTTGTTGCCCTCAGAACAACCTCAAATGTGTTGTGTGCAGCTGTTAAAAATTGTGTTAATCCATGAATTGGTCCTGGGAGCAGGAATGTTCAGCCATTGCTTTGGTTTTGCTACTGAACACACAAATACAGAAATACCCTTGTGAACTATAAAATGTAACAGTCATATGTATCCCACTGTCAGAGTGACTGAGAATTACTCACCTTTTTACTGCAAGAATAAAAAGCTGCCTGAGGTTCAATACAGAAATAGCCAAAAGAAGCAATAAAAAAGAGGTGATGGAAATGGACTAAAGATAGAGAAATGAGAGTACAGCTCTGTGTCAGGTCTGCTTCTGCAATTTGTGGACAAATAGTCTAGATTAGAGTGTGTTAGTCAGTCCTGCTTTCAGTGGCAGCAGCATTTCCAAGAACTGGGAAATGGATGCATTTCCCAGCCAGCTCCCATAAACCAGTGCTACGTCCCTGACCTGTGCTGGGTGTCAGGGTTTAGCCCATTGAATCAGGAAGTTTTCAGGAGGAGCTTGGCAGCCATAAAACCAGGAGAACTGACCCTTGTGACAGCAGGGAGAAGTGCTGTGTAACAGTTGGTGATTGCTGCTGCCACGTGCTTTGTATGCAAAGTTTCAGCTACGTAGCTTTGCAAAACAGAGAGGAAGATGTAAATAACAAGGGCATGTTTAATAAAAGAGGGGTTTTCAGGAAATGCATTTCCTGGACTAGAAGGCATAGCTGAGCCCCTTGGAGCCCAGCCCTGTGGCTCGCTGTGCAGGGACAGCAGCTGGTCACGTTTCCTGAAATGAATCCGTGTCCACGTGATGCCTCTGGATGTCCTGTAAACTGTCAGGATTAAGCATCTGCCCCACTTTGAGCTATCTGCTCAGTTTAATAACCATTCACGTTATTTTTTTTCTAAGTGGTGCCTGTTTTATAACTGAATGACTGCAGTTCTCAGGTTATTCTGGTAACTCCAATAAATTGGAGTGAGAGGTCCACAAAAGATGTGAACGTGGGAAAAGCAGGAAGAGAGAAAGTGATGGCAGCAGCAGCAGAGTTTCTGGATGGACTGGAGATGAGCACGGTGGATTTTCTGAGTCCCTCAGTTCATGTGCTCAGTATCAGCTGCTAGTTCAACATGACTGGAACAAATAATGGAGAAAAATAGAATAAGGAGGCTTTAACCTCCGTGAAAGTGAGCTCATTTCTTCTTCCTCTGGGCAAGTGGATTAAAAATCATGGTGTTACATAATCTCTACCCACAGAAAAGCTTCTGTCTGCCTGGAATGTTATCTGCTGTGGCAGTTGGTGGCTATGAATGAGTTCCCTAATCCATTGACAGAAATGTTCCAGCAGGCACTTGCAGACTTGCCTGTAGTTTAATGCTTGCTGAGAAGCCCTTAGTCAGGTGTCAGGGGCTGATACAGCCTCAGGAGATGGATGTGTACATAGCAAAGGCCTTTAAACTGATAGGGCTTTTGGAAAAAAAATACTTTACTGCCTGTGCTGGGAAAGGAATCCAACTAAGGAATAGAAAAGAAATAGAGATCATTAAAACCTCAGGTTCTGATTTGCAATTAAAATTTGATTTTTTAAATCCATGGAGTTTCATACATATGAGCACAACCTGGCATTTTTCTATAGTATCTAATTTTTCTTTTTCCTTTCAGACTGTAACTGACCAAGTTACAAATGTGAAAAATCATAAGATTATTCACTGATGTGCAAAGCAGATGAGTCAGATATATTTGAGAAGTGGTTCAGCTTTAATATAAAGTATGTAAAGGCTATAAGGTTTTGCCCACATCCAGGCTTTGCCGAGATCCATCCTAAGCATGTGTAAATTAGCTAATTTGAGTCTCTGGGGAGAGGCAGGTTTCAGCTTTTATTCTAAGTGCTGCTGATGTCTGGACCCAGCTGTGCTGCCCAGCGATTCCAGAGCTCCCTTTGAGTGCGGTGGAATCCATCGGTTGGGATGCTGCACTAATGGAGAGCAGTATTGATCACGGCATTCCTTGGGCACGGGGGAGAGGAGCTTTCTCCTTCCCAGCATTTTCTCCTGTTTCACATCCACTGATGGGGCTGGAGCATCTCTGCCCCTGCCCCAGCTCAGGCTCGGGGTCAGGCTGTGCTGGGTGGGGTGGCAGGGGCGCTGTGACAGCTCTGTCACTGCTCCTGCTGTCCTGGGGGTGGAAGTCCCCTCACAGGGCTGAGCAAGGTGGCTCTCAGAAGGACCAGAATGAGTTTATTTGATGCAAGGAGCTGTGTTGACGTGCAGTTTTGCTGTCAGGCCCAAGGAGTGATAAACAGCTGGGTTAGAGGAGGTCAGCTGGGGCTGCTCTGCACAAGATACTGAAGTGAAACCAGTCTAATGATTTCTGTTACCTTGTGCTGGCTGAGCAAGGGGGAAACTGGGTTTGTTTATTGATAATTCTAAAGCTGTGGAGAGCTTTGTGCATTAGCACTGTGCTATATTTAAAAGGTATCCTGTCTGTCAAATGTCCCTATTACAAAATGTTCTTTGCCAAGATCGTGGGCTCCTCTTTTTTAAGGTTGGTTTTGAAAATCAATTGTTTTCAGAAAATTGGTTAATGTGTCATGGCTGTAGCACCTCTGTGTGTCTTGACTTTGTGCTGTTAAGTCATTCCAAGAGCATTTTAAAGGTGTTATGAACAGCTATAGGAAATGCCACTTCACCACTTGGAGAGTAGAATGATTGCACTTCTGAGAGATGAAATCATTCTTAGTGCAGAAAATAGTGTTCTCTAGCTTCTCACCCTGTGTGCTGCAGACACTTAGTGCTATCTTTAATTAGAAGGCTGTCACAGCTGAATTAAAAATAACAACTCCAAACAAAACCTCCTGTGAACCAGCCTGAGAACCATGAGCCTTAAAGGCTTTGCTTCTGGAGCAGCTGGAGCCCTGACAAGGAGCATTGCAGCCTCATGCTGCCCAGGCCTTGTCTGGCACTCAGGGCTGGAGGAAATGTTCCCCTGCTGGGACTTCTGTTTGTGGGAGAGGTGCTCCATGTTCAGCAGGAAGAGGTGATGATGTCTCGTGTCTTCAGCCAGGCTGACAAAAGCCACCTCATTTCAGGCAGGCCATGTTTAGAGCTCTGAAATGTCACAGGGTGGTCACCTCTGGTCAGCACTGAGTTGAAATCCTCAGGTTAGAGGGAGCTGCTTTTGGGACATTTATAGACCCTTTAATTAGCAGGCTCTGCAGGGAAACCTGTCTTCTTGGTAAGGATTTATTAAGATCACACATAAGCTCTGCTGCTGCAAGATGCTAATTAATGTGAGAGTCTCTTGGATTATTCAGAAGAGTGAATATCCCTCACAAGGACAGGCTTTGAAGACCATTTCCTTGAAATAAGTAACTTTTAAAAATTCCTGGAATTTCTTTTGCATGTTATCTTTGAGATAGACACGAAACCAGCTACAGTTTTGGCTAGAATATGGCTGGGTTCTTGCTTGTCAGGGTAAAAACAAGCCAGAGAGGCCTGCTCTGGAATACACTGCAATTTTAGAGCTTTCCCCTTTCAAGAGTGACCTTATCCAGTACCCAAATGGACACCTATCAGCACAAACACCTCATTATGTGTGTTGAAATAGGCATCTTCTCTGCTTTTTCAATTTCTTTTTTTTTTTTTTGGTGGTATTTCCCTTTTTTTACTCCTTCAAAATACAGCTCCAGTTCCTGGCTAATTTTGCTGTAAGGCTGCACTAGCCAAATATTTTTGTGGAAGAATTATTAGTCATAGAAGAAAGAATGTAATGGAGTATTCTTAGAAAGTGTTATAACTATGCTTGACATGTAAAATATTTATCCAGGCATGTAAACAAAGCAAGAGGTGTCTTGCTAATGTGCCCTTGTAAACCTTGGCTGGTTTGAAATCACGAACTGTTTTTCAGTTCTTGAAAATAAGGTATCAGGTTCTCTGCTGACACGAATTGGCAGAGTGCTAATGGTTGGCCTCACCTAGATGAAATTGTAGCCCCTGCTCTTGCCTTCCTCAAAATAAACCAGGAGGTGTTTTCCAAAGAGCAGTAATTGTGCTAAATAAAACTCCCGTGTTTGTTTTGGTTTCGGATTACTCAGTATTATTTGCAGTTACTAATGCAGCTGCACCGTGAAAGGAGCCTTATGTTTGTTTTGCTTTTTCTTATTGTCTGCATCTTAATGAGAATTAAACCATGTGTGATTCGGAGTTTTTTATAAGGACAACACTGATGTTCCCTTTGTGCCCCAGCTCTGAGGAGCATCTCTGCCCCTGCACAGGAAGGTTCAGCTGTGGCTTTATCTGAAGCAGCCTCCAGCCCTGCTGGGGTGAGATAGGGCAGTGCCCGTGGGGACCCACATGGTGCCCCTGGCAGGGACCCGCTGCCAGCCTGAGCTAGCCACCCCTGGGGCAATTCCCGCTGCTGGGGACCCTGACTGCCAGCCCAGCTTCTGCCCGTCCCTCTGGGCACAAACTGCTGCTGGACCTGGAGTCTGAGCCTCCCTCAGCCTGGCAATAATTCCCTGCAATTTAATTGTCTGCCATTGCAGCCTCCCTGGTTGGTTTCTTGGGCTTGCTTTGAGTTTTTTCACTGTTATTATTTTGAAAGCGCCTGTGACTTGCATCCAACTTTCAAAAATGTGCCACCTATTGTAAGTTTAGGAGCTGCTGCCGTGTCATTGGTTAGAAATGAATGGCAGATGAGCTGGGAATGAGTGAGCAGTTACTTGTTGGGATCCCTTCCAGGGCAGGAAGGCGGAGTTCTGAGCTGCTCGCAGCCTTGCTCAAATAAGAGCCCAAACAAGTAGGTGCTTTTTGCTGTGGGTGAAATGTCAGGTAACTTTTTGTAGCAAGCAAAAATGTAAATGATGAGAGGAATTTTGGTTTAGGGTATTGTCTGTGCTGAATTTTTAATTTTTACTTAAATTAATTAAAACTCGTGTAGTTCAAAACACACTGATAATACACCAGTGCTCATCTTGAGAGATCCACAATGGACAGTTGCTGTCCTAAAAACAAACAGGGTAATTATCAAAGCTAATTTATAAATATACATACACAAATTACGTAAATTATATATAAAAATATATGAATCTGTTATTTCTCCTGATGATGGCCACCAGCCTCACCTGGTGTGTGGCAGCACCTCTTGGTGATTAGACATTCTTGCTGTTGAAGTCCCCCAGCCTATTGCACCTGTATCTGTTCAGATGAGAGAATTGGGCATTAAAGAAAGAAAATCTTGCCCCCAAATCAAAAGTAATAACAAGTTTTTGCCTACAAAAGTTGGTAAATTAGTGACTTGGGTTTTTTTTCTATGTTGTATTGCTTGGGGTTTTTTTAATTAAGAACTCTCTAAAGGCATCTTTTATTCAGACTTGCCAGGACACATGTGCTTTTTCATTGGCATGAGTCAGGTGGAAAATAGTTTCCTGCCTGTTTAGACTCTCTTTGCATTAAAAATTACATATTATTGATGATGTGTGATATATTTAATTCTGTTGTTTTGTGAAATTGTGTTTGGAGCAGTCTCTGAGCAACCCAGCTGTATCTTTGGGGAAGCAGTAAGAGCTAGAATCGATTGATTTCATATTTGAGCTGACAGAGGGGAACATTTCCAGGTGACACAGACAGGTACTGCCTGGGCCATGGCACAGCAGCACTGAGGGGGTGGTGGTTCCTACTGAGGCTCTTCAGCAATGCACTGATGTGTCAAAACAACTCTTTTTATCCTCAGTTACTGTACATTTGTTTGGGTCCAAGTCCTGGGGCTGCTGGCCTTGGGAATCCACGTGTACATAACCAAAATTCTGGTGGTTAATTCCTCTCTGCCTGTCTAGGGGATGTGTGGCAGGAGGGTGTTTTACCAAACGCCATCAAGGGTTTAATAAAACTGGGCTTTCTCTACCACACAATTCCTGCAAAAACAGTCTGAATGAAGAATTTGGAGAGCTTTTCGGGAGGCTTTTACTGAAAAGAGCAGACTTTAAGATCATATCCAAACGAATCGGCTGCAGGGACTCTTAACCTGAAATATTTCCATGAATCAGCGCCCGCTCGGGGAGTGCCCGGCGCTGCTCCCGTTTAAAGCCCGCAGCTGGCCGGGCCCGCTGCTTCGCTCTGCCCGGGAGCTCGGCGGCGTGTGCGGGGAGCCCAGCGCCGATGAGCCGGCAGTAAGTGAGGGTGCTGGGCACAGGGTTTGCTCCACGCTTACACCAGGACCTGGGGGTGATCGCTGCTCTCAGAACTTCTGCTGGTTGCAGGTGGATCAGAGTCTCTGTTAGTACTCCCACAGAAATGCTCGTCCTTATGCAGTTTGCTGCGGTTTAGAATTGAAAAACTGGACTTCTCATAATTCAAATGAGAAGACAGATTCTCTGTTAGAGCTCCTTCAGAAATACTCTTGTCCTTACGCAGTTTGCTGCAGTTTAGAATTGAAAAACTGGACTTCTCATAATTCAAACGAGAAGACAGATTCTCTGTTAGAGCTCCTTCAGAAATACTCTTGTCCTTATGTAGTTTGCTGTGGTTTAGAATTGAAAAACTGGACTTCTCATAATACAAATGAGAAGACATTCTCTGTTAACACAGATTCTCTGTTAGTACTCGCTCAGAAATGCTCTTGTCCTTACCCTGTTTGCTGCAGTTTATAATTGAAAAACTGGACTTCTCACAATACCAATGCAGGAATTGAAATAGTAGCAATTTGGAACCAAGTTGGATTTAACTGCCTAAGAACAAAGCTGAGAAATAAAAGGGATGTCCAAGGGATAAGGCAGCTCTTGCTTTTTTATGCTTTGCTGAAGTGTGTGGGATTTTCTGAAATCTTTATAAATACTTTTGCAGCAAATTGTAGAGCAGAGAACACAGCCAAGCTCTGTTGTCTGCTGCACTCACTCCTGTTGCAGGTTTTCACCTAAGTATTTGTACTTCATTTAACACAGGTGAAGAGACTGTAACTCACAGGTGTCACCTGCCTTAAAACTTTATTTGGCTCAGTATTGTTTATTTTAGCAGGGAACATTTGTTTTTTCTGTCTCTAGGTAAAAATATCCTGCTTATATTTGCAACAGCTCATCTTTTGCCACAGTTTTTTCCCCTTTTCTGTGATCAGATCTGCACTGTCCAACCTCCTGCCAAGGAAGGAGGTGTGTATTCTGTGGGCATGGCCAACTTTATTAAAAGTGCTGAATTTCATCAGATAGCACTGGCAAAGCTGCCATTGCCATAGGGGTAAGAAGCTCTTTGTGAGGATCAAATATTAATTTTTCAGGTGACTGTTTTTATTCCATGATTGTGAGGAAATACCCTTTACAGTTTATTTGGGTTTGCTCTCTAGCATGAATACCTTGGGCCTCAGAGAGAGGGAAATAAAAAAGCAGTAGGGTGTTGATGTGGTGAGGAATTTTGCCCCCGTGGTGGAACATTGCTGGATGCATTTCATCTCTTCTGTTGGTGAGGCTGCCACGGTGTGACCTTCCTATTTTGGGAAAGTCTGTAATAGGTTACATGCAGTTAATAAATATCCATTATTTTTCTGCATGTTTCAGTCTTGGTGATTGTAGATTGGCAAAAGAAAAGCTGCTGTGAGTGTGGGGCACTGGTGAGGGGTCAGTTCAGTGCATGAACTGGGCACTGGTGGTGACAGAGGGACCTGGTGACCTGGGTCTTAAATCAAGGTGTGCAAGTGCAGTGTTAAACCCTTAAACCCATATTGCCAACTGTAGTTTTGAATTGCATTTGTAGAAACAGTGGATTTTTGTTGAGCCTCAAGTAAATGAGTAAGTCAGTAAACTTTGCTAACAGTGTAGCACTATGCACAGAATGGGAGAAACAATCAAGCATTTCATCAGCCTCCTTGCTGTCTCTTGCCAACTTTTTCGGGCTGTCCTGCATTGCATCAGGCCTGCTGGACATTATTTTCCATCTATCATTTGAAGCCAGATGGAAAATGAATCCTCTGTATATTGATAGAGTTATTTCATAACAAGGGAAAAGCTTTTTGTCATGTGCCTGTGCTGGTTCAACCTATAAATCAGCTTTTATTGTCTGCTTGTGTTGGGAAAATGAAATGAGGATCAGTAGGAGGTTTGTGAAGAGCATGTGAAGGCTGCAGTTGGATGTTTTTCTCTCTGGTACAGTCCAGGTGCGTGCCTGGACCATGCTGTTCTCCAGGGCTCCAGGTGTATCTACAGGTGCCAGGGAGTGGCAGCCCCACACCTGCCCAGTCTCACCTTGCCCTGGGCATCTCCTTTGGTTCAGGGCACGGGGCAGTGCTGGGGGCTCAGCCTGGGTTTCCCTGGCTGGGAGAGACCTGAGGAGCAGCCTGGGAGAGCTGGGGATGTCCAGCCTGGACAGGTGACCTTAGACCCCCTTCCAGTGCCTAAAGGGACTAAGGGAGCTGGAGAGGGGCTTGGGACAAGAGCCTGGAGTGACAGGACACAGGGAGTGGCTCCCACTGCCAGAGAGCAGGGATAGATTGGGAAGGGATTGTTCCCTGTGAGGGTGGGCAGGCCCTGGCACAGGTGCCCAGAGCAGCTGGGGCTGCCCCTGGATCCCTGGAAGTGTCCCAGGCCAGGCTGGACAGGGCAACCTAGGACAGTGGAAGGTGTCCCTGCCTGTGACACTGCTGGGGTTTTAAGGTCTTCTTAGTTACAGAATGAGCCATCAGGTCTGGTCTAATTTTTTGATAGAGGAGAACGTTTCATTTTTTGCCTTTCTTTCTCGTGGATGAGTTCCTGTCACTGTGCACAGCCCTCTGGAATGCCTCCCTGCCACTGGGAAGTTTTATTGCAGGTGAACTGGGCTGCCAGGCAGAATCTTTAGTTTTTTCTCTTTCTCTGGGAAAATCTTCATCTGATGATCAGAAGCAAATAGTTACTATGAAAATTAGAAGTTGAATTGCTGCCTACTTGCCAATATTAGAATTTTGCAGATCAAATTTGATGGCTGCTTTTTTACTGAACCAGTGTTACCCAGCCCAGGGGAGTTCCATTATCTCTGTGCTGCATTCCCTGCTATGGTTTATTCCTTACAGTGATTCCCCTAATCCTTAAGTACAGGAAACACTCCTTATTTATCTTAAAACTGTGGGATTGCCCCTTTTCTCTCCAAAGTAGAAAGCCAATCATTGCTAATTTGTTTCTCTGCTTTTATGTTTAGAGAAACTTTTGGAATATTCTAAGGAGACCTTTTAAGAATTTATGCTGGTTTTATCTGATATAAAGTTAGTTTTCTTCCTGGTAGCTTATAGGGGGCTGTGGTTTGAATTTTTGCTGGAAAAAAAGAGGTTGATAACACAGGGGTGTTTTAGTTATTGCTGAGCAGGGCTCACACAGCACCAAGGCCTTTTTTGCTGCCCACCCAGCAGTAGGCTGGGGGTGCAGAGGAGCTGGGGGACACAGCCAGGCCAGCAGCCCCAGGGGTGGATATTCCCCTCCTTGTGGCATCCCAGGGGTGGATATTCCCCTCCTTATGGCATCCCAGGGGTGGATGTTCCACTCCTTATGGCATCCCAGGGGTGGATGTTCCCCTCCTTGTGGCACCCCAGGGGTGGATGTTCCACTCCTTGTGGCACCCCAGGGGTGGATGTTCCACTCCTTATGGCATCCCAGGGGTGGATGTTCCCCTCCTTATGGCATCCCAGGGGTGGATATTCCACTCCTTGTGGCACCCCAGGGGTGGATATTCCACTCCTTGTGGCACCCCAGGGGTGGATGTTCCACTCCTTGTGGCACCCCAGGGGTGGATGTTCCACTCCTTGTGGCACCCCAGGGGTGGATGTTCCACTCCTTATGGCATCATGCTCAGCATACAGAGCTGGGGGAGGAAGGAGCAGTGTGGGATGTTAGGAGTGATGGTGGTTTTCTTCCCAGGTGATGGAGCCCTGCTCTCCTGGGCATGGCTGAACACCTTCCTGCCCATGGAAAGCAGGGAATAAATTCCTTTTTTGCTTTGCTTGCATGCACAGCTTTTATAGAGTCATAGAATGCCAGGCTGCCTTGGGATAGAAGGAACCTTAAAATTCATCATATTCCACCCCCTGCCATGGCAGGAACACCTTCACCAGCCCAGGTTACTCCAAGCCCCATCCAGCCTGGCCTTGGACACTTCCAGGGATCCAGGGACAGCCCCAGCTGCTCTGGGCACCTGTGCCAGGGCCTGCCACCCTGCCAGGGAACAATTCCTTGGCAGTATCCAATGTATTCCTGCCCTCTGCCAGTGGGAAGTGATTCCCTGTGTCCTGTCAGTTCATTATGAGCAGTCCCTCTCTGGCTTCCTTGGAGCCCCTTCAGATGCTGGAAGGTGTGTGAGGTCTCCACACCACCTTCCCTTTTCCTTTACCTGTTAAAATGTCTGGATCTCAACCCACGAGTTACTCTTCCAGTTCCCTCCCCATCCCACCAGGGAGCAGTGAGCACGTGCCTCTTTGGGCTCAGTTGCCATCTGGGGTTAAAGCAGGACACAAATTAAAGCCAGGCTTTAGCCAGTGTGGAAAGACGTGCAGTTCCATTAGAAATCCATCTTGTTCTCAGAGCAGGGCTGTGGAATTAGGTCAGGCACACCCTGCGTGTTTCCTGCTTGCTCATATTTCTGAGAATAATTGTACATGGCAATGTTTTTGTAGACTTAAAGGAGTGTTGTCACCTTAAAAATGAGTTGTTTGGAGTTTTATTTCTGTCGTGATGGTTAGGCTGCGGTTTAGGAAGAGGGGAGGATTGTTCACCAGCTGATTCACTCTCTGCTGGTGCTTCCTCACCGTTTGCAAACCAAATGGTGAAGTAAAGCCACTGGTTTCTACTATTCTTACTCTCTTCCACCTTCTCTCTGGCCATGCAGATGACAGTGAGACCCTGTATAGGCTGTCAGTGGATTTTGGCAGCTAGGCTTTTCATGATTTTTCTTTGAAGTTTCTGTGAAGTTATTCATACCTAAAATACTCTCTAATGGCTCTTTAAAAAATTCCAGTGAGTATATCTTTATAGTAAAATATTGTATTTATGTAATACAATAAATAAAAAGTAGAAACCAGCATGTTTGTACTGATGCTTTTGTTTTCTCTTGCTTAATAAATGTGCTGTATCTAAATGGGATTTTTCTGCTGGCCATTTTGCAATATTTGAGTTTCTTTTCATGGCACACATCACCTTGTTCGTGGTGCTCTGTGCAAGTGAAGCCATTCAGCTCTTCCAGTAACGGGCTGAGAGCTGCATTGGGCAGTGGCTTTGGATGTGCTTTAGATCCCTTAGGGTGGGGAAGGATAATGTACTGAAGATGTCACAGCCTCTTTACATTCCAGAACACTTCCTTAAGGATTGCAACGAACAGGGATCAGCCTCTTATCTCATTTGCAGCATGAATTGTTTGTACCAATGGTGCATTGCAAAATTAAAGTGTTTCCACTTTGTGATTAAAAACAACTTAAATACGACTTCCATGTTTTTCCCTCAGCAAAAGACAAGGCTCCAGACAAGTTCAAACAGAGATGATTTCAGTGGGACCACCAGCACAGGGTCTGGAGAACAGAGATGTTTGTGCAGTTGCACAGCTCATTCTTGACATTGTTGTGTTCCAGAGGAAGGAGTGGCCCACATGCTCCATGTACGGCCAGAGCCAGATGGGAATTTTGGTTTTTGATTCTGATAGTGATTCAGTTTTTAAAAAATAAAATTCCAGCCTTTCTCTGGCTGGAGGAGCCCTTTCTCTGATGTTTAGAGCTGAATATGACCTGGGGCTTTTGCTGCTCCTGCGTGCCCAGCTCCCACAGTCCAGCTGTGAGGCTTCATCTCCTCTGTGGACTGGTCCTTACCTGCTCCTTCAGGATCTGAGCATGCAAACAAATCACAGAGGAGTGAGGAAAGACATCAGGCTGCCTGTTCACTGCTCCTGAGCCATCCCGTGCTACCAGCCAATTCACACTTCCCAGAGGGTGGAAACGTGCATGGAAGGAGCCCTGTGAGGAGGGTGGTGACCTGGCACCCTGCTAGCACAGGGGAGCTGCTGGTGCAGGGCAGGGAGTGAGCAGTGAACGTGCTCCAGCTCAGCAACACCTGAGTAGGAGTGGGGCTGCTGCTCTCAGCCTGGGGATTAGGTCTCTGCCTCTGTGTCCCTGCTTTCTCTCATAAAACACTTCCCTGCAGTGCTTCCCAGGGCTCTCAGGAGCAATGAGCAGTTCATATTTGTAAAAAGCTTTGAAGCTGAATGGTGCTAATTATTATTTATAGGCATTCATTCTCACCACGGGTAGTTCTCCTTGATCCTGGGCATGAAAGGAAACCGGGACATTTGTAAGCTGGTCAGGCAGGAGTTTGGCCTTGAAGTCTTTATGTACTTGTTTCCCCACTGGGTTCTGGGTGTGTTTGTAATATATTTGTCACATTAAATGACCAGTTTGGGGATTTATTGTACCAGCCAGATGTGCCAAAAGATCTTTACTCATTTCCCTCAATTCTGCTGACACAGGACATGCAGGATTTTGGCATGCCAGGAGACAGGGAAATGCCATCAGCCTGAGCTGGGTCGATGATCAGCAGGACTGGGTGTTCCACTTCCAGGAAAGGGGAAAGTCAGACCTTGTGCTTGGGAGAGCCACCACATTGCAAAGGGCAGCTGTTTTCAGCAGGTTTTGCTGGTGCTCAACTTTGTTGAAGAAAACAGAAGAGAAGGAAGGGAAACTTTGTCAAACAGCTGGGACATTTTTTCCCTGACAATCCTGTTTAGCAGATGAAGCTGCAGAAGGGGTGAAATGACAAGGGAAAATGAGTGTATTGTAGTTCCTGAGTAACTGGTAATAGTTCTGTAAATAATTTCTGAGCTGCTGTAGTTAAGGACTCTGCTGAAGGGTGTGCAGGGTCTCTGCATTTAGTTCAGAGCTTGAGGTGATGAACAAAGATTTCAACATTTGCCCATCCCAGTTTGATTGTTGTGAAATTCAATCTGTTGGTGTTTCGTGCTATTTGACATCACTTAAATGGGGCCTGTGAGGCAGAGCTCTGGGGAAGTTAGGGAGTCTGAGTGTCCCTGAATAACTCTGCTCTTTGCCTTCATATACTCTACTTACTGATTTGATTTCCTGCCTAATTTCTCCTCTCTGCTGAGTAATGCATTAAATAATCAAGAGATTGTTCAGGCACTGCAAGGGGAGGTTGTTGGCAGAGCTGCAGCAATTCAGCACTGCTGGAAGAAAGAGGCCCAAGAAGTAAATTTTATGCTTATCTTGTTTTCTTAATGGAGTTCTTGTCAGCTCACAGAACAAATCCTGTTCCCTGGTGAGTGTGGTAGCATCAGCTTTGTCAGGGATATTGTTTCAGTGTAGGAAAATTAATGCTGGGGGAAAAGAGTTCCTGAGCACTGCCCAGTGTGGTGTCTGTTCCTCTGAGCAGCCTGGGCTAGTGGCAGGTGTCCCTTGAGAGGCTTTAAGGTCCCTCCAACCCAGAGCATTCTGGGGTTCCTCCTGACAGCCAGCAGGTCTCAAGAATGACTCCCTTTAAGGACTTTCCCTTAGGGTTAGGGTTATGGTTATATATCTGCTCAACAAGGGTGTTCTTTTCCCTATCTCATAATACCTTTCCCTAAGTAAATCAAACTGCATTTAAAAAAAAAAAAAGGTTTTGGCTTTCAGTGCAGTACCAAATTTTAAAGCATTTTGGTTCAGATTACAGGTTGCAGAATGTTCTGAGTTAAAAGGGACCCACAAGGATCCTTAAGTCCAACTCTTCAGTGAATGGCCCATGCAGGGATTGAATGTACAACCTTGGTGTTATCAGCATCCTGCCCCAGCCAACTGAGCTAATCTCAGGGTCAAACCATACAATATAATAATTCAGTGAATGTATCTGAAATCACATTATTAGTTGTATAAACACTTTAACATTTGCTGTCTTGAAAAATTCCATTTCCTCACAATAACTACAGTGCTGTGAAACAGGGGAAAAGTTGACTTTTTGTTCCCCTAGGCATTGTCAATTCTGGAATTGATTTAAAGGCTTTTGGGTGGAAGAGGTAGGGATGAGCTTTTTTTTCCCTTCAGGGTGTTTTACAGTATGTGGGTCTTCATATTTAGATTTCCCTCTACGCCCCTGTGTCCCAGTGCCTGGCACTGCTGACATTCTCCTGCCCCTTTGCTGCTCTGGCACACAAGAGAAGAGGGCAGAGGGTTGCTCAGGTTGTTCACATGGAGTTTGTGTTACTTCTGATCAGGTGAAAGATTTGTTCACATGTAACCACATCCATCCCAGCTGAGGAAAGGTTCTTCCCCAGAGGGGGCTGGGCACTGCCCAGGCTCCCCAGGGAATGGGCACAGCCCCAGAGCTCCTGGGACAGGGTGGGATTGTTGGGCTGTCTGTGCAGGGCCAGGAGCTGCAGTGATCCCTGCGGGTCCCTTCCAGCTCAGGATGTTCCATATTCTCCCTGGAGGATGGCTGGTCACACAGTTCATTGTGGGTGGTCCTGCAGCAGCAGGGAGGTGAGCTCTCATGCTGATGTTCTCCTCCAACTCAAGATATTCCATGAGTCCATTCCCAGGTACAAGGCAGCATTCACAGGGGCTCCTGCTGAGGGGTTTCTCCAGGGTCCAGGCAGCCAGGACAGGAAAGCAGCCTGGAGGTGTGGGGAGTGGGAGTTTTCCCACACTGGGTATTTTGGTGAGGGCAGAGGGCAAGGCAGTGCTCTGGGTGCTGTTCAGGTTGCTGGGACTGAGATCACCCTTGGGGGCTCCTTGTGTCACTGTGCTGCCAGCCATGGCCTTTAAAAAAATAAATGGTTTTGTTGTTGGCAAAAATCTTCCTTTGGATGACCATCACATGGTGTTTAAACAGCAGATTTTCTAAAAATATACAGATATAATAATGCTGGCAACTTAGAATTGGGTTTACAGAACAAAGGAATGAATTGTTACTCATTTTTTAAATTCTCATTAGGAATAAAATGCTTAATTCAGACTGCCAGTAACAATGAGCTTGAAACCCACTACTGAACTGCTCATTAAGGCCTTCAACCTCAGCAGGTGCTGGCCAGAAAACTCAGCAACTCTGACTTGGCATTTTGCTGTTTTATTAGTGCTGTGTTTTATGTGCTTTGTCTCTGCCAGGCGTCAGGGATGGCACCTGCAGGCCATGCACTCATCATGCAGCCAAGGGAAAGACACAGGACAATTGTTCTGCAGGGGGGAAATTGGAAAAATTCATTAACGAGGAAATTGGTGTTTTATGTGTGAGAGAGTGAAAGGAAAACACTTGAAGCCAAGAAAGGAGAGCTGGTTCTTGTCCAGAGCAAAGCAAATGCCAGAGAGAATGAGGGAAAGAGACAGCAAAGAGATCTGATCTGTTAGGAGATAGAAAGGAGTGAAGTGGGTCTTAAAAGATTGAAGGAGGAAGAAATTTTACTTGGAAAAAAAAGGAAGCTGTGTCTCTGCATATGCTGGAAGAGCATTCCAGATGTGAGTGGCAGTGGTTAAAGCATCCTGTGTGGGGCTGCTCCTGCCATGGCTGCTCTGCACCACCCAGGTGTTTGTTGTGGCACTGTAGGGGTTAAATACTGGGGGGAGCACTGTGTGACAGCATGGCATAAATCAGGAATAAAGAACCAAAACCAAGCAATGACTGGGAGCAGGGAACCTCCTGGTCAAACCTCAGAGTGGTTAAGAGGCAATGCCTGAGCTGTTAACTGGGAAAATGTTACATTTCAGGCTGTAACCATGTTATAGAGCTCATTTGGCCAGGACTGAGAGGAATATAAACACTTTTAAAGAGCTGTAGAGGTCTGGAGGAGTTGCCAGGAAGGTATTTGCAGGAACACACATGCGATGTAAATACATCAGTGGCTTTAGACTTAGCTTTAAAAAAGTGAAGATCTATAAATTAAATAGATTTAATAGACCCCTGATTACTTTAAAATCTTTTTTTCCCCTCTTCCCAGGTGGGGGTAGGGGCATAGCCATAAGCCTCTGAAACACAGTTAAATACCTGAAGAAATGCCTTTTGAGTCTGGGGGACCTTGTTTGTAGTACCAAATACAGAGATTTTAACTTCATTGCTTGGGAGTTTCTTCCCAAACTAACAACCTGGATTCTCTCTGCAGCTCTTCTCTTAGGAAACGCCACCAGCTCCTCACAGCACGGAGGCCCAGCATGAATGGGAACTGTGCTGGGGGCACAGACTGGTTGAGGAATCTGGAGTCCAGTTGTCCTGTGGAAAACAGAACTGTAGCAGCCCATGAGTCAGAAAAAAGTTCTGTGGTGTTAGGAGGTCACAGCCCTGCAGTTCCCAGGACTGAGGGTAAGGATAATGCCCTCAACCTCGTAATCTTTGAGGGAGATTATTTTTGGGGCTTTAAGGGGTGCAATATTTTGGAAAATGTTCTAGTATCACGGGCAGTTTGCACTGGGCAGTATGTGCCCTGCCTGTGCCAGGCTGCTGCAAAGGTCAGAAGTTCACAGCAGAGTTCAGCATCTTGGCAAAACCATCCCACAGGAGTGCCCTGGCCAGCCTGGAGCTGGCCCTGAACAGATTCACTGCAGGCATCTGGGCAGTCCTGTGTGCCCACCACGGCCTGGCACCGGGCACTGCTGCCTTACACCACTCTGGTGAGGTGTGTGCTGCTGCTCAGCTTCCTGTGGGAGTCCTGCCAGCAGACTGGGTCTGCATTTCTGGCCTTGTTTAATGCCTGGGTTCCTGCCCTTTTCAGCTGAATCCATCTTGCTTTAACAGGGAACATTAAGCACCATGGCTCACCAAAACATCCAGCTGCTGGTTCAGTTCAATAACAGTCTAGTTTTATGTCATCTAACATCACCCTGACAGTTATGGCATCCTTAATTATTGCATGACTCAGTTTTCTCATTTCAGTAGGAAGTGTTACTATGAAATGATGTTTTTCAATAAATTCTCTGTTCCCCTCACAATGTTTGTTTGTGTCCCTCAGGTTTGGATTCTGAATGCCGACACAACACTTGCCCAGTGAATCCCCAGATCTGTAGCATGCTGTCTGCTCCTGAAGAACCTCACAACTGCCATATCCCAGATGGAAATAAGAGACAGATGGAATATTTTAATACCCAGGAACGCCATGGCTGTGCATTGTCTTCAAGCAGCAGTTCCCAGACAGTAGCTCCAGAGAAGGTGACCCTGGTGGTGGATGGCACCCGCTTTGCAGTGAATCCCCAGATCTTCACTGCTCACCCTGACACCATGCTGGGAAGGTGGGTCACTTCTCTTGCCTTCAAGGTAGTACCTCAAGACAATGTTAACTTTTTTTAATGGAATAAACATGTAATGTTTGTTTTGTGATCTCATCTGTACACGTGGTGACCTCAGTCAGAATTTGGCTGTGAATGAGTCCTGGAAGACCTGACCAGATGGAGAGTTGGTGGTTCTCTGGATAAGTCTCCCTTTAGTCCGTGTCCATCAAAAAATGCACACTTTTAGCCAAAGGTGGTCTCCTTTTCCTTCTCCCCAAGTGTTTGCCTGGTGTGTCAGCTGAACATCTGTCTGCAGCTGATAACCTTCTTCTTGAATGGGGGATATGATAATGCTCCATCCCTTCCTTCTGCCACCTCTTGATACTCTCCAAAAAAGAAGTCACTCAGCTCCTACTGAGAGGTTGGAGCCTGTTGCTGCACCAAGAGCTCCTCTGTGCTGTATTGCCAGCACTTCACCTCTCTGGCCAAAGGGTTCTCTTGGGTCACTGACCCTTGCATGGGTTATTGTGTAAAACAAGGCATCCAGAGTCATGTGGAGTTATCTGGAATAGGTCAGTGCAAGGGCTTTATTGCCAGGGGATTTTCTGCCCCAGGACTGAATGATCTGTTCCTTTGGCTTGTTCCTTGGAGTGCAGTAGCCAGAGCAACAGAGGCCTGCCTGAGCCAGCTCTTGTCCTTATTTACTAAGGAAGAGATTGGAGTGGAGGTTTGAGTTACTGTATCTGTGTCCCTGCTGGGCTTCATCACAGAATCCTGGAATGTCCTCAGCTGCAAGGGACCTTGAAGCTCAGTTCATTTCACCCCCTGTCTTGGGCAGGGACCTTCCACTAGCCCAGGTTACTCCAAGCCCCATCCAGCCTGGCCTTGGGCACTTCCAGGGCTGAGGAAACCACTGCTTCTCTGGGCAGCCTCTGCCAGGCCCTCCTCGCCCTCACAGGAAAAAATTTTTTAACCCCAGTGCACCTGTTTGTCTCTGGAATAAATGCATTTCAATGTTCTTGTGCACTTACACTGTTCCTTACCTCTTCCAGAATGTTTGGGCCAGGCAGAGAATACAATTTCACCCGGCCAAACGAGAAGGGCGAGTACGAGATCGCAGAAGGGATCAGCTCGGCCGTGTTCCGCACCGTGCTGGTAAGGGCAGCTCTGCAGGTGGGGGGAAAAGAAAAATATCTGTTTGTCACATGTGCACAGCTGAGTCATCTCCAGGCAGCTGCACTCCCTGGAACATTCTCATTTTACATTTTGCGTTGTGATTTCTAAAGAAAAAACATAGCTTTGGTATTAGTCCGCATTTCAGATATTTGCTTGTGTTGCCTTTTACCTTTTTTGTGTCCTGCTGTTGTAATTCCTGAGCTGTATCCTGAACTTGTGGTTGCATATAAATACATATTGCTTATTATGATATTATGAAACCCTGTGCCATGGAAAAGTTTTAACTGGAGCTCATCATTTATCAGACCCTAGAGGATCTGCAAAAAGATGTAGATTCTCGAGCAAGCAGAGCTGTTTTACTGTGCACAGAGCTATAAATAGTTTCAGTATCTCTCCACTATTAGTAAACAAAATAAAGAACTAATCAGGAATTACCATAGTCCAAGATATTAATAATTTTTCTTTCCAAAAAATGTCCTTTTATTCACAGGATTATTACAAAACTGGAATCATTAACTGCCCTGATGGGATTTCCATCCCAGACCTTCGAGACACATGTGATTACCTCTGCATAAACTTTGATTTCAACACAATCAAATGTCAAGATTTAAGTAAGTACGGAGAAAAATTGGCTCTTAGGAGATCATCTGCAGGACATTGAGCACTCTGATCCTGATTCAGTGCAGTTCTTAGTCTTGAGCTTTAGTTTAAGCATGAACACATGGATTTCACTGGGGCTCAAGTTGCATTTAAACAGCTTCCTTTTGCCTGCTTCAATCCAAAGTGACCGAATCCTTCAGAACACAGAACACAGGCACTTTGCTCCAAAAGCAAATTATAAACATTTTAGCCTCTTTTTCTAACAGAGGCTGAGCAGAGCTTGCTGTTACTGCCAACAAAATGAAGGCTAAAAGCAGGATTATAACCCCTATCCAAAATGTACCAGAGAATCATGAATAATTTAAGATAAAGGCTGATGGGCAGAGCAGGAACCAAGGATACCAAATGTGTGGAGAGCAGTAGAATTCCTGGTCATGAAGGGATTTGATTGGGAGCAGCTTTTTGGTGGGCATGCTGGCAAAAAGAAGTACTTTTAACACAGGCAGGTCTGTGCAAGGCACTTTACTGAAATGGGGTGTGTGGTATCATAACACAGGCTGTGGGTGGAATTTCCTGCCCTGTTCTCTGGTGAGTGCTGCCTTCACAGGGAAGACAGCAAAATATACTTTCAAGGGCAGAGGTTGTTGCTGGAAATTCAAGTTAAGTATCATAATGAATTAATTATTCAGTCTGTTACTGTTTCACTGTATTGATTAGAGCATGGTGGGTTTTTAATGGGAATGGAATGGTTCTGCAGTGCAATTTGCATCCCATTTGAAATGCAGTCTGCACTTCTGACTTTGCCAGTTCTGGATCTGGAGGCTGTTGATGTGTCTGAACATATGCTGAGCATTTTGTCTGAAGAAGAACTCTGCCTGTGCTCTCGGATGGATCTGGGAAGTGCAGAGCTGAGATATTTTCATGCTGCAGCAAAGCTGCTGTGCTCTGTGTCTCCTCAGGTGCTCTGTTACACGAGCTCTCCAATGATGGGGCTCACAAGCAGTTTGACAGCTACCTGGAGGAGCTGATCCTGCCCATCATGGTGGACAGCGCGCGGAAGGGCGAGCGGGAGTGTCACATCGTGGTGCTGACCGATGAGGACACCGTGGACTGGGATGAGGATCATCCACCTCCCATGGGAGAGGAGTATTCTCAAAGTAAGGGCTCTGCACTCTGTTCCACACCCACCCAGCCATAAGGAAAGGACACATTCCCAAACTGGCTTCCTGCAGGAGGAGATGCTGGCACGTGGAGCCCTGATTTGTGTGCTCTGCATGAGCTGGTGCTGCTGGAGGCAGGATGCCTGGCTAGTTAGAGCTGATCCCAGCACTCACTGCACTTTTCCTCCTGTTTCTGCCTCTCCCTAAGCCTTTTCTAGGCTCCTTAATGAGGCAACATTCTTTGCTTTACACTCCCGTCACCACCCAGTCTATCGAGACTGTGATTTGCATCTGTGCCTCCCAAAAGGAAGTGCAATTAATCCCAGTGAGGAAAACAGACACCTGAAGTCATCCTTGGAATCCACACCTGGCTTTTGGCACAGCAGGGCATGCCAGAAGCAGGTTCCTATTTGTTGATTCTAATCACCCCTTTTATTTCTCAAGTCCTTTACAGTTCCAAGCTGTACAGATTCTTCAAGTACATTGAGAACCGGGACGTGGCAAAAGCCGTGCTGAAGGAGCGGGGCCTGAAGAACATTCGCATTGGCATCGAAGGTAACGTGCTGCTCCAGCCAGGGAAGTGCATCCCCAGGTGACTCCACAGCCAGCACAGCCTGCTTTCTGCTGGACTCCAGGCATTGCCTTGTTTACTCTGTGGTTTACATCTATCTTTATGAAGCCAGTTAAAACTCGGCGTGTTTTTCTTTTACCTCTACTGTGTTCCACTGAAATTGGCCAGGGGGCTTAAAGGAAAGTGAAAGGTACATAACATGTACGAGAAGGACTTGTCTCCTTAGGAATGAGTAAACAGGAAACAGGAGTCAAATGCCTCCACCTGCTGATCCAAGCTTTCCCTTAGGGAGCTTAGAGAACGCTGTGCTCTGTCCTGGGAGACTTCTTTTTATAGTAGCTGTGTTTGCTCACAGAATGGCTGGTGCTGTGCAGCACCTGCAGGCTGCCTGCACACAGTGCTGCACCCTCTTGTCAGGGAATCATGGAATGATTTAGATTGGAAAAAGCCTCTGAGGTTATTGAGTCCAGCCATTAAACCAGCACTGCTAAGCCCACCACATCCCCAAGTGCCACATCCACATGTCTTTTAAATCCCTCTGTGGATAGTGACTTCACCACTGCCCTGGACAGCCTGTGCCAGGGCTGGACAACCCTGGTGAAGAAATTTTCCATAATGTCCAATTTAAACCCCTCCAGCACAGCTTGAGGCTGTTTCCCCTCATCCTCTCCCTGTTCCCTGGGAGCAGAGCCCAGGCCCCCCCGGCTGTCCCCTCCTGTCAGGAGTTGTGCAGAGCCACAAGGTCCCCCCTGAGCCTCCTTTTCTCCAGGCTGAGCCCCTTCCCAGCTCCCTCAGCCCCTGCTGATGCTCCAGACCCTTCCCCAGCTCCATTGCCTTCCCTAGACACGCTCCAGCCCCTCAATGTCTGCCTTGTGAGGGGCCCAAAATTGAGTGCAGTACTCAAGGTGCCTCAGCAGTGCCCAGCACAGGGGGACAATCACTGCCCTGGGCCAGCTGGACAGACTATGGCAGCTACAGCCCAGGTGCCCATGGCCTTGTTGCCCGCCTGGGCTCATGTTCAGCCTTGACTCATTTTCTCCCCACATAACCTCATGACATCCTCATAGCCCTCCTGATTTATCTGGCCCTTTTTCCTTCTCATCCTCACTGGTTCATCTTTTGGCACATGGGGATGTGCCAAAGCTTAAAGCTCCAAAGCTTCTCCTGGAGCTTTAAGTATTCCTTCTTGAAGGATGCCTGGCCTTCCAGGACTCCTTTTCAGGGGAAAACAAAACAGTATTTTGCAAGCCAGTAATGCTAAATGTGGAATCTGAGCGTTTGTCTGCTGAGTTGTGCATATCTCCCACCCGGACCCCACAGTCACTCCTGCCTGTGTGTTCTGCAATCCTGTTGTCCCTTGGTGAGTGAGGGAGGTGCAGCGGAACTGAGTGGCTGTCTGTGTTCCAGGGTACCCCACGTGCAAGGAGAAGGTGAAGAGGAGGCCCGGTGGCCGCTCCGAGGTCATCTACAACTACGTGCAGCGGCCGTTCATCCAGATGTCCTGGGAGAAGGAGGAGGGCAAGAGCCGCCACGTGGATTTCCAGTGCGTTCGGAGCAAATCCCTGACAAACCTGGTCACGGTGGGGGATGATGTGTCAGAGGACCACGAGGTTATCATGCATCACCCCCCACAAGTGGATGAACTGGACAGGCTGAACGCCCCCTTCTCCCAAATGGTTGTTAACGATCTCCCGGATTAGCGCGGCTCAGGGTGGAGAGTCCTGCTGCATGTGGGAGCCTCTCGGCGTAGTGTCATCCCAGCTGCTGGGACACAGACTCCTGCAAGGTGCTTTATCCTCGTCCATGCTCTTACTACCTTGTCATATTTCAAGCATGTTAATAAAAGAGCCACACTCCATAGTCTTAATTGTGCAATCAAAAGCAACGTCTGCTCAGACAAAAAGAAATGACTTCTTGTTTCTACTACAAAGGCTTCCGGATTGTGGGTGCTGAATATTTTATCTAAACTTCTGAAAGAAGAGCACAAGTGTGTGGAAACGTCTTGTGTGACATGAGAGAGGAAATCCTGGGCCTGTCAAGACAAAGGTTTCCTTTACCATTAGGCACAGCTTTGTTTTTGTGAGTTACAGAGGAGTGAACATCAAAGCAGGACAAATGATATTCTATATCAACCAGCAGAAATGTAGCACAGTGTGACAGCAAACCCTGAGCATGGAGGAATCTGTTTGCACTGCCACCTGGCTTTGGATCCAGCGTGGTGTGCTGCTGCCCTAGGAAAGAGGAACCAGTTCCATAGGAAGAATATTCACAGGAATTCCCTGTCTGTACTTCTTCATGAGATGGAATCATTGTTTTTAGGGATATTTTCTGTTAAGTTCAGTAAAATGAGTAGATCATGCTGAAGGAAAACCCAAAAGAGACTGTACCTGATATTTTACCAATAAAAGAAATCTGTTAATATCCAAATAGATGTAAGAAGCTTTCTAGAGGTGACTGTGCATACTGAAGACTTTGAGTTGTCTTCTCCATCCCCCTGCTAAGACAAATAAAGCCAATGGAGGAGCTCCCAGTTTACTACCTGAGTAAAATCCTTGGTCTCACCAACCTTAGTCAGAATTGCTGTAGACTCTCCAAGGAGCTGCTGCTGCAGCTTTAAAAATCCAGCTGCTTTCTTCCCAGTTCGGAACTGACTGAACCATTTTTGTCAGGCAGGTAAAAAATACCAATAGTAAACCAACCCTAAGAAGAGAAAAATGCACACACCTGGGAACAGCTGTCCTTTGGTGCTCTGAGTGTGTTATCCTGGTCTGTGTAAGGCTCTGGGAGTTTGGGCTCAGGAACAGCAAAGCTGTGACTGTAAGAGCAGGCACACTCCAGGCTGGTTCAGCTCAGGGGGATTGGAGCCTCACTGCTCCTGCTCCTGCAGCACTGAGTTCCCTGTGGGAGGTACATGCAGGAATTCCCTGTGGGAGCTGGTTTAACCCCTGATGAGCACACAGCACGTTCTGCACTGCCCCAGCTGAGCTGAGGGCACTCAGAACTGGGCTGCCTCACAAAGCCATCCCTTCTGATGGCTTTGTAAAGGCTCTGTGTACCCAAACCAGAGTTTTAAAACATGGTGCTGGTGCAAAGAAAGGCTGAAACCATTCAAGAAGGAGAGAGACAGAGCTCCTCACAAGGCTGGGCAGGTCAGTGCTCTGGCAAAGGTGTTGAAACCTGCATTGCATGTGTTGTTATCTGGTCAGACTTGGCAAAACTGAGGTTTAGGTGTCAGTCTGGCCCTAGAAAGTTTAATCCTTTTTTGCCAGGCTGCAACATCAAGCAAATTTTTATTGTTCTCCTTCTGACTGCCAAGTGCATGGTTGATTGAGCAGTGAAGTTTGCTGCTGGTTGCTGCCAAGGTGTTTGTGGTTTTCAGTGCAAGTAACATAACAAGATCAAGCAGAAATTTTTAGTTGCAAGTAACAAATCTCTGCCAAGGCACATTTTAGTTTCCATTGGTATGGATACAAGTTCCATTCTCTCAGTGTTTCCATTCTTAGCTTCTTTCCCAAGTGCAGCAAATAGATTTCTTCTAAAAAGAAGTGCCTGTGGGAATATTTCAGGAGCTCCTAAGTATCCCAGGTGTTCAGATGCCTAAGTTTCTCTTGACTACTTTTGAAAACTCCTCCCTGTGTGTCGTTGGCTCAGTGGAGAGAAGTGTCCTTTGGTGGCTGCTCAGAGCTGGGGTCACATGCAGACACTCCATTGTTGCTCCAGATGAATTGCTGTTTGTGTGGTAGAGAAAGGAAGAGACATGGACCATGAACCTCCACCAGGGGCCAGACCAGCACCAGTCCTTGCCTTGATGATGAGCTGTTCCTCAGAAAACAGAAGCACTGTGAGCCCAGCAGTGGTGGAACTTGTCCCTAGGCCCTGAGTGCCCAGCAGTGATGGCCCCAGGCTCTGTGATTGTGTTTTCCAGTGTCTGTTTATTTCAGGTTTAAGTAGATGAGTGTTGGTATTGCCCAGCTGAGCTGGAATTGGGGGTTCCACACGTTCTGCTCTGAAGACTGAAGTGTGGGTGTTGTTCAGAGTCCTACTCAGGACTGTGTCAAGGCATCAGGTGCTGGGAGTGGCACCTCAGCAGCACCTTTTGGGATCTGACAGCTAAAGGACCAAGTCCAGCCAAAGCAAATCCCACCTGATGTGTCCCTGAGCCCAGGGTCAGTGTGGCCTCTGGAAGCATTCAGGCAGTTTATTCAACTGCAGCAGCCCCCCTTGGGAGTTACAGGCTCTCAGTGCCTGTAGAGTTTGTGATTCCCTGGACCTTCAGCATGGAATGCAAATTATCCAGCTCCCATGATTTCCATGCAGTTTTTACTACTTACCCACTGTAGTTTACTGGCTTTCCCAAGTAATTAATAATTTTGGATTTTAAATTTTGTTAGTAGAGCGAGTTCCATTGGAACACTGAATTAAATTTGAAAAGTGTTTGCTTTTCCTCCTCTCACAGTCACCTACTTCAAGTACAAGGTCAACTTTTGTCTTACTCTAGATGTACTGAAGTGCTCCTGTGCTGTGTATGAACCTCAGATGTATGGTTTCTCTATTAAAGTATGAATTCTGACATGTTTGGCTCCTTTAAAAATTGTTTTAAATGTGGAGTAGAACAGGCAGGGCATAGAGAGCAACAAGGTTTTGTTTCCTTGCTTCATTAAGTGTGGGTTGTGATTCCAAAGTCTCAGGAGCAGTTTGGCATCAGAGCCTGGTTTGCAGGGAGGTGTTCCCACCATTTGTGCTGAGAGGAGCTCAAAGTTTCCTTCATCCCTACAGCTCATGGCAGTGATGCTCTAAGGCAGCTCAGACAACACTCCCTGCCCCACGGACTGCAGCATCTCTAACAAGCCCCAGTGGTTTTGGTCAGTGCTGTAAAAAGTGTTCTTCACTTTTACCTACTGGTCTTCAGAAGAAAACAGCTTTGGAGCAGGTCTGGCTTTGATTTCCATCTTCAGCCTTGGGTGTGCTTCCAGGCTTCTCCTGATGAAGGCAAGGGCACTGACACTTCAAACAAGGTGGGATTTGTGTGAGGACCTCACAGCACCTTCCACTGTCTGGAGGGGCTACAGGAAAAGTGGAGGACTCTTCATCAGGACCTGGACACTGTCAGAGGGCAGGAATACATGGGATACTGCCAAGGAATTGTTCCCTGGGAGGGTGGGCAGGACTGGCACAGGTGCCCAGAGCAGCTGTGGCTGCCCCTGGATCCCTGGCAATGCCCAAGGCCAGGCTGGATGGGGCTTGGGGCAACCTGAGATGGTGGAAGGTGTCCCTGCCGTGGCAGGGGCTGGGAATGGATGAGCTTTAAACCCTTCCAACCCAAACCATTCCAGGATTCCCTGATTCCTGTTTGTAAAACACAGCATAACAACAAGGGTGTGTTTACTAAGAGGATTTTATTTACACAACACAATGAGATCGCTCCATAAAAAGTTGACTACACCTGCCAAATTGTACAGTGCAATTTTGTAACAGCTTTTAAATATTTACAGAACACTTTTTCAACTTAGAGGTTAAGGCAGAGTCAGGGCACAGTGCTAAGAAACACTTAGTGCAGCTTTGTGCTAGGCATGATACAGAAATGAACTGGCAGCATAAAGTGTTCAGATCCATTGGAAATTCAGATTTACTTCTACAAATCCAGCAACTGCAGCTTAAAAAATAAAAAGAAGAGGTAAAGATACTAAGAACTTCAAAACACAAAAAAATGTAAAAACATTTGGCTACCATGGGAGATGTAACAGGCATACAAAATCCTTCCTGTTAGCAGTGAAGTATGGATCCTGGGAAGGAGATACTCTAAGAGACACTTTTTTTCCCTAATGTTGGTAAAAAAACTGGAACAGGATGCAGGCTTACAGTGCACCTGGGATACAGAACCTCCCACTGCAAAGGTGTGTCCAGCAGCACTGGATTCAGACATCCAACTTTTGCTGGAAGACAACAGGAATGAGGTACCCAACTGCTCCTCGTGCCATTGAAAACTTCACCTTGGACTCCAGGACACACCTGAGGGGTCCCACTTCAAACACAGCACTAAAAATGCACAATACACAGTACTAGAGAGTTGGTTTTTCACAGCAACTTACCACAACTTAAAATTGTTTCTCTTCTTCATCTTTGGTATTTATAAATAAAAATGCTGGTCCCTTTCAGTAAAGGGCTAAGAATGCAGCTATTATCTCAAAATCATTTGTTCCTAATCCACAGCAGCTTCAAAGGATTTTGATTTTTGTTTTTATTTTAAGGCAGTAACTAAGCTGTTAGGAATTGAAAAAAAAATGGTCTTAGATTAATTCCAATGGTTTATAAGGCAACATTTTTAAATGGCTAGAAGAAACTGCAGGATAAGGATGGAACAGTTTGAGAAGCTGGTATCAGTCCTTCATGCAAAGTCAAAAAGGAGCAGAATGTGGTGTGGGGACGAGCTGATGACAGCCTGATCCTGTAAGTCATTCCTTCCCTTAGCCCTCATTCACCCGAGTGAGCCCTTCTGACCACAGAGATCCTGGGAATTCTGATTAAGGCTGGCTTTGCATTTCAGCTTGCTAGGATCCAACTGCTGCCTGAACTGCTTATGGCAATCAAACTCGTAGGACATGCACAAAAAGCACAGGGGTGGTGAGGGGAGGACCCTGACCAGTTCTGGGCAGTGCTGGCAGTCCCCACCAGTCCTTCAGGATGGCACTCGAGTCAAGAGACACCTGGGGAAACATTCCCTAAAAACACCTATGTAAAAAAAAATTCCACTACAAATCCATTTTGTTTCATTTTCTAATTGAGAAAGTCAGGACTAAACAGACCTGGAAGCCTTTTTTTTTTTTCCTGTGTAATATCACTGGAGCTTTGTCTTGTTTGTACTCCAGAGTTAGTGTTCAGCACCAAGAGAAGTTTGCAGGAATCAAGACAATTTGAATTGAGACACCATTTTAGAAAACTCATTGAATTGTATTTTTGATATCTGATTGTAAATTCCAGAATGGAACCATGCAGGCCCAAGGGTTAATGCCACCTGCCTCTGGAAGTGCAGAGTTAACTACACATGGGCACAACATGGAGCTTATGATTAGAAAAACAAATTAGGAAAAGCTCAGCAGAATCCTCCCTCCCAAAATGCCGTCATTTCTGAGAGAGGCTTAGGCAAGGAAAGGCACTTTGGGGCTCTCCTGGAGAGACCCTGATCAGAACTGAATGTACTTCTATAAATTAGAGGAGGCAACAGCCAACGAGTGGACACGCTGGGTTCCAGTGCCCCAAAAGTGACCCCATGAGCACCATCCATGGAACACTCTGGGTACAGGTGGTACAGCCAGGGCAGCAGGGCAGCTCTGTGAGGGAACACCAGGCAGGCTCCATCAGCAACACTCTGATCCTGTTCTGCTCCAAACCAACAGCAAAAAGGCCACAAAAGTTGGGTTTTGGCCTTTAAACCACTGGAGGTGCAGCAGAGAAACAGCAGCAGCCAGCCTGGGGAACCTCAGAGCTGGCCCAGCTGTGCACAACTTGCCCACCAAGGATCAGGATCCTGGAATTTCCCTCCCTCTGCTCTAATTCCAGACCCACTTATGTGACCAGCTGTAGTTTATCTGCATTGTTTATGGATCCATCCTGACACACAGTAACCAAAAACTCAGCGCTCGGTGGAGGAAATGGCCCATTTTCCCACTATTTAGGAAGGAAAGAGTGTTGTGTATTTTTTTAATTTAGAAAAAATATTAAATGGCTTGAGGGTCACTTAGTACCAAAAGTAAAGTGCACCAGAACGGGGGGCCACAGTGACAGAGCTGAGAAATGCTATTGAAGAGGCTTCCAGGGAGCATTATCAAAACAGCACTACAAAGTAAGGTTAAGGCAATCCGAGTTGTCTCCTTCTACTAGACAGTTTCCTGGAGAGTTGTCTGTCTCAAGCTTCAATTATTGCTTTGTTTCCTCTGTCCTGGAGTCCTCGACTGCTGGGCAAACAGTGCTGGCAGAATTGGCAGAGTGAGTTTGTCACTTAATGCAGGACTGGATGCAATCCTATGGAATCCCATGCTTTGCAATGCCAAAGGGAAAGCTTGCTCTCATTTCCCAATGGACTGGACAGTCTGGCAAAGAATATAAAAAAAACTCTTGCTCCTGAAGCAGCAAAAGGTGCTGGCAGCAGAGATGATGCAAACATGGGGAATTTTTCAATGGCGCAGGGAAAAAAAAATCCTTAATAACAACAAGGTGTATAACAAAACAGGGTCCTGAAGTCTCCTCCAAGAGCTGACAGCCCTCAAGTTTCCTTAAAAAAAAAAAAAAGAACAAGTTCTTTTACGGGTATAAACCCAAAGTACAGCAAGAGAATTCCATGGCTCAGAAGTCCCAGGAAAAGCTGTGTTACTTCCCTCCTTTCATATAGGATGGAATTGCTCCTCGGGCCGTCAGCCCCTCGAAACGCTTGTAGGTGTAATTGATGAAAACCCAGTCTTTGTTCTTGTAGTCTGTCTCTGGGTGGTTGCTTGTTGCCACTGGGAAGACATAGAAGAAACAGAATTAATTATCCTTTGGAGCTGCAGAGTTTATTTTCATACAAAACACTGGATGAATGTTTCTAAAGGAAAAAATATCCTAAATGCAGATGTAGCTTCATGCTTCAACCCCAGGAAAGAACTGCTGGGACACAGGACATGGCACAAGGGTTGTAAGCTAGAAGGGGGTAGATTCAGACCACATAGAAGAAATTTATTACAGTGTGAGCTGTGAAACACTGGCACAGGGTGCCCAGAGAGGTGGTGGATGCTCCAATCTCTGGAAGTGTTCCAGGCCAGGCTGGACAGGCTTGGAGCAACCTGGGATAGTGGGAGGTGTCCCTGCCCATGGTGGGGAGCGGAGTGAGGTGAGCTTTAAACTCTTCCAACCCAAACCAGTCTGGGATTCTGTTCTTAAACTCACTGAGCAAATGTGTGGCTATGCTGTGATGCTTCAGAGATTCACAGCAAAACATCCCCTTGAGTTCCACCCTTCCCCACCCCAAGTGCCAGCAGGAATCAGCTCTGAGGGGAACTGGCAGCACTGGGCTCTCAGCCCTGCTGAGATCTGAACTTTCTGGAAGCTCTGCTGCCTCTGAGAGCTGCCCTTTCTCAGGCAACTCCCTGCATCTCCTGGAACCCAAATTCCAGCTTGCACCCCTGCACCACGAGGCTTCCAAGCTATTTGGTCATGATAAAAACCAAAATCAGCATCTAGTACAATCTGACTAACAGGAAGGATTATTCTACAGGAGAAGAGGAAGGTTTACACAGAGAATCAAACAATCATTTACCTGTTGGTTTAAGGATATCAGATTCTGGAAATTCATCAAAGTTTGAGGTATCATCAATGCTCTTAATTTCTATTGAAATTGCAGCAGGTCTCTCTCTGCCAAGAAGAGCAGATGAAGCATTGAGATTTCAAAGGCAGACAAAGCAGAGTTCAGCCCCTTTTCATTTCTTAACAGAATCAAGACTGAAGGTACCTAAACCTCAGCAAGCTTCAGGTAGAGAACAAAAGGCTCTCACCCACAGCTGGATGTGATAAATGCCAGTCAGCTGCTCCCTGCTGCAGACCAGGGCTGGCCTGAGCAGCCCCTAGAGAAGAGCAGTTGCTTTTCTGCAAAGCATCTTACCTGATGTGCTCCCAATCAACCCCTTCAAAGAATGGGTTACTCTTTATTTCCTCCACACCAGATGCACCAATTCTGTGCTCCCATTCACAGCAAAATCTGGGATGGAAGGAAGAATGAAAATGAAGGGAGAATGAAAACGAAAGCATTCCATCAGAAATGGAACAGCTTTCTGAACTGATACTGCTGCAGTTTCTTAACATATAAATGGAGCAGACTAAGAACTTCCACAGCAAAACCAACACACAAAGTTATGTACAGGAATGTCATGTCCAATGCCACAGTTCAGATGTGCTGTTCCTTCACAACAGGATAATGTGACCTTTCTATTTCAGGACCAGAGCAGAGAAGGAGAACATATAAAGCCTAAGAAACCAGACATTTATATTTCTGTCCTGAGAATAGATCCTGAAGTACAAATGAGTCAGCAAGCACTGGGATACATTTGTATGCTCCAGTGCATACAAAGGCAAAATCATTGCTGTTGCAAGAAGTCAGCTCTGTCAAAAGGATTGAACTTGTGTCCTTCCATGAGAAGCCTCCAGGCAAAATAAGGAGCAGAAATATTTTGCCAGTAGCACTTCCATGGGAGCTCCTTTTTAGCACAGTTTAGTCAGGGAACCACTAAATGGCCTGAGAGACAAAAGTATTTGACAAGGAGTTCAGCATTTGATGCATGTGTGTAACAGTTTGTAGCATCATGTGGAACGAGCCATGAGAGGCACAGAATACAGAGACAAGACAAGAAAGTTAGTGCTGTATGAACTGGCAAACCATGGGGCTGGCACCTTAAAATAAGATCCTTTGCTTTGTCAGAGATTGGAACCTCTGGAGGAAATGTCAGGGTCTCCTTCCAGTTCATCACTTTCTTATACGTCTCTTGAGGGGTCTCGGAGCAGAATGGTGGATAACCTGAAAAGAAACAAAAATATAATCTTAGATTGAGCAAAACTAATTCCTGAAGCCAGAACACACCTCAGAGACCAGGCAAGGAGTGGATGCTCTGAGAATTTGACCCCAAGCACAGAAATTGGCTGCCCAGAGCAGCTGTGGCTGCCCCAGCCCTGGAAGTGCCCAAGGCCAGGCTGGATGGGGCTTGGAGCCACCTGGGACAGTGAAGGTGTCCCTGCCATGGCAGGGGGTGACAGGGATGAGCTTTAAGGTCCCTTCCAACCCAAACCAGTCTGGGATTCTATGAATACAGATGAATTCTATGAATATGATGTCCTGCTCCACCATTCCCACCCACAGCCTGCCCTGCCTGCTCCTTACCAATCAACATCTCGTACATGATGACCCCCAGGGACCACCAGTCACACAGCTTGTTGTATCCAGTCTGCATGAAAACCTCAGGAGCAATGTAATCTGGGGTTCCCACCGTAGAAAAAGCCTGGAACAAACACCATCAGTTATGTATCTGCAGGGAAAACTGCCTGACATGGAGAGACAGGAATTTATACAACAGTGATTATTTTGAGGAAGACACCAGATTGTCTCTGAGATCCTTTAGCAAAGGTGTTTAAAGTCTTTCTTCCAAGACAAAATGAACATCTTCACGTGATAGAGTCTTAAAATAGCACCAGGAAAACAGGGAAGGGTAACACTGTCCTGAATGGGTCACCTTGGAATGGGTCAGCAGCCCTTTGTGAGACTGGAAGTGGCAAGAACTGATAGTTTTGGCTGGGAGACTTCAGATATCCATGTAAATAATTATGGCAGTGCTATCTCTAGCACATATGTCACAGCTGTGCAGCAGATGGATGAAGGACAAACTAGAGTCATTCCTCTTCTTTTTAAAAAATGCCTGAATCTTTTCCTTTCAGGATTGTCCAGAACTCAGATGCATTCAAAACTTCATGTAAATCCATGTTCCACGTGGATGCAACACCTCAGCAGGAACATCTCCAAGCAGGTGGAACCTACTCACCAGCTGCCGGCGATTCCTCTTCCAAGTCTCTGCCTTCCTCTTGGAATTCATGTTCTGGAAAGCTGAAGGAGATTCAATAGCTGTGACTGAATCCTCCTGCTCACCCAATATATTTTGCCCCCAAACCATTACACTAAAGGTCTCATTTAAGATGTGTGTCAATACCCCAAACCTAAATCTCTCAGAACTTCCAAACCTATGAAATATGGGCAATATCTAACTGAGCCTTTCATGAGCAAACCATGCTTTCAGGGCTGATGTAACTCCATGATCCAAGTTCCTCCCATCCAGAATAATCCTGGATATTCAGAGACTGTGCTGGTTTATTCATGTCAGTAACACCTGAGATCCAGGCAGCAGCTACCAACTCACTGAGTTCTCAATTCATTACACATGCAAAGGCCACAACAGAGTCTGTCTCTGAGACAGATTTCTGGAAATGAAAATGGGTTTAAAGTAACTGAAATGATTTTACAGAAAATGAAAATCCACCTCAAGATGTAAAGCTGATTATTAGACTCCTCACTGCAGCCACACCCTCACACTGAAATGAGTTTTGTCAGGACCCAAGAGCAACCAACCAGATACCCTTTGGAGCCAAAGAACTTACTGAAGTCACTGGGAAGACTGTGATTCAAGTTCCTGTAAAATTCTGTCCTGTGGGCTTTCTTCAGTCCAGTACACAGACCAAAATCTGAGAGTTTCACGTGGCCCTAGAAATAAACGAAACAAAACAAAAAATATATAAGGCATTATCATAGTAAACCACAGCATCAGCAAGGTTGGAAGAGATCCCAACACCACCATCAACACCTCTGAATTATGTCCCCAAGTGCCACATCCAGATGCCTCTTGAACACTTCCAGAGACTGTGACTCCACCCCCTCCCTGAGCAATTTATTCCAATGCATGACCACTCCTGCAGTGAAAAAAAAACAAACTAAAATTTAATCTGAACCTCCCCAGCACATCTTAAGGCCAGTTCCTCTCGTTGTTTCACTTGAGGCATGGCAGAAGAGCCTGATCCCCACCTGGCTGCACCTTCCTGTCAGGGAGAGCAAGAAAATCCCCCCTGAGCCTCCTTTTCTCCAGGCTGAGCCCCCTCTGGTGTCTCAGCCCCTCCTGGTGCTCCAGACCCTTCCCCAGCTCCATTCCCTTCAATGTCCTTTGCCCTCCTTGTGTAAACCTCACACTGGATGTGTACAGGGAATGAAGCCATCAATACTTCCATTGCTACTCCACAGAGAAAGCCCAGTGACAACTTACTTCAGGAAACCTCTGCTCTGCAAGTTCCCAACCCCTTCAGGGTGAAAGGGAACATCTCCAGAGGCAGCTGCAGGCCCTGGGTTGTGTATTGGCCCCAGGAGATAAAAATCACCCTCAGTTCAGGGATTGAATCTGTTCTGGTGCAGAATGTGACCACACTGACTACAAGCAGTTTTTAGAAGTGTATATATAAAATATACCTCCTTCTCAAAGTCCTAAATGTAGTCATGTCTAGAGGTGAACATTCTGAATTGGGCACACTGCTTGGAGCTGTGGCTGCCCCAGCCCTGGAAGTGTCCAAGGCCAGGCTGGACAGGCTTGGAGCATCCTGGGACAGCAGAAAGGTGGAACAGGATGAGTTTCAAGGTCCCTTCCAACCCAAACCATCCTGGGATTCTGCAGTAATTCCAACAGTGCATTGCATAGTAGTGGGAAAGCCTTTATTTACTGCTGGCAAACTCTTTCCAAGAAATCTTGATTTTAGGCAAACTTGGAGTGAGCAACAGGAGGGCACTGAAACAACTGGGATTTCTGCAAAGTGCCTGCAATAACCAGGCAGCCCGGGCAGCCCTCAGGGGTACACCCTGATCCTGAGGGATTCTCCACTCTCAGCCTGGCTACTGGAACAGCCACGTCCTTCACATTTGGTAGGACCAGAGCTGGCAAGTGGGAGTGTAACAGATGTGAGAGAAAAGGGAAACAGCTTTGCCTAAGAGGGAACTGAAACCACGTGCTTTAAACTGCATCTGAAATAGCCAAAAATAATTTAAACAGCTGTCAGAAGAGTTCAAGGTCTGAGTGGAGCTGGGGTCTCTCCTGGCTTTTGGGGATTTTCCCAGGCAATCTGGCAGACACATCCCTCAAAAGCTGGAAGGAACAGGGCTAAATAAAGAAGCACCATCTTCTTCCACAACTGTCAACACCCCTTCAGGTCAATATGAGCAATCACAAGGCCTCTTGGCTCCTCCCCAGCCCATACCTTGCTGTCCAGGAGGAGGTTGTCTGGTTTGATGTCACGATGGATGAATCCCAGCTGGTGGATGGAGTCAATGGCCAGCACGGTCTCAGCGATGTAGAACTGTGTCTCCTCCTCTGTCAGAGTGTCCTTCTTCATCAACAACGTCATCATGTCACCTGGAAACCCCCAGAGGTGAACACACGGGCTCCACTCTCACTGAGTTTGAAGACATTTATAGAAAAAAAGCTATTTCTGCTGCATTCAGCTAAAATCAGCAGGTCAGAGGTTGCCAAACCTGGATATGCTCTGGCTCTATAGACAGCCAGGGCACAGCAAAGGTAGGAACTAGAATATTCAAGCCAAGTTTAAATAGAAGAATATTAAAGCTAAGTTTAAATACCTGCAGCTTGAAGACCCAAACAGGAAACCTCAAGCCTGCCCAAACACTTCAGTACCCTAAAAAGCAGAAATCTTGTTCCCTTCCAGGTGTACAGTACAAACACCACGTGCACTCTAGTCCCAGACTGCGTTTGTAATGAAGGAATTAGCAATCCCCAAACAAAAGGAGGGCAGCCCTTGTGTTCCAGAGTTACCTCCAGGCAGGAACTCCATGATCAGGTAGAGGTTTAGCTTGTCCTGGAAACTATAGAACATCTTCACCACCCACAAGCTGTCTGCCTCCACCAGGATGTCCCGTTCTGCACGGATGTGGCCAACCTGGACAGACACAGTGCATTGGGTGAGTTTTATTAAATGCATTTATTTCACAGGCAATTCAATTATTATTCTGAACAGCATTGAATATTGAGAAGACAAAAGACAAATTTCTGCACAAGGGCAGAAACACTATCAGAACTTCAACATGTGGTTGATTATATACATATATTTTATACCTATTATATATGCACCTAGTAAACCTATACATTATATAAATCCTATATACAAAAATCTCAATTCTTTACAAATACACCTAATCATTAGATCTCTTTTTAAAAATACAAGAGCTTCATCCCAGTGCTGAACATGTGACTGTCCCAGATCATTATATACCCAGAAGTACTAGCAAAGGAAAGCCTTAAATATGTTAAATGCTGCTGCTTTATGTCTCTGAGTCTGAATTCCAGCAGTTCTATCTCTGATATTTACATGCAATCCTGTAAGTCAGAAGTGCAGTAAAACACTGGCCTTGAAGCCTGCATTGAATCATTTGCACAGGACTTTGTGTTGAAAGAGCCCACTAGAAAAGAAGTGTGACTTCAGAGATTTTTCTGACTTATTTCCTCTATAAGAAAAGACAGAAAAACCCCCAGAATTGTTAGCTACTAAAGCACAGAAGCCTATTCCTCCTCTGCACACACCCCGAGTGGTGCACGGCACAGCTCCTGCTCGGGGTGTTCCTCACCTGCTCCTTCTCCAGCATGTCAGCCTTGCGTAGGATCTTCATGGCATAAACGTGCCCCGTGTCCTTCTTCTGCACCAGGCGCACCTGGGGGCACACAGAGACTGCATCAAAGCCAGCACTCCCAGCACAGCTCCTCACAAAGCTGGCGATCAAGCCCCTGGCTTCCATTGCATGAAATCATCTCAGATTGTAAAACAAAAGAAGCATCACACAGTGCACAGCAATGGCAGAAAATCCAGTTAATGCTAAGAGCTGCTGTTATTTTTACAGGGCACCATAAGTGATTCACACCTGTAGGAAATAAACTTTTAAGAATTCTCTACAAATCTAATAGAAAGTTCACATAGTATACATTTGTATGTAAACTTTGAGATAAGAAATATTAACTTAGAAATATTATGGAATAGGATAAACGTTGTTGAGAGAAAAACAGATTTAGAAATAAGTTTTAAAATAAATACATTGTAGTAAGACCCACAAAGAATAATTTTAGATAACTAGCTTTAAAG
This sequence comes from Passer domesticus, assembly GCF_036417665.1. Classification (NCBI taxonomy): domain Eukaryota; kingdom Metazoa; phylum Chordata; class Aves; order Passeriformes; family Passeridae; genus Passer; species Passer domesticus. The sequence continues at coordinate 2,294,133 of NC_087498.1, forward strand.
CATTTACAACATAGGGTAGCAAAAACTGATAGACCAAGAAACACTTATTGTAAGTAACAAATAGTTAACTTCTGATTGTGATAGCATAAATTATAACATCTGTATTGTCTCACCCTTCACATGAGACTAAAAACAGAATAAAAGTTTTTAAAACACCTCTCAATTACCCCATCTCTAAATCAGAAAAAAAGACAACACCTAAAGCAGGTGGTCCAAAGCCCCTTCAGACCACCAGAAGAGACTTTGCAAGGGCCCTCCACCCCTCCCCAAGTCCAGCCCCAGAAGTTCACCTTTAAAACCCACTGCAAACCTATATTTAGCTGTCCATCAGATCATTTTCAACATCATTCTGTTTCCTTTAAAGGAAACCAGCATTTATTAGGTAAAAAAAAAGCTGCACGTGACTGTTCGGCTAAAGTCAATCTGTGGTTGTTCCTTTTGCTTTTATATAAACTGAGCAAGTCTTTAACAAACACCAGAGCCAGTTAAAAACACACACAGCCATTTTCTCTGGACTCACCTCTCCAAATGCTCCTCTGCCTATGACTTTGAGAGACTCAAAGTCCTCCAGTCCAAGCCTGGTTCTCTTCAGGCGAAGGAACTCCGTCTCCTTCTGTGCATGTGCTGACCTCCTGATTCTTTTCTAGAGTTTAAGAGACCCCAGTCAGAGCTCTGCAGGTGGGTTCCACAGGGCCACAGCAATTCCAAGGAAACATCCCAGATCTCCATTTAGAAAAAGAAAATTTCTTGTATTTAACCATTAAGATAGTTTTTCCATATTCATTACCTCTTCGTCTTTCAGGCCTTCTTCTTCCATCATTTGTTCTAGTTTCTTTTGTCTAGAGCAGAGACAAAAATAAAGGTTGAATCATTAACCTTGCTTTTTAAATTAAATCAGAAAAAACCCCCAGGTTGAATCATTAATGTTGTTTCTTAACAAGGTGCACATATCCACAGCCTCTGCTCTGTGCCAGCAAGTTACGAGGGTAAAGATGTACAAGAGACTCAGACAGGAAATTAATTCTGAAGAATCTGCTATCCAGTTTTATAATTCCAACCCTGTCCTCTCTGATTTTAATAAACTAAACCTGCCTTGAGTTCCACAAGTTATGCAGTACATTTTTGCTGAACACAAATACAAATTGATAGATCTGGGTTCTGTTCGTGTCTCTCTGACAGCCTGGCAAGTCACTTCAGGCCAGAGCCATAAGAAGCATTTAAACACCAAAATTTCACTTATTCCAGGAAGAATTGGTATCTAAACACATCTAAAATTGCATCTCAAACTGTTCACATGCAAGATGAGAAAAGTTATTTTAGCTTTCCTAATCCCTGAAATACTCAAAATATTTGGGAAGAGGAAACTTGTCTGTACATGATGTGCCCCTTAAAGAATCAGAAATATTTACAGTCTTAGTACAAAGGGATTATTTGGAAGAAAAGAAAGGAGGAAGCAAGACTTTAGAAGGGGAATGACTTCAGGGGACGTTTGTAATGATTCTCCTCTGGGAACTTTTTTCCCAGTGCCAGTCACATTAACAGCTGGCTGAACAGGGCCTGGTGGTGTGGGACATTACAAATCTAAAAAATTCCTTCTCTTTCTGCAAGTCATTCTTTGCAAGAACCTTCTCCTGTCTCCTGGGGCTCTCTGCAGCTGCTGTGATGTGATAATATTTGGGGTTATCACTTCAGAATCAGGCACAATGAAAATGCCCTTGCTCAAGTACCAGTGACCCCAACCCACACTCAACCCAGCAACTCCAGCAGCAAAGTCTGTGCAATACACAGAATTAAACAGCTCAGCAGGACTGAGTGATGCCAAAGCCATGCTGAAATTCCCCCAAATATCCCTAACAGGGTCAATCTGCACTTCAGGGTACAGTGTCAACACAGTTTAAACTCCAAATTACACACCCACAGACATGTGTTGTTACAAAAAACATGTAACTTATAAAGCCCAGTCTGTTTGTTCAGACAAGGCCTTGATCCTAAACAGAAAAAAAAAAGACATTTTTGGGAATACACAACAGGGCTCATAATAAGTAAATAAATTTTAAAGGTAAGAGCTGTGTGAGGAGAAAGAAACTAATTAAATCAGTGATATTTTCCACCTGAATTGGACCTCAGTCTCTCTTTACTCATCAGAAGCTTTGAAGCAAATACCTTTGCACGTTAGTATTTATTTCTAAATTGCTTCCTTGTTTCTGCAGCTCTTGCAGTGAGCAGGCATTGGGGAGCTCCCTGGGGAGCTTGTTAAGCAGCAAAGCCAAACCAACACTGAACCATTTTCCAAATTCTGGTTATAGACACCGTGGCAAGCTGGGAGAACAGCAGAAGTCCCAGTGCTACAGCTTGAGGATATTCAGCAAATTAAAGGGTTCCAGGCAAGGTTAAGCCACACAGCTCAGGGCAGTCCATTGCTGGACTGGACTTAAAGAGGTGCCCAGGCTCAGGTCAGTCCCAGCACTGAGTGACTCCTCTCAACAGCCCCTCCTTGGCTCCCTGCACTGCCCACCTGCACACGGGTCAGGGCAATCCCAGCACAAATCCAGGGAATGGCACAAGGATTTGGGGGTGCTGCTGAGGCAGAGCTGGGCGTGCCCCTGGGCTGATCCCCCAGCATGGGCAGCATTTCAGGGGGATTCTGCCCCTCTGCTCTGCTCAGGTGAGACCCCACCTGCAGCCCCGGGGCCAGGAAGGAGCTGGAGCTGCTGGAGAGAGTCCAGAGGAAGCCACAGAGATGCTCCAAGGGCTGAGGCCAGGCTGGGAGAGCTGGGAATGCTCAGCCTGGAGAGGGGGAGGCTCCAAGGAGAGCTCAGAGCCCCTTCCAGGGCCTGAAGGGGCTCCAAGAGAGATGGAGAGGGACTGTGAACAAGGCTCTGGAAGGACAGAACAAGAGGGAAGGGCTTCCCACTGCCACAGGGCAGGGATAGATGGAATATTGGGGAAAGAATTTTCCCTGTGAGGGTGACAGGCCCTGGCACAGGGTGCCCAGAGCAGCTGGGGCTGCCCCTGGATCCCTGGCAGTGCCCAAGGCCGGGCTGGACAGGGCTTGGAGTAACCTGGGACAGTGGGAGGTGTCCCTGCCATGAGAAAGGGTGGAACTGGATGAGCTTTAAGGTCCCTTCCAACACAACCCAGTCTGTAATTTTATTCTTTTTGCTTTTAAAATGAAATCAATTCAATATAAAGTTTGGCTCCTAACCAGTATGGAAGGGAAACAAGAAGGATTTTTACCTCATCTCTCGCTCCTCGTGCTGAGCTATGAGGTTGCTGTAGAAGTTTTCCAATGTCACCTTTGTCATTGTGACTCTCTCCTTGGTGTGGTTACTCATGGATGAGCACGGTGTAGGGCCTGTCATGGCCATGGCTGGCAGGAAAGGAGAAGGGAAAACATTATAAATGACAAATAATCTTCAAACAAGAATCCATACCCATTAAGTGATGCTTAATCACAGAGTTCAGATTTTAACAACAACCACCACCAGTCTAAGCTAAGCAGGGAAAAGTCTTACAAAATAAAAGGTACAAGTCAAACTTCCTGTTTTGAACATTTTTTGATCTGAAATTAGAGGGAAGGAAACTTAAGAAACTTTGTGCCTCAAAAACCACAATTTCAGCCAGCACTGCAAATGTTTATTGCTCCCACCACAATCTATCTTTAATGAATGCTCAAAATTCAGGAATATCACACTGAAACATCTAATCCAGAAGTTATTCTTCCCATAACCCTTGCAGAAATAATTCCACTGGCTCTTCTGCTGTGAAATCTATCTAAATCCTGAAAGTCATCCCAATAAGAGAGCAACTGAGGAATGAACAAAAAGGGCATTTAGTTGCCCTTAAGCACTTTTACTAGATGTTTTCTCACAGAAATTCAGCCAAATCCAGAGGATCACTGCCTTTGAACAAGTTGTAGTTTAAAAAATATCCAAAAACCCAAATCCTAGTGTAAGTATCTGACATATTTATTTCTAAGAAAGATATATATATATTAATATTCTGTTTCTGAGAATACAGTTTATAAATACTGGAGTGTGGCACCCCCAAACAGTAGCAGATTCAGTGTATTTAACACCCCACCTCTATTTCCAGATATACATTAAAAAACCCCAAAGATTTCAAATGTACAATTACACCTTACCCTGCTTCTCCTGTGCACCACACAACTCGCAGTAAGGTAACAGAGTTTTGCAACTATTACTAGAAATTGCAGACAAAATAGGTGAGACACTTCCCGTTTTTATAACCCTGGGCGCTGCCAGCACACTCGAATGACTCTTTCTGTTCACTTTTTGCAGACCTTTACGAGGCATCACCACGGAGCCCTGCCAACCTCCTCCTTCCCAGACAGGAGTTACGTGTGTGCTGACTTCACAGGCTCCCGTGGGACAGGAGCTGGTGACCATCGCCAGCTGGAGACTTTTGAGATGGAATCACGGCTTTATGTGAGGCGGAATCACGGCTTTATGCAAGAGCAGAGACAAATGGGGGGGTCACACTCTGAGAGTACCCCTGGATATGGGATTAGACTCAAGAGATGAGTGCTTACACTCCCAGAAATGGGGGCTGCGCCCCGGAGATGGGGGAGCTGCACCCCCGGAGATGGGGCTAGACACTCTGCGGCTGCGAGTGGGAGGTGTAAAAGCCACGGGCGGTTTTCACCGCCTAGAGAACAAACCAGGAAAAATTATCTGAAAGGAGTCCAGGGGAAAAAAAAAAAAAAAAAAAAAAAAAAAAAAAAAAAAAAAAAAAAAGCAAGGGGAAGAAAAGCGAAAGTATCGGTGCCAAAGCACCTGTTGGTGCTCGGGGCCCTTACCCGGGATGGGCGCTCGGAGCCCCCGATGGGCACGGAGCGGGGCCGGGGCTCGGCCGGGGGTGGCACCGGCGTGGCACCGCGGTGGCCCCGAGCGGGCCGGCAGCATCCCCGGCAGCGGACAAAGGGGGCCCGAGCCACCGGCACGGGAGCAGGAGCGGGGACCCTGCGGCCCCGAGGAGCCCCGGCCCGCAGCCCCCGGCACACCGCCCCCGCTCCCCGGAGCGGCGAAGGGCCCGCGGGGAGCGAGGCAGAGAGGGAAAGAGGAGGGCGGGGAGAGGATGCGGAGCGCCCGGAGGAACGAGGCGGGAGCGGCTTACCCGGAGCCCCCGGGAGGGGCGGCAGAGCTGCAGGCGAGGCGGCCGCGGAGCGGCGGGTGGGGGGCTCGGGACCGCCGGAGCCCCCCGCAGCCTCAGCGAGCCGGCCGGGACGGGCGGCCCAGGCTCCGCTGGGGCAGCGCAGGCGCCCCTGGCCCGGCCCGGCCCGCCCGGGCGGAGCCCCGCGCCCGCCCGCCCCCGCCCGCCGCGCCTGCGCCGGGCCCGCCTGAGCCCCGGGGAGCGGAGCGGGCCCGGCTGTGGGGAACGGAACGGGCCGGGCTGTGGGGCTGGAGCCGGCCCGGCTGAGGGAACGGAACGGGCCGGGCTGGGGGGCTGGAGCCGGCCCGGCTGTGGGGAACGGAACGGGCCGGGCTGTGGGGCTGGAGCCGGCCCGGCTGAGGGAACGGAACGGGCCCGGCTGAGGGAACTGGAGCCGGCCCGGCTCGGCCCCCGCGCTCCGCCGGGCCGGGCGCAGGCGCCCGCGCTGGCAGCTCGGGGGTGCCGGCCCGCCGGCGGTGTCGGTGTGGCAGCGTGTGGCACGGTTGGGACGTGCACGATACGCAGAGAATCGTGCTTTAATTCGCCCGTACAGAGTAACACAGCAGAAGGCTTCAAGCGTCTGCTCATACAGAGTAACATCAGGTCGCTTCAGAAGGCTGCGAGAGTCTGCCCTTTCTTGTTCTTCAGCGCAACCCTTTATACCCGTACCGTACAGGCACTGCACCTGTGTGCCCCATAAATCCTGCCCTATAGCTCCACTGTGCCCCATAGATCCTGTCTGCCCCAGAGATCCTGAAATCCTGCCTCATAGATTCCATCTGCTCCATAGATCCTGAAATTCTGCCCCACAGATTCCTTCTGCCCTATAGATCCCCTGTGCCCCCTAGATCCTGTCTGCCCCATAGATCCTGTGCTATAGATCCCCTGTGCCCCCTAGATCCTGTCTGCCCCATAGATCCTGTGCTATAGATCCCCTGTGCCCCCTAGATCCTGTCTGCCCCATAGATTCCTTCTGTCCCATAGATCCTGCCCTATAGATGCCCTGTGCCCCACAGATTCCTTCCCCTGTGTGGTTGATCAGCGCTCCTGGGCACTCCATGGCTCATTACCTTCAGCAGTGTTCACCTGGCCTGCACAGCTGCAGCCTGCTGGGATGAGCCCCTCTCCCAGTGACCACAAACTGTGTGTCTACACTGCCCTGCTGCTAGGATGCTCCTGGGCTGCTCCTCCCAGCGTGGAAACCCTGTCCTGGCTGCCTTTCCAACGTCCCTCCTTCCCACAGTGGTGCTGTGCCCTGCTCCCAGCACGCAGCCTGGGCTCACCGTGGAGGGGAGGTTGGTTTTCCCATCCCCACAGGGGTGATACACATCACCCAATACCACAGGAGCAAGGTGTGCCAGGGACAGAGGCCACCAAGCCACCTCTGCCTCTCAGGGATCAAGGAAAAACCCCTCAGTCCCCAAGGGAACTGCATCTACAAGGATGGAGAGGCTGATCCACAGTGTGCTGGGCAGGACAGGATCATTTCCCAGAGGTCTGAGCTGTCACAGTCGGGTGCCCAGGGCTCCATCCTCTGACTGATGAGGAAGAGCTCTCACATCCCAGCTAAGCAAATTCATTGTACAGCTTGGGCTGCACAACCCATTTTCATCTCGCTCTTCCCAACTCATCTGAAATGTCTGAAACCATCAGCTTCAATAATGGTTTGACTGGAGAACCTAATAGGGAGCTGTGAGGAATGACATAACAAAAGAAATGTGATCCCATACTCATCCCAGATGTGTGGAGACATTGGGAAAATGTCATTGTGCTTCATTTTATTTACATTTCTAAAAAAAAAAAAAAAAAAAAAAAAACCAAAAAAAACCTTAAAAACCAGGTGCAATTAAGAGGGTGAAAAGGGTTTTTATTATTTACATTTTAATCACTGAGAACTACACTCAGCACAGTTGAAATCTATCAGCAGCAGAGGAAATTTTTCAGGATTTAAAACAGCGTCCCTACACAATGGAAAAGCTGATATATTTGTAACACACATCACAGATTTAACTTCTGAAAGACTGACTTTACAGTTAAAGTGGACTTTGCTTTGCTTAGACAGACATGATCTGTTTGTTATCAAAGGTGAACAGCAAAATCCAGTGGTACCTCTCAGGACACACAGGTGGCCTCATGAATCTGTTGTCCTGCTGCTGTGGGATCTCTTGGAGATTATTTCACTTGAGGAAAGAAAATGAAGTGTGGAACAAAAGGCTCAAAGAGGGACCCTGAAAGCTCATTCTCATCTCCTCCACCAGCAGAACAAGGTGGGTGTCTGGGGCTTTGCTGAATGGGGACCACTGCCAACTTCTACCCGAGAAAACAAAGGAAAACCTGAGGGTCTGAGATGTTTAAAACAGTGTGCGCACTGAGGGAGCAGGGGAAATCCTTTGTAATTCCAGTATAAGAAAAATGACTACTAGAGCAGAGTGTGAAATTGCTGCAGGCAGGTGTGAATGGAAGAGAACCTGTATTAAAGTTCTTGGTCAAAACATTGGGCTGTGAATGTGCAGATTAATGACCCAAACTTCCTGCTAGGGTGAGCTCCAGGAGCCCCAGCTGGCTGCAGCATCCCTGAGACATCCCAGAGGGATGGATGGGATGGGATGGGATGGGATGGGATGGGATGGGATGGGATGGGATGGGATGGGATGGGATGGGGTGGGGTGGGGTGGGGTGGGGTGGGGTGGGGTGGGGTGGGGTGGGGTGGGGTGGGATGGGATGGGATGGGATGGGATGGGATGGGATGGGATGGGATGGGATGGGATGGGGATGGGATGGGGATGGGGATGGGATGGGATGGGATGGGATGGGATGGGATGGGATGGGATGGGATGGGATGGGATGGGATGGGATGGGATGGGATGGGGATGGGATGGGGATGGGATGGATGATGGAGGGCCCTGGTGGGGGAAGAGAGGGGACCTGTTGGAGTTCTGGATCTCACAGTCAGAGTGCTCAGATGGGAGAAGACCCTAACCCTAACCCTGACCCTAACCCTCTGTGGGAGGGTCTCTGAGAACACCTGGAGGAGTGAGTGCCCTTAAGGGTTTTCATTTTGCTGTTCCCCTTTGTTCTGGAGCTGTTCCCTCCAGCAGTGCCCGTGCAAAGCGAGGCACAGACGCTGGGCTGACACTGCTGGGAGTGGTCAAAGGGGCTCGAAAAGGCGCTGTGGGTTCCAGTTACCCTCTGGCATCCTCCCATCCAGCTGCTTTAGTGGGAGCAGGCCCTGAGCTTCCATCGGTCCCAGCAGCTGGCTGGAAGCTGGAATCCTCATCAGGCTGGAAGCCTCACCTCCCTCGCTGCTGTTGGAATCGGAGGGATCTCGGCTCTTCTGCACGTCCCAGCCGGCGCTGGGCAGCGGGATTTCCCGGCTGCTGGCGGTGTGCACGGCACCCAGGGCGTGCTGCAGCCACAGCAGCCGCTTCAGCCCTTGCACCGCCCTCCCCTTGTCGTGCAGCAGCTGGTGCTCGGTCAGTGCCCTCCTGCTGCGGGGAGGAACGCCAGTCAGGCCGGGGATGCTGCTTTGCATCCATCGGTCCCCGACGCTTCTCTGCGCTGGGGAAGCAGCGCTGTCTCGGGATCGCCTCTGGTCGAGGTGACCCCGAGTGTAGCCATGATATTTTATGAAAAATCCTCTGCTAGGATTTTTCCCGTCCTGAGGAGCTGAGAGCCTCAGGAAAGAAATGTAAACAATAACTGTGTGCTGCTGTGGAATGCCACAGGTGCATCTTCCCTTGGTCCATGTGGATTGTTTTCAATTAGTGACCAGTCACAGCCCCCTGTGCCAAGGCTGTGAGCAGTCACAGGATTTTGTTATGCATTCCTATTCTATTCTTGTCTTTGTAGCCTTCTGATCTTCTTCTCTCTCTGTTCTTTTAGTATAGTTTTAATGTAGTATTTTAGTACAATACATAACATAATAAATCAGCCTTCTGAGCAAAATGGAGTCAAGCCTCGTGTCCTCACACATGGGGTGTCTGCCAAGACAGGACCCGAGCTGTGATAAAAGCCTCTTTTCCCCAACCCAACTGTCGAAGAAAAAGTCAGAAGTCTTCAGCTCACATTCTCAAGGTTGTTTATTATTTCTTATCTAAAACATTTTCTGTCTGGCCTGCTGACAGGTCAGTCTGAGGCACACTGCACTCCCGCGGGGCTGGTGTTGTCTTTTATTCTACAAACCACATATTTGATATTTACAGTTATGTTCCAATACCTATCACCTGTGTTATATGTTATACCTATGTTAGACAGTGACTTCCTACTCTACACCAATCCCAAAGTGCCACCATCTCCATGAAGATGGAAGCTAGGAAGAAGAAGAAAGAAGGACAGGACAATGCCCAAATCCCTCCATCTTGTCCCCTAGATCCCCATAGTAAAATTCTTCAAAATTTCACCTTTCACCCTGTGACAACTACTGTTATGCTACTTAAACTTTTGTGACTTGCAATTCTTCATATAAAGTTGGTAATTTGCTCCATGGGTTGAGATTGAATTCCCAAGTGTCTTTGGTTTCCTGCCAGGGTCTCTGAGCCCCTGCCAGGATTTTGAGCCATCCAGGGCACCCAGAGGGATGTCCTGGGTTCTGACACACTGGAGGTGCCTCAGGCTCCAGCAGCCTGTCAGGAAGCCTAAAGATTCCTGCAGATGGGATGCTTGTGGGGACTTTAAAGGAATTTTGAATTAATTTAGAGATGGGACTTTTTAGTAGTTTTAGATGGTGTGATTTTTTTTTTTTAATCTTCTGCATAGGCAGGAAGGGTTAGTTTGGGTCACATCTTCACTCAGAAGGCTCAGAAAGTCTCAAGACCTCTAGTTATAAGACTTTTTAAGGATTTATTAACTAATAAAACACTGTCAACAAGGATATTTATGGTTTTTACTTAATCTTTAAATATTTCCTCTTATGGACTCATGCTACAGTGTAAGCTTTCTTAGCCAATTATGTTTTGACATACAAACCTACAGTACTTTACTCTAAAACTCTAAACTTTCTTCTACTTAGTTTAATGTGTCTCTGCTTTAAACTATAAATCCACATTCTCACTTCTAGCACCTCAGTTTGGAAGCCTTTTCTAAAGTCTCAGATCAAATCCTGTGTTTAATTCTAAGCTTTGGCTTGCAGGCCCAAAGTTCTGAGAGTTCCTTGCATTTCAGATTCCAACAGAGCTGAAATGCTGTGCTGTTCCCAAAGCTGTGCCTTGAATCTCCTCTTTCTTAAGGAAGCTAAACTGGGGAGACTGACAGTTTGGTCTTTCCCAAATTTAGATTCTTTTCAGAGGTTTCAATAGCAGAATAAGGCTCCCTTTCCATCACCTCAGTGTTACAGAATTCTTGGGTTTGTTTCTTTCCTTCCAGAGTTGAAACTCAGGAGTGATTTGCCTGAAATCACTGATGTCCATGAAATAAAACCAAACTCCTATTTTGTTCAGATACAGCAAAATTTTTGAGTCAACTGTTGACTGAGGAGGGCAGGCTAAATCTCAGATGCAAATGTTTCAGGATTCCAGGCTGCTTAGATAAGATCTGACTGCAGCTATAGGCTCCTACTGCAGATTTGGATCTGAATGGAACCTAAATATGGAATTTCATGTGCCATCTCCATGGCTTCTGTTGAACATCCTTATGTGATTTGCCACACTGTGTTGAAAAGTGACAGCTGAGATGTGGTCCATGTTACACATCCAAAAATGCAATTGGTCTAATTTTATACTGCAGAGAGGGTGAGGTAAAATGGTTCTGTATCAAATACATCAAATTTTTCTTCTGCCATGCCTGGAGTATCTAAGAGCAGTGCAGAACACAGCCCATGAAATCAAAACTGAGCAGTTTTCTAATGATATCAATGAAGAAAAAAGGTAATATTACTTACTTTTCAAGGTCTTGGCCCATTGCAAAACAAGCAAAAAAAAGAATTGCCAAAAATGTAACTGTCTGCAGAGATCTCTGGGGCAGGAACATTTTCTCTCTTCTTTAAATCAGCTCCACAGGACCAGAAGCTGACAATGTGATCAGAAATCTTTTTCTCTGTTCTTGCTTTCACCTGACAAAATGAATTTCAGCCTTTAAGCAGGGGTGAGAATGGAGAATTGTGCTGTGGTAAAACACCCCAGGACCTCCCACATCATCCCAGATCCGTGGATTTGTAAAGTACACAGGAAAGGATGGACAGGATTTACAGGATATTTCTGCATTTCCTTGCTTACAGTCCTAAATCTCCTTTCCCACTTCTGCCTCTCAACATTTTGAACTCTTGTGCATTTGCAAGCACAGAAAATAATTTTAGGACTTGGAAGAGACTCTCCTGATCAAAAAACTTCACAGCAATTTGACACAAAGATCAGGATTGCTGAAAATCAAGAAACACAAAAGGTATTTAAGGTGGAGCAGGAATATCAAGTTAAAACATGTTCACAGCCCTGGGGTTTGGGCCTTCAATAACACAACCTTTTCCATGAGCAAGACAAGTGCTGACACCCAAATATCCAGGATTATATTAGACTGATGCTGGATTTCTTTTCTGTGAAGAAGTGGATTTCTGGCTTAGGGAAGGAACAACTAGAAGATATAATTGTGCAATTAAAAATTATTATTTTAATCTATGTTATCATTTCATCCAGCTCTAGATCTGCTCATGGCATTGGCACACCCATACCTACCCACCCCTTCAACCCCACCACACCTTTATTGACACATCTAGCCCTAAAATTTTTGCATTTTTGGTGCTAATGACTGAACACTGCTTTAGGATTGGCTCCAGCCAATTGGCTCCCTTTATTCCTGTATTAATTGTTACATCAAAACCTGGAGGGACAACAAAACTAAAGTTGTAGCATTTAAATTGTTATGTGAGAGTAGTAAAGACAAGTTCCTGTACAATTTTTTGTAGGAATAATTCTTTCTGTGCAGAAGAAATTTGGGATAATAAAAAAACCTCAGCATCTCCTCAAAAGACTTGTCTTTATACTAACTTGAATATTGTCAGTGGCTGGATAATAAAGCAAATTATACATTAATAGAACATAAATACACATCAGTTCTGTGTTTGCTTGTAACAAGTTTGTTCTTAATAATACTGCCCTAGTAATTTGTGAGTAATTTTCTTGGGCAATATGCAGAAATCAAACTAGATGTGAAATAACAAGTGGGTATTAGTTCTGATGAGAAACATGTGTATTAAATGCAGATACATGCACATAAATATACATAGAGATGTGTGTATTAAATGCTGAGGGACATTTGAAGTTATGCTAATGCAGAACTGCTCAGGCACAATAAAGAAATGACACTTTGCTACTGTGATCAACACTAAACTCTACATTAATTAAAAGCATCTCCCAGCTACAAAAGGAACATTATGCACTTACTGATGGTGGTGTTTGGGTCCCAGGGAAGTCCTGACCTGCAGAGTCTCCTGCCAGCCTGTGGTGATGCTCCAGTGCAGTGACACCGAGTGCCCCTGAGCACCTTTTATAGCAGCCCAGAGAGCTCAGGAACAAAGGGAATGGGCTGCACAGCCCTCTGTGACTAAGACCTTGTGCCAGGGAGATGAGACAGCTCCAGCAATAATAAATCTTGGATTTTAAAATATTCAGCTCTGACTAAGGACAAGATCATAGCTTTGCAGGCAGTTTCTTCTTCCTTTGCAGTCTCTCCTGTTTTGTGAGAACTTTTGATTCTAACAGAGCTTTGCTCTGCCCCAAGATGATGGACAGGGGATATCCAACTGTTCCAGGGCTGATCAGGAAGAGTGTCTCTGGTGTGGAAATAGATTTTGCTCCTTTTCTGTTCTCATGGCTCAGGTGTGGACCCTGAGTTGGGTAAGAGGATCTAAATTAACAGTACTGGTGACACCTGCAATGTACAGTCAGCAAAGCCCAGTTACAGAATCACAGAATGAACCAGGTTGGAAAAGACCTTTAAGATCATCTAGTCCAACCTATATCCTAACACCTCATCATCAACTAAACCACAGCACTGAGTGCCACATCCAGGCTTTTTTAAACACACCCAGGATGGTGTCTCCACCACCTCCCTGGGCAGACAATTCCAGTGCCCAATCACTCTTTCAGTTAAGAATTTTTTCTGATGTCCAACCTAAACTTCCCCTGGTGCGGCTTGAGGCTGTGTCCTCTTGTTCTGTCCATGGTTGTCTGGGAGCAGAGACTCCCATCTGACCACAGCCACCTTTCAGGGAGTTGGAGAGAGTGATGTCACCTCTGAATCTCCTTTTTTCCAGGCTAAACAACCCCAGCTCCCTCAGCCATTCTTCACAAGGCTTGTGTTCCAAGCCCTTCACCAGCCTTGTTCCCCTTCTCTGGACATGTTCAAGCAAGCTCAAGTTACTCACAGAAAATCTCAGGAGCTGGTGAATAATAAAATCCCAGAATGGTTAGACTGGAAGGGACCTTAAAGCCCACCATCCCACCCCTGCCATGGCAGGGACAACTTCCACTATCCCAGGTTGCTCCAAGCCCATCCAACCTGGCCCTGGACACTTCCAGGGATGGGGCAGCCACAGCTGCTCTGGGCAACCAGAATAAGATTCCACTGGATTTTAACATTCAGTACAAATTTAATTTAAATCTGTTGATTGTACAGTAAAAAAAAAAAAAAAAATTGAAATCTTGGAAAATGGGAGAAACTTGCTAAACAATAAAAGTGTAAGTGGTAATACAGGCAAAAAGCCAAATTCCAATATGTTTTGAAACCCTGCAAGCTGACACCACACAAGGTTTTATATCCACTGTATGACCTCTAAGCAGGTGATTTCAATAGAATTTGGATACTCAGGATGTGGCTGGATCATTAGGCTGGAACTACTTAAGAAGACCAGTTCCCGCTTCTCAAAGTGAAAGACAGTGAATGTATTTGTATTTGTCACCTCTGGGAGGATTGCAAAGATCATGTGCTCAGTGATTTCCGAAGCCATGGATTCCATTCCCACAGGCACAGGGCTGTGTTCCTGCTCAGGTGGATGCAGACACGTTGTCCTGCACACACAGGCCCCTTACAGGGCTTCACAGCCTCTGTTCTCCATCTCCCATGGACACCAAATTGCTTTTCATTGTGTTCCTCAAGGCAGCTTGTCTGAGACCCACAGTGTCCGAGACACCCAATAAACATTCCTGATTTCATTGCCTGATTCCTGATCATTAAGGAGAGCTTCACCAATTAGAGTGTGTCACCAATTAAGGCTGACATTCGTTAAATATTGGTAGATCAGGGCCCAGCTTCACGTCTGGGTCTCCAGGGCAGCACTTACACTGTTACACCAAATTATCCACTGTGGATCCCTTGGTTACATCTTCAAGGATTAATAAGCGTTGGCCAAAGTCCTGTGAGAAACATCTGGGACAATTCATTCATGAACTTTTCAAGTCTCCAGCATACAATGGGCTTTCATTGGAAGCAGTTATAGCATATCCACTGGAAAAACACCAACTGAGTGACCTCAAGCAGAGATGGTGACGTGGGATCAGGACAGGGGCACTTGGAGAGGGTTCTGGTGGTCATAGCACACTGCCATGGCTTTCCCCTTCCACCAGCCATTTCCTTCCACCAAAAACTTGGAAGAAATCAGAATGACCATGGTCATCACTTTGTGGCATCTCACACAGCCATGGCTTTGTCCTTCCACCAAGGACTCAGAAGTCAGAATAACCATGGTCATCACTTTGTGACATTTCCCCAAGGTGAGACTGTGCCAGGGTTACTCTCTATCCACGAGAGATACAGCATTTCTAAAGAGAACATAAAATGTGTCCACTGCACTCTCCAGGCACTCACCCAGGAGGAAATGTTCCCAGCTGGGATGGGGTCAGTGCTGATGCCACAGGGGGAAATCGTACCACCAGAACTCCCAGGGGGTATTTTTAGCTGGGATAAGTTGACTTCTGTGAGAGGCCTGAGCGGTGCAGGAGGAGGTAAGGAGGGATTGGGGCTGACCAGAGCTTGGTCCCTCAGGGCCTCCTCCACAGCATGCTTGGAGCCATCAAAGGTTTCAGCCTTGCCTTCAAAGCCTTCACTCCCTCCCTCCGGTGAAATAAATGGGCAGGAGATCTTTCTCCTTTTTAATGCCTTTATTAAGAAGAATCAGCTCAGGTGGGGAGAAATCGATGTTGCCGATGCTCCCAGGCGTGGCACGGAGGAGGAGGGTGATGCAGCTGTGTCCGCTGGTCTGCAGGCAGAGCTGGGGATTCCGTCCTCACGGGAGAGCAGCAGATTCCCCCTTTTTTGTCTAACACCCCAGGGCGTCTCTTTAATCAGCATCTTTTGAGGTTAGGGTGAGAAGCAAAAAGGATCCAAGCATGCACTGGACTATGCTCCCATCCTTAGACGTCACCTAGGTCACTCAGTTCTATGTTGGCTCGTAATTCTTAGGGGTTTTCCTGGAAAACTGCAAAATTCGGGGCGCAATGCATTTCTCATCTGCACACCAGCTCTGATGCCACTCCCATTCTCCTGGTACCTGCAGGGTCCCGGTGTCCCTCCCTGGCAAGCATCAGGGGGACAATGGTTAATCACCAACCATTAACAGGTAATTGAAGATGAACTCTTAACAATGAAACTAACTTAACAGCACTGGTTTGACTTGTTTTTAACTCTGCAACCTAAAAAAAATAGATAACTTTTTATTCATAACATCCAGCTTTTCCTGCTCCCTGCATGGGAGGCCTTTCCAGGGAGGGCCTTTTGCTCTTCCCTCACCTTCAGCAGGAGTTCTGGAGCAGGAGGGTTGTGCCAATTATAGTTTCCCAGGGAGTGAGTCTTTTGTTTTGCTTTCCAGTCCTTTCCCCTGGGAGCCAGGTGGGGGAGGAAGGGAATATGGCCTGCTGCAGGGCATGAAAGAAAAGGGAAGAGAAAGCCTGGAGGCCCAGCTGAGGGGGAAGAAGGAACTGGGGGAGGGAACAGAAAGCAAAGCAAATGTGCAAATAACCTCGTTAGGGTAAGGGGGATCCTCTGGCCTGGGATTTGAAAACTTAATTAAACAAAGACTGTGCTGCATCAAAGGGATCCTCTATCTGTAGGGCTGAGAGCTCTGAGGAATTTTTTCCGTGTGCTGTTCTCTGTTAGTCACCAGTAACAGGAGTGTGGGCTCCGGAAGTCTTCCTGCTTCCCTGACGAAAACATCAACTCTTTTTTCATTATCATTATTTTTGGGCTGTGTTTTTTTTGGTTTTTTTTTTCCCTTACTGCTCTTAGCCCAGCAGACCCGAAATCCTGTGAGCTGCTGTGTGGAGAGCCGGGCACCGCCCTGCCGAGAGGAAACGCTCTGACCACGCTCAGGGCAAACAGAGCTGCCCCGAGCTGCTGGAGAAGCAGCAGGGCTGTGTGCCCTCCCTGGCCTCCCCCACTCACACACAGAGCAAATGACACCTCGCAGCAAACCACGAGGATTTTGGCACCATCACACCTGCACTCGGTGCTCCAGGGGCATCTCCAGCTCTGTGTCCCCAGGGAAGGAGCCAGCAGACCCACAGCTCCCATAACCATTTCAAGAGGTGAAGTTCAGCTCCCAGGAGGGAGTTCCAGGCTTCCCCTCCCTTCTGGGTGCTTTCAGCTCTTCTGTGTCACCTCCATGTCACTGGGGACAGTCCTGTGCCATCTGGAGAGGTGCCAGCAATCACATTTGGGAGGGGGAAAACTGTTCCAGGAGCAGTTTGAAATCGTGGCTCCTATGCACTGTGTACTGCGTCATTCCGGAGAAAACTCCCATCTTCCAGGGAATTAAAATTAGAGTTGAACAGCAGTGACTCAGGCTCACTGTTTTCATTTTCCATTTTCTGATTTCAAGCCAGATCTACAGAAGCTCCTGGGACTCACAGCTCTGTCTGAGCATGATAGCAAGCAAAACCTACCCTGAAGCCAAGCCTGGAGCTGGTTCTCTTTTCTGCCCCAAATAGTCTCCAGATGGAATATTTTATTTGTGCAAAACAAATCCAGGTGAAGCTGAGACAAAGCCTCAGGTCCCTTTTGCAGCTTCTGTAACACCCAGTGGAGTCTCTGAGCTTATCCCAGGTTCCACAGTGCTGCAGAACTCTCCTGAAAACATCACCTGAATAAAAACAAAAACAGAAAGAAAAAAAATTAAAAACCACAAAAAAAGAAACCACAAGAAGAAGGGATGTCTCCCAGTGCCACAGGCCCTGTCTCCATGAAAAGGAGCTCTCTGGCACCTGTCCCTGCAAGAGAATGTCACTGTGCTGTCAATATCTTAGACATGAGACCCCAACAGTGGCAGAAGCCTCACACCTGGAAAGGTGAGGATGAAGGAAGAGCAATTTAATGTCATCCAAGTAAAGAAATGTCACACTGATTAATCCCCAAGTGCTGAGTCTTGGGGACATGCTGTGCTTGGTGCTGTGCCTTACTTTAGGTCTGTGACATATAAATTACAGTCTGTTGTTTTCCTCTCTCTTTATATGAAGCCTGAGGTAGAGAGAAAAGCTTTCACTGTGTAAAAATATGTTTTAAAAGTGAGGAAATACAGGACTTGTACCCTTTAAACAGAAGAGTGTGTGGGAATAAACTCATGCACTGAAATATATCTAAAGATCAGGCTGCTTCTTCAGAAAACAGCTTTCAGCAGGGTTGGCCAGGATGGGCAGGATGCGAAAATGGGGCGAATCCACAGGAACCTCGTGACAGCAGGCTCAGATGTGCCCGTGTGCAGTTGGTTTCTGACTGAAGATGCATCCCCTCCACCAGTTCCTGTTGTGTTTGAGTACTGACATTTCCCACATCTGCCTTTCTGTGGGCAGAACCGTGCCAGTAAATAACTGGTTTTGTTGGTGTCTGGTTTTGCTTGAGGAGCAGCTCTAAGAGATCCTCTTGCAGATAGAAGTGTTCTCCAGTAAATATTATCTGTCTCCGGTAAATATTATCTGTCTTCAGAGCTTCAGGAGAGTTTGGACAATGCTCTCAGTCACTTGGTGGGATTCTGGGGTGTCCTGTGAAGGGCCAGGAGTAGATTTTTGATGGTTCTTGTGGGTCCGTTCCAGCTCAGGATATTCTGTGGTTCGGTGATCCCTTAAATTTGGCTCACACAGCTGAGGTTTCTTCGAAATCATAACATCTAGAATGTGTTCATTTTCCTCTGAGACTGAAATCTCAGAAACCACGACAACAGTTTGACTGGAACACCTTACTCCAGAGCAGTGTGGTCTTGGATCCTGGTCTGGGGGTTTATAAAACATTTAACCAGTGACATTGGACACAAGTGAGTGCAATGCAGCAGGATTTTCCAAACACAGCAGGATTTTCCAAACACTCACAACCATGGAAGGAGGGAAGTGATGCAGCACAAAGTTTCCACCACATGTGACATGCACAGGGCTGGTTTGGGGACCAGATCTGGGTCTCAATCAAAGCACTGGCTTTGGAATGACACAAGAGTTGTGTGGCTGTGCTGGCACATCCCAACCCCAGCTCTGGGAATTTGGCTGAGCACTCTGACCTCTGCCTTGTGCCCCGTGGTGGGCCATGTTCAGCTTCTGAATAACACCAAAACCAAACTGAAAAGAGATGATGTTTGGATGATGTGATTTTTGTGGACTGTGATTTATAAAATGTGGTGACAGGCTTAACCCCAGGGAAGAAGTGCTTGAATAGAGCAGGTGACATGTGCTAGTGCTCTGTTTGCTTTGCAGCAGGTGAGCTGACTTCTGCATAAATCCTTTGTTCCCAAGTCTGTCACCTGGAATTATCTTCATACATCATGTGTAACTTTGGTATGAAATTAAAAGTGATGTTAGGATTACAAGGTTGTCCAAGTTGCTCTCTAATATTTGTTCTGTTTCTTTTTTAAATATCCATTGTTGCAAAACTTAAATCATGTTTGAAATGCACATTATGTGACGTGAGGAGGGTCCGGGAATGCTGCAAACCCCCTTGGAGAAGGGAGGTGAGTGCTGGAAATCACCTTCTCAAAGAAGTCACAAAGTGAAATGGCTGAACAGCTCCAACCTTCAAATTATTTCCTTTGTTTGTGTTGCCTCAGGAAATTAGCCATCAGCTAATTTAGATTACAATGGATTAGATTTCCTTAATTAAAGGCAGGTAACTCTCACGTAACTGTATACACAATTAAGATACTTTGGAGCAGTCATTACCTCAAAATCATTGTTGTGTTTCTGTCCCTTGGCCAGTTTTGATCCTTTGAGGATTTTACTGAGAAAAAGCTCTTAAAATTATGGGAGATGCCGCAAAAGATTTTTGAAAATTCCAATTAGTTATATCAGCTGGTTGTTTTTAATTCCAGTTGGGTTTCTGGAATTCTGGTAGATGAGGACCTCCCATCCTCAGCACAGCTCCTGCCTGGAAAGCAGAGTCAACCAGCATTATTTTGTACTTCAAAATACCTTTTTGCATATTATATGATTTAAAGTATTATTAACTATACCTGTACCAGATAAGTTTGTCTTCTCTGGCCCATGGCAAAGAGTTAAGTCTGGATTAAACCCAGCCTGGCTGTGAGGGGAGGTTTTTGGGAGGTTTTTGCAGCAGCAACCCTGGGTGGATTTCTTGAATTACCTGATAACTGAAATCAGGAGGTTTGTTATAAAAGGGAAACCCTTTGGAGCAAGTTAATTGTGTAATTAGAGGTTAAAACTCATGTTGTATGTACAAATATTAGGTATGAATGAGTTTGGCAAAGCACATCAACAGCACTGCGTATCTGTGACTGAAACTCCTCGTTCAAATCCTCTCGTTTTCTCAAACGCAAAAAAAAAAAAAAAAAAAAAAAAAAAAATCAGTTCCGTCCTTTGTGCCTCAGTAAGCCAAGCCAAGCCTGGACATAAAATTTACCAAAAACTCCGCCTTACAGCAGTTTGCTCAACGCATTTATTTAAAGCTCAGGGGGAGAAATGGTTCTGAGAGAACTGAAGCGTTCAGAGGTGTAAACCCTAGCGGGAGGGACCTCATCGGGCCAGAGACAGAAGGAAATAAAACTTTATTTTCCACGTTAGCCGGAAAAGCAGCAGCTCTGGGGGCGGCACCGCTCTCTGATTCCCGGCCCGGGCGGGGCCCCCTCAGCGCTCCCGCCATTACCGCCAAGATCCCGCCCGCCCGCGCGCGCGCCGTGACGCCACCTGTCAATCAGCGCAGCGGCGCCCTCTGATTCGCTCTCGCCCCGCATTACGTGGGAGAGGACCAGCCGTATATAAAGGCGGGCGGGGTCCTTGCGAGCCGCCATTTTGTCCAGTGAGGAAAAGCGGAGCTGGGGTCTTGCTGAGGGTCGAGTCGACTGAGTTTAGCGCGGGCTCCCTTCGCGCGCCCTCCCTCTAAGCACCGGTGAGGATCTTCACCCCGGAGGGCGGGGCGGGAGGCGGCAGCCGCGGTCTCGGTGCCCGGCAGGGCGGATGGAAGCGGCGGTGGCGGCAGACAAAGAGCGGCCGCCATTTTGTAACGCCGGGCCTGGGGCGGCGGCTGCCGCGGCCCTGAGCGGAACCGGGCGGGGAGGCGGCGGGCCGGGAGGAGCCCGATCTCGGCCTGCTCGCCGCGGGGTGTGAGGCCAGGCGGGGTGGGAAGTGCCGCGGGGGCGGTGTGGCGGCGTCCCGGCCGCCAGTGGCAGCGCTGGTCCCTCACGGCGCGCTGAGGAGCGGCTCCGGAGCGAGTCCCCGGGCACTGCCCGCGGGGCCCGGCGGGAGATGGCGCTGCCTTCCCCCCGTTCGTGCGCGGATCGCTCTGATCCTAATCCCGATCCGGGAACAATGGAGCCTCCCCCGCGCAGCGCCCTCTGCAGACCCCCCCGCGCTAGGAGGAAAAGGCGCAGGCACCTCCCCCCCATAAATTTAAACAGTAAAAGTAAACGAAATTCCCGGAAATAGTAAATTTTAATCACACTGTGGCATAGCAGCTCTCTTGTTGGGTTTTAAGTTTTTTTTGCCACCCTCTCGCCCCTTCCAAACAGTGTCTCCATCACAACGCATCACTGCTGAAGTTTCAGGGGGAAGTAGCCAATTGAGTGACTTCCTTGGAAGTGAACAAACATATGCGGTGTGTTAAATACATGTGAACTTTTTTTCTTGTCCTAGCAATGCATCGTGACTCTTGTCCGCTGGACTGCAAGGTCTATGTGGGTAACCTTGGAAACAATGGCAACAAAACAGAATTAGAGCGAGCTTTTGGCTACTATGGACCACTGCGCAGTGTATGGGTGGCAAGAAATCCTCCTGGGTTTGCCTTTGTGGAGTTTGAAGATCCCCGAGACGCAGCTGATGCAGTAAGAGAGCTAGATGGAAGGTAAAGTGTGCTTGTCTAGTTGAAATGTGAGACATTATAGGAGTTTGAAATTGTGAAGCTGAAACTGCAGGACTAAGGTCTTGACACATTTCTTACGCACTGTTTATTTGTATGATACCATAAGGGTGTTCTTACAGTGCAGCAATAGAATCCCAGAATGGTTTGGGCTGGAAAGAACCTCAAAGCTCATCCAATCCCACCCTCCCCATGGGCAGGGACACCTTCCACTATTCCAGGTTGCCCCAAGCCCTGTCCAGCCTGGCCTTGGGCACTGCCAGGGATCCAGGGGCAGCCCCAGCTGCTCTGGGCACCCTGTGCCAGGGCCTGCCCACCCTCACAGGGAACAATTCCTTCCCAATATCCCATCTAACCCTGCTGTCCTTCATGAATAGCATTATAATGTTTAATTTTGCATTTCACAGTTGAACTCCCAAGTTAGGAATTATTTGCATCTCTTTGTGTGTGTTAATTAAATTGCAGATGATGTTACTTTAAAGAGGTAAAACTGATTGTGGACGCTCCTTTGCTCTTTCCCTGCCTGCTTTACTGGCACAGCAGTTTTGAGAAGCAGCCAAACCTTTTGTCTGCCAGAGAATCCCAGAATGGTTTGGGCTGGAAGCCCATTTGGTTCCACCCTCTGCCGTGGGCAGGGACACCTTCCACTAGCCAGCCTGGGTTGCTCCAAGCCTGTCCAGCCTGGCCTTGGACACCTCCAGGGAAGGGTCCCCCTCAGTCGTGCTGGAGCTGACTCAGGGCACTGTGCTTTGGCAGAACAGCTTTGCCCCCATGCATTGTTCTCCCATCTCGAGGCTGTGTGTGCTCTCCCCACGCTGCCGTGTCCCTGGCAGTGCTGACCGGGCTCCCTCTGTTCCAGGACGCTGTGCGGGTGTCGCGTGCGAGTGGAGCTGTCCAACGGCGAGAAGCGCAGTCGGAACCGCGGCCCCCCTCCATCGTGGGGCCGGCGCCCTCGGGATGACTATCGCAGGAGGAGTCCCCCTCCTCGGCGCAGGTACCTGGGCACAGCACAATCCTAGGGCCCTTGGCACAGTTACCACCTAGCATCCTAGGAGCAGGCTTGTTAAAGGCATGTTGATGGATGCCATCCATCTATCTGATCATGATTCGGAAATGACAGATGCCAAAAAAAAACCCCCCAAAATCACCCCCCCACAAAATCGAGGTGAACTTGAGTTGTGTTGAATGTTGTTGGCTTTTGTCCGTAGGTGACTGTGCAGATGGTAGTCAGTGCCCTCTGTCCTGGGCTTATCCTCCTTCCTCTTAAAACCTGCTCATCTTCTAGTCACACTTTCCCTTTCTTCCCCATACTTCAACTTAGGCTGTTCCTTTCCTTTACTCCATAATGGCAAAACATGACATACAGCAGTTTAGCATTTCCATGCCAATGGGTTTTTCTTTGTTTGCAGAACTTAAATCCTTCCCAAGCAGGCAGCTGTTTAATAATAGATTGAGTAACAGTTGCTCTAAACATCTGGAATCTTGACACTTTAGTGTTAGCGTGGAAATAAAGCATCGTGTGACGATCCTGTCACGTGAGGTTTGCAAACCCAGATCTAGCATATAGCAGGATTTTTGGGAACTGGCATGTTCTTGGACCCAGACTAGTTTGTCTGGCAGTTTAAGTGTGCACCGTGGTTTTTACAGGACTGAATTTACCTGTGGCAGGTGAGTGAAGTCCTCCCGAGCCAGGGTTTCAAGCTTACCCTTTTGCTGTTGAAAAAAAAAAAAAAAACACATTAGGAGTATTTGTTAGCTAATAGATGGTTGTACTGATGGCTTGTTTTTCATTTTTTTTATGCTTTTTGGTCCATCTATTAATAAAAATGAACCCGTTACAGAGTCACCATCATGTCTCTTCTCACCACCCTCTGAGTCTGCATTAGCCAGCCAACTAGCCCTTTCAGCGTCATGTGACCAGCGCGCCCCATGCAGCTTGGCTGGTGTCGTTTCACATGACCCAGGCATGGCCAGTCGTCAGGTTGCACCGCCCTTTGGTTCCCGAGCATGCTGTTTTCTCTCAGCCTTCTCTCCAACCTTAACCAAATCGGCAGCAGCCACCTCGACCGCCCACACATTCCCGGCCAATCAGCTCAGCTGTTTATTTACCAAATGTCTTCACAACAACTACAGCAGCAGCCTTCGGCTAACAAAAAAGCAGGAAAAATCCACAACACCCCCTTCGCCAACCAACTAAATACAACGCAACATCTGGCAAAACCTTTTCAGCAAATTCTTCTTGGCAGTCAGTCCGGCAGCCTCACCTCACCATTTCTAGCTTGTTGAAACCAAAGACTTGTAAGTTTTTCCTGCTTATACAGTTTACTGCTGGTTAAAATAAGGAGTAAGCGGCTTATAAGTAATTACTTTTCTCAATCAAAGGCTGGCTGTGCATAATTGAGTGGTAACGTACATATGTTGCTTGAGAAAACTTTTAAGGGTGATATGGAAGCTCTTACACTGTGAATAATGTAAAAACCAGGATATTTGCATGTGAGATGCCAAACTAAATTTTTAATAAGGCTCTAACAAATGTAGCTTTTCCTTGCCAGAAAAATCCTATCACCTTTAAATGGTTTTACTAACAGTTTTCAAAACTTAAAACAATTACTTTTTGGGATGAACTGGGCCGAGCTAAG
Source organism: Passer domesticus (assembly GCF_036417665.1). Lineage (NCBI taxonomy): Eukaryota > Metazoa > Chordata > Aves > Passeriformes > Passeridae > Passer > Passer domesticus. The sequence continues at coordinate 2,318,210 of NC_087498.1, forward strand.
GTTATATTTTTTAATTTTTTATTTTTTATAAGAAAATAGTCTAAACACACTCTATGGCATTAAAAATTACAATCACAAATATGCAGTTCTAATGTAGCACTTAATGGCATTATCAATATTGACACTGAGCGCATTTTCACTTTTTTTTTTCCACTTGATATCTCTTATGTCTTGTTATGGACCTTTTTGGCTTGCATGGGTTCCAAAACATTTGCTCTGTGCTATTTTTTTTTTTTTTTTGGAACCACCTGTGGGACTTTGGTGTGGTGTTCTGGGCAGTGTATTTAGTTGAAATGGAAAGTGTTGCATTGGACAACTCTGCTCTGACGCGTTCTTAGTTAAGTGAATTCGTGGTTGGAAACGTGCTGTTCACACTGAGCTTGGTTTTACTGCCTAATCTTTCCATGCCTTTTACTGGATGATGGATGCCAGTTATTCTTGGCACGTTCCCTGGGCCCAACAGTGAGTTTGACAAGTTGGGAAATGCCTCACCCCATTAAAGCTCAAAGAATGGATAAAGTGCCTCACATTTGGTTTTCTGGTTCTAGATCACCACGAAGGAGAAGCTTCTCCAGGAGCCGCAGCAGGTACGGATCCCTTCCCTGCCCCTGGACTGCTCCAGCCTGGGGGGTTGGAAAGAACAGCCCCATGTGTGGGCTCTGCATAATCAGCTTGGTGAAAGAAAAACAGATTTGCTTCTGTCATACTGCTTGCCTGGAATTACTGAGCTGTTTGAGATTCCAGGGATAGCAGTGGAAAGATACTGAGAACAGAAATAATTTCCTTTTTGCAGCTGCCTGGCATCTTCTGTTAGTTTTCCCCAAAGTTTAAGTCTTAATATGCTACTCTCTCACAGATACTGTGAGCATAGGATCATTGAGCCCTGAGGTGGGAAAAGACAATTATTAAGATTGAGTCCAGGCATAAATCAGAATGTGATTTTGTGGGATTCTGCAAAAAAAAAAAAAAAAAAAACAAAACCAAAAAACAACCAAACTTCTCCAAGTACTACATGCTTGTTTACAGCACATTTTAAGTTGTTGGCTCAGGCTGATCATTCTTCCCTCAAGAAAGGGTTAATGACAGCATTGGTAACAGGCTTCCCCTGGTTGAATAGTTAGAAGCTTTCACTCCTGAAGGGAAGCTCCTCAGGGCGCCTCCTTGGCCTGATGAGGCTTTGCTCTGATGGTGTGGTGTTGTGGTCTGTACCAGGTCCCTCTCCAGAGACAGAAGAAGAGAGAGATCACTCTCACGGGAGAGGAACCACAAGCCCTCTCGCTCCTTTTCCAGGTCTCGCAGGTAAGGGGAGCCTTCAGTGTTCTTGTTCTGAGTAATTGTGAACAACTTTGTGCCTTGTTGGAGAATCACCTCGTGTCATAGGAGATTCTTCACCTTAAACAACAAAGTACTCAGTTTTTTTTTAAATGAACAGTATTTTTAAAATGCTTAAATATCATCTGCTGATTGTGGCTGGGGGGCTTAAAGGAAAATCTGCTGTTCCTGACACCTGATGCTAACCTTACCTGTCTGTTGTTCTTCAGTCGCTCCAGGTCAAATGAGAGGAAATAGGACTGTGGGAAGGAGCTGTGTACAGGAAGTCATGAGATCCGAGGCCAGGAGTATGTACAGAACATTGTTTTGTTTTGAGACTTCATAAAGCTTGGTGCATTTTTAAAATGTTTTAGCTGTTGAACTTGCTTTGTTCCTTGTATCTTGTAACAGGTGGCAAATGTAAAGATGTGAATCTGTATATGGTTCTGAGCAGATCCTATGATTTGTAATATTAATGGTTTCCAATGTACCATTAGACATGAGGAGTGTGTGTGTGTGGAATGGCACACGGTCTGTGTTGTGTAGCTGGGAGAGCTGGGCTGGGCTGGGGGTTGCTGGGGCTCAGCTCGAGGAAGTGTGCAGGAATGGTGTGTTCCTTGTGGGATCAGGGCCAGGAGCAGAGCAGGACACAGGTGCTCCATAGGCCAGATCTGGGAAAAAAAGCAGTGAGCCACTGGCAGGGGGGGGGGAAAGGGTGGGGGACTACAGGTTCATCCAGCTCCAGTTCTGACTGAGCTGCTTTATATTCCATGAAATAAAACTTTTTAGCTATGGGGTCAGTTAATTTTCTACTTGGTGTGAGTAGAGTCCTTAATTAATGATTGTTGATTGACCAAGTATTCCAGAAGCTCTGGATAGACCAAATCCACAGCAGAACTGACACCTGGAGTGGATGTGTTGTGTCTAATGGTACATTGTAAACATTAGTTATTAAAACATTTCTTTACTGTACAAGAATTTTCATGTCACTTGTAAAATGTCTTTTGTGAGATCCTTGGGATTAAAGTTTTGGTTACAACTCGTTGTTCAGTATTTAACTCGTCCCTGTGACAGTCGCCCCACCTGGCTGTACCACAGCTGTGCCTGCTCACCTGTGTGGTGAGGTGCAGGGTGTCACTCCACCGTGGCAGTCAGGTCCTGTTCTACAGGTTCAGCTGGGCTGCTCAGCAGCTAAAACCACCTGGCTTCTTGCCTACCAGTGAGCCCTGCAGTGATTCCTTAAAAAACCAGCTGGGGATGTGAAGGTTCACCATGAGCTTGTGTGCCAGCTGTGGGCTGGGAACAGCAGCTGAGGTATTCATCCCATCTCAGTCTGGAAACCAGAACTTACCCTGAAAATTCAGTTCCTGTAGAAATGCAGCATGGCTGGAGGGCAGGTGGAGCTGCCACACTGCCCAAAGGCTCCCTTGCACCTGAATCCCAGATTGCTCCATTGGATCAGTTATGTGGTTTAGATTAAATCCCTCATGATAAACACTGGTGGTGGAGTTTCCTTTGCTTGGTGTTTTCCAGGCAGGGACAAGGAGGTCATCAAGCTGTAAGTGAAGGATGTGCTGGTGCTGCTGAGCTCAGTGTCTGGATGGATTTATATTTTTAATGACTTAGTGTTGCTTGGGCTGGGTCTTGAAAGCCTTTCCCAGCCCCTCTGAGGCTCTGTTGATGAGTTAAAGACTGCGTGTTGCTGTGACTCCCACCTCGTGTCCCAGAAACGCAGCGTGGCCGCAGGTGCTGCGAGAGGCACAGCCCGAGCTGCCCCTGGAGCCAGATTCAGCGGTGAGCTGGGAATGCCCGGCCCATCCCGGCTTTGCGGGCCCCGTTTGACCGGCGGAGGGTGAGGAGCGCCGGGCCGGGCCGTGCAGTGCCGCCGGTGCCCGGCAGAGGTCAGCGCGGGGCCTGTTCGCTCTCCAGACACCCCGGCCCGGCTGCGGGTGGGGCCGGGGGCTGCCCGGGACCCCAGCCCAGCTCCGGGGGGCTGCCCGGGACCCTGCTTGGTTCCGTTCCTTTTCCCTACATGCCTCTGGCAGTGTCAGATGTGCAGAAGGGTCACAGCTCGTGGTGCCTCTGCCGGCTCAGACTTTCTTCCTGTGGTTACCTGGGGGAACAAGGAGCCTTCAGTAGTTCAGCTACTGCAGGGAGAGAAATCTGAAGTGCCAGAGACAGTGGGAAGCAGGTTGTGGTTTTCATACGCAACAGGCTTGTGGAACTGGAAGCATTTCAGTTTTAGGTTTCTGACTATTTTACTCCCCAGCTGAATGAAGAAGTTGCTCCTTAGATGAGAAGTGTGCTGGTTTTATGTAATCAGGCAGAGGTTTGAAGGGGTACACAACAAACAGCTTCTAGAGAAAGATGGGAAATGTATAAATATTTACAAACACTGACTGGATGGACAGCCCTTCCCACAGGGTGTAGGTAATGAGCTATTTTTGATGTCCCAGCACATTTGTGGATTTCAGGCATCTCCTTCCTGTCTGAGGGAGTGACCAGCCTGGGAGTGTTGTGTTTAAAAAGTTTGCTCTTGAATTAAATGTACAAGGAAGTGTTGTTGTTCTAAGGCCAGGGACGTCCCTTGCCTCTCCCTGAAGATTCTGACACCAGGAAAAGTCACCAAGCAGTCTGTCCCTACACTTCCAAGGCTCCTTGGCAGAACCTCAGCCACAGCCCTGCTCTGGAGACCCCTGCAGTGATGGAGCAATTGCTGCTGCCTGGCACCTTCCAAATTGTTTCAGGGCCTGGTTTCATGGTGCTGACAGTAATGATTTACAGTGTTTCTAATTTGGGGAGAGGTTTAGCTGCCCCTGCTTCAGGCAGAAGCATCCTGGGGTTAATCCTCAGAGGTCCTCAACAGCGCCCGAGCACATCCTGGTTATTTTGTACACTCTCCCTGGGGAAAGCATTGTATGCAAATGGGTTTGCAAAGAAGAGGATCTTGTTTTTTTCTTTTTATGTACATGCTGCTCTTTGTTTATGAGCAAAGATCATGTTAAGAATGTGCCTTGTACTTAGAAAGCAGAGAGGTTAAGGATGTCCTTGCTTTGGTTGGGATTTGTTCCACTGGCCTTCAGACAGGGTCGTGCTTGGGTGAAGTTGTGATCATCCCAAGTTCTGTCAGTGCTTCTGGTTAGGCTGCTGCATGTTTCAGGGTGACGTATCCATGTACATATGCCAGTTAGGACAAAAACTGGAGAAAAGGAAGGCTGACAGCTGATGTTAGAAAAACAAGGAAAAAATCCCATGAAAAATAGATTAGTTTTTGTCTGTTCCACCAGGTTTTAGGGTACCTTATCCTGTCAGATACCCTTTTTCTGTTCAGAAAGCTGAGGGGAGCCAGTATGGGTCATAGCCAGTGTTGATTTCAAAGCTGAGCCTTGGGAAGGATTGCTGCTTCCCTATGCTAAACCCCTCTCCAGAGGTGCAGCCTGGCAGTATCTGATTTCTCCTCTATTAAATTGATTTGCTTTCCCTCTATGAGCAGAAAAGAGCTGCAGAGTCCAGAGCCAAACATTGCTCTGTGAAAGAAGAGCATTTTTCTTTCCTCTTGGACAAACAGGTGTGCTGTGTTACCCCCTCATCCTCCAAACCCACTCTGGTTCTGGAGCTTTGCTCTTCTGTCCTCCAGGCACAGCTGGAGCTGCAATGATGGAAGGGCCTTGCATTTCATCCTCTGCCTTTGCATTTCCTTCTTTTGAAACCAGAGAGACACCACACAGTGCCCATGGATCTTCTGCAGCAGCCTGGGGTGGGTTATACCTTGTAGCTCTGAACCTCTCCTGCTTTGGTGCGTGTCTGGCAGCAGAACCCCGTGCTGGAAGGATCTTTTGACCTAGAGATGTTTTCAGGGTTTTGTGTTTATTAATAAAATCATGGAATCACTAAGACTGGAAAAGCCCTCTAACATTGAGTCCAACCGTTTCCCCGACAGTGCCTGAGCACTTCTGCAGCTTTTGACTGCTGTTATCACCTCTTTTCAGTTTCCAGTTTTACTTTCATTTGCCATGATGTCATCACCATGAGCTGCCTCAATGTCTCTTGATACACAGATCCTCAAAGTGGCTGAATGTTGGACAGACGTATTCCTGCTGGATTTAATCCCTGTATCCCTGTTCAAATCCTGCCCCAGAAAGACTTTCCCAAAACCTGAGCTGCAGTCCCTCTCACAGGTCAGCCTGCTCTGGTCTGTCACAGTGCAGAGTCTCTGGGCTGAAAAAAAACCCAAGTGAAACAACTGGAGCATCAGCCCCTTTTGTAAACAAAGGGCTGGAGGGCAGGAGTGCAATTCTAGTTGCTCCAGTTGGACCTTAGCTCCTGCACAGGGCAGTGGCACTGTGCTGTACCTGCCAGAAAGGCAGCTCCCCACTGCCTGCTGCTGCAAGGCAGCTGCCTGCACCTTCACCCCTCAACCTGCCAGAAAGAGGCAGAATGAAGCCAATTTTTGTTTGGCCATGCTTTGCAGTCTGTCAGGGGCTTGCTGGAGCTGAAGCCTTATCCCAGGCTCTGACATGAGAAGTGTTCTGGCTTCCTCCAAGCACCATCACTGTCTGGGGTTGCTCTTTCGTTTCTGCAGTTTCACTGGGGCATGGCCACGAGTTCCTCTGTTAATGCCTTTCAAACAAACACGGCCGGGGACTAAAATAAACACAGCATCCAGACAAATATAAAATAGACATGCAAGAGGAACACTATGTTCGTTCCCAAGTGATTCATGTGGCTATTATTTAATAATTTAGTGGCTGACATAACTCGGAGTTGAACAAATCTTCACATTGATTCGGGTGGTGTTTCTGCTTGCTCCTCTCAGTCATTTTAGCCGTCAGATTTTCTGTGGGAGTGATCCCAGCTGGAAAAGTGAAGCACGTGTCCTTCCTGTCTGGATCATGTCACCATGGCCAGTGGGAACCTGGCTAGATAGGGACAACCTCCCTGCCTGAGTAAATTCCTCTTGCTGCAGTCCCACTGTTCTTGGGCATTTTTCTGGGTAGCACAGAAGTTGTCCTGTGCCACTGGCTGATGGCAGCCCCAGAAGAGCCCGAGGTGTGTGACAGGCCCTGGCAGCCCCAGCGCTGCGTCGGGGCCGCGCTATCGGGGTGCAGCAGGGGGGTCAGGGTGGGGCACTGTGTCACTCAGGCTGTCACTTGGGGAGATCACCCCTGCCAGCTGTGAGACAGGCATTATCTCCTTGTGGGCAGAGGCTGCTTAGGACATGAATATTCAAAAATATTCAGCAGGAAGTCTCGGCGCTGTCCCTGCCCTCCCTGCTGATGGAGGGTTTGCTGTCAGTGTTTGATACAAAGTGTTTGCAGTCAGTGTTTCACTGAATCCCAGAATGGTTTGGGTTGGGAGGGACCTTAAAACTCATTTCATTCCACCCCCTGCCATGGGTGGGTACACCTTCCACTAAACCACATTGCCCCAAACCCCATCCAACCTGGCCTTGGGCACTTTCCAAGGCTGGGGCAGCCACAGCTGCTCTGGACACCCTATGCCAGGGCCTCAGCCTCATTGCAGGGATGGATTTGTGCCAAACACCGGTGTTATTGCACCTCGTGCACTGGCTGCTGCTCTTCCTGGTGCTGGATTGATCAGCTTTTCATGCACTTGTACTATAAACTTTGTGGGAGGAGGCTGTCCCAGCTGGGGAGATAAGCTCCAGGTGTGGTTTGCTGCCACTCCTGCCAAGCTGTCCTTGCAGCTGCCTGGCTGACACGTGCCACTCAGGAACTCGTGGATGAAACTCCGCCAGGTTTGGAGCCAGGAGTTCCCCTGTGCAGGGAATGTTTGACAGGGACCCATGGGGTGTTTTTTGGTCTATAGATATTTTCAGTGTTTCCTGTTTCATAGAATCATGAAATCATTTAGGTTGGAAAAGCCCTCTAAGATCATCGGGTGTGTTCCCCCAAGCACTGCCAGGTCCAGCACTAACCCATCCATACTTTTTTTTGAAATATGTCCAGGGATGGTGATTCTGTCACTGCTCTGGACAGCCTGTGCATGTGCTTGACAACCCTTCTGGTGAAGGAATTTTTGCTAATACCCAACCTAAACTTCTGGTGCTTGCTTGAAGCTGAAGCAGCTTGAAGCTGCTTCCTCTCATTCTGTCCCTGTTCCTTGGCAGCAGAGCCCAACCCCCCTAACTGTCCCCTCCTGTCAGGAGTTGTGCAGAGCCAGAAGGTCCCCCCAGAGCCTCCTTTTCTCCAGGCTGAGCCCCCACAGCTCCCTCAGCCCCTCCTGGTGCTCCAGACCCTTCCCCAGCTCTGTTCCATTCTCTGGACACACTCCAGCCCCTCAATGTCTTTGTTGCCATGAGGGGCCCAAAACTGAACACAGTACCCAAGGTGTGGCCTTAGCAGTGCTCAGCACAGGGGCAGGGGCACTTCCCAGCTTTAAAACGTCCCTCCCTTTGTCTCCCTCCTGCTCCCATTGTGGGTTTACAATTAATAATCTATAAATCTCTCCGTGTTCTGCAAAGCTGAGGTTTGTGCAGAGATGGGAAGGGCTCTGGTGCACCATCGCTGCTGGTGGGTGAAGTACAGAACATTTTAAACCCTGTGGCACTGCTGACCACAGCCCCAGGTTCCAGCAAATTTTCTTTTTTTTCCCTGAAACTGAAAGAGAAAGTTTTATTTTGGCACCTGGAACTCCCCAGCTTTAATCTCTGTGGATCTGGGCAGAGCCCCTCCAGTGTGTGGAGCATGTGCACCCCCCTGGCCCAGCTCGGGGGGCAGCGGGGTGAAAGCTGCTCCTCCAGCCCCGTTCCCGGAAATCCTGCTCGACTGGCTGACATGGAGGAGGAAAGTGCAATCGACCCTTACCCCGTGTCAAGGTGGTGGCTGCCATATCCTCACCCTGCCTTAATTGCCATCTCAGCTGTCCCCTCCCATCACCTCTGCTCTGGGCTGTGCATGAGTCATTGCGCGAGGCAGGGCTCTGTCTGTCTGTCTATCTGTGTGTCTGGGGTCTGCTCCTGCCCTCCTACAGATCCCATTTTGTGGCATGCTCAGGGTCTGCCTGCCCCTTCCCTCCCTGGCCCACGCCCAGCCCCACTCCTCGCCCCCCAGCACAAAGTGAATCACGAGGCTGTGCTGGACTGGGGCATTCCCGAAAGGTGTGACTGGAGATCCCAGGAGATGGTGACACACGCTGAGCCAGCGGGTGTTGGGATGGGCAGGCAGGCCAGTGTGCACGTCCCAGAGCCCAGGTTTGTGTGGGACAACCCAAACTCCCAGCACTTGAGAGTGGAGATGGCCCATCCTGGTGTGTGGGTGCTCCAGGCAGAGGGTGCCCCATGGAATTGGGGTTGTTTCAGAGGTGACATCGTGAGCAAGTGCTTAGTCAGAGCTCCCCATCCTCACCTCCTTCTCATGGCTTTAAAGGGCCAGATCGAGCTCCCAATGGATTTCAAACCATCCATGGCTTGGAGAGCAGCAAACCTCTCAGCCACACGTGCTGTGGCATTGGGAAGAAGTTACATCCATGGACAGCTTCCAGGGGCTGCATGGACAGGAGCAATCCTGCCTCACTCTCCCTCCACTCGCTTATCCTGCTGGGGAAGGTCCTGCTCTTCCTCCCTGAGATGCCCCTGGGGAACTGCTGGCTGTAAAACAACCCCAGGGGGTGTTTTGGATGGAGCTCATTCCCTGCAGGAAGCACTGCAAGAGGCTGGAGCCGCTTGTCCCCGGCTCCCCGGGGGTGTCTGTGTCCCCTCCGGTGCCTGCCCTGTCCTGCCGTGCTCGGGGCCGTGGGCAGTGAGGTGGAGCAGCAAGGGAATAAAGGGGCAGCCGGGTGCAGGCTTTGGAGCCAGGTACTGCGGCCGCACTCCCAACAATGAGGCCTTTGCTGCCAGCAAAAAAACCCCACAAAGCTTCCAAGCTGCTCATGGAAAGTCAGTGAAGCAATTACGTTAATGACTGTGAATGGGGCTAAAAACAATCTTGGATGAAAATGAGTGAGGGGCCGAATGAAGCGGCCGATTCATAGCCTGGCTCTCGCATCCAGGAATATTTCCAGTAAGCAAAGGCCTTGTTTTAGGACTGTCTCATCCCTATTTGTGCTTGGTGGGACTCTATTTCCACTCTGCTGGCTCTGGTGTCTCATCAAAATGCCTTCATAAATGGGGCAAACAAGGGCTGGATATGGCAGGGGAACAGTCAATTAACACGATCCGAGTTCTTTTAGGGGCAGAGTTAATCAAGCATTCAGCGTTTTGTCATTCTTGTCTTTCTTTCCTGGGAAAATCCTATTAGTATAAAATCACTTAATAGGGCACTTCAAAGAGCTGATGGGAAAACAGGCTGCACTGGGATGCAAACGCCCTCCAGCTGAACACTGGGTTCATTTAGACTTCTGCTGGAGCGTGAGGGTTTCATTAAGAGCCTTCACGTTTCCCACTTAAAAGAAAAAAGCTTGTTAGCAGAGATAATAAAAAAAACCACAGAGAAAAAACTCTTGGTGATTTGAATCTTGCTGAAGAGGCTTTTTAGTGCTGGAATACTCAGGACTTTGTCACTGGCAATCTGCTGTCCTGAGTTGAGTAATTTCCACCTGCCTGGGATGTTCTGGCAAATAAAAGCTGTTTGAGGAGGGGAAAAAAAATCACCCCCGTACCCCATGGAGGAGGACACAGCCCTGGCTGGACATTTGGGGTGTAGGATGGTGTGTTCTGCAGGACTCAACCCAATGTGCTTCTCTCCCCACTCTCTGTGCTGGGGCAGAGGTCCTGTGTTAGTTCCCCCCATTTTCAGAAATTCACCTTTTTCCAGAGTTTATGTTAAAAAATAAATGTGCCCTGATCTCTGCCATCTCCATCCCAGAAGACCTGAGGGATGCTCATCTGCCCAAATCTTTGCTGTTTTCCCCTCTGTGCTGGTTGATCTAACAAGAATATTACTTCCCCACCCCAAAAAAAAAAACTTTTCACGTACACCTTTGACCACTAAATCTCCAAACCATGCAGAATCCCTACACGCAGGAATCTGTGTGCCTTTAAAACAGTCCCGATGAGCACGGGGTGGACCTCAGTGTGTTATTGCTGTTACAAATAAAGTTGGCTTTCGTAGGCAGGTTTATGAATTGTTAATTATGTAACTTTATTCTGAATTGTTAATTAATGTAATAAATTGGTATACATAATTTATATAATAAGTTATGAAGTAATAAGTGATGGAGTTAAATGTACTGATATGAGTGTGTGCCCACTGGAAGGAGGGGGCCAGTGAGGGCTAGGTGAGAGAATTTTCTAGGAAGTTACCTCATGGGATGATGGCATTAATATGGACGGTGATTGGAAGATTTGCCAGGCAATGAGGCCTCGGAATTCCAAAATGATTGGCCAAGAAGGCCCCTTCTTATGGACCAACCAGCAACGAGAAAAAGGACCAATTAGCACGTGGATTGCAAACACACCAATGCCGCACCTTTAAAAGACTTTAAAACCCCTGTGCTGAGAACCTGGGGTCTTTCAATGGTACTTAGGTCCAGAGAAACACCTTGTTGCAGAAAAACTGTTAGTGTTACTTCTGGCTAGTTGGTAGGCCTTAAGTTTACCTTGGGGCCTCCTCTCTTGTTCTTGGATTTAATAAACAGGCACTTTTTCTTTCCAGGATCATCAGCCTCCTTTAATTTCTTTTTGCCTGTTTACTACATCCCTGTAAACACAGTTCCACATTTCCCCGTTCTCCATCCTTCCCAAGGCTGGATCATTCCATCCCTGATCCCTCCATCCGACCCAAGCCATTCCCTGCTCCACGGGAATTGCCACCCGTGTCCCCGTGGCTTTTGGGGTGCTGCTTCCCGAGCCAGAGGAGGACAGGGGACAGGGACGAGCCCCAGTCACAGCGATGTGCCCAGGCACGTTCCCTGTTCCCTGACGTTTCCCTGGCTGTGTGTGGATGGGCTGAGTCACACCCTGCTCTGCCTGCTGTCAGTGCTGTGTTTGCTTCCGTGTCTGCCGAGGCTTCCACTCCCTTCAGCTTCTGCAGGACCCACCTGGGAGATCCCCTGGGAATTAAACGCTCCCGAGGGCTCCCTGCAGCCAGTGCTCGGTATTTGGGTGTCCCCGGTGCTGGGAAGGAGGTTCCTTTGAAGGCTGTTTAATGTATTCCTTTTGCTTCCAGGCATTGGGATGGGTTATTCAAGGAAATGATAAACATGGATTTTCTCCCACGAACACACTCCTCCCCGGTGGGGCTTGGGAGCCCAGGACAGGGGAGGTGACAAATCCCACACTGTGGCTATAAATGGTGAGAAGGAAATAGCCCTCGGCTCTGATCCTGGTCCCAGGATGTGTCTGCCTTCCCCCTCCCCATTCTCCTCCTCCTCGTGTTGTGGAATCAAACACCATGAATCACCTTTAGGATTTTCTATTTTTTTTAAAGTTCCTGTATCGCCTTCTTAATCACTCTTCCCCCTACCCCCCAGTCCTTTTTTTTTCTCTGGTAATGCCACTGCAGACGTGCCCATGGACTTCCTGACCCAGACCCTGACGCCATCCCTCTCCCCACTTCCCATTTCCAATAACCACTGGCTGAGGTCTCCTCGGATGCCGGCGTGGCTGGAGCTCCCCTCTCCTGGAGGAAGGGAAGCGAGAGTGGAGTTTGCAAGAGCCAGAAACCCCCCCATATCCCCCCAGCGTGTGGGGAGTGAACCCTCACCCCACCAAAAAATCACTGAGAGTTGCTTTCCTAAGGGAAAATCTACATTGACTGATTTTCTCGCTGGTTCAGTCCTGGGGTAACCCCTGGTGTAACTGGGACGTCCCCAGCAGCCAGGCTGCTTGGCTTATCTCACTTTTTGAATCCCTCAGTCTTGCACCAGTGGCTCTGGGGCCACTCTGGGTTGCACAAGCTCCTTCCTCTGCCACTTCAAAAAGCTGCTGGTTTGATGGTCCCATTTCCTTCTGTGCACTGGGGTGCAGGAGGGAGGGGGTCTTCTATGGGAAAAAGGGATGTGTTTTAATCAGGGAGCATCCTCTGGTAAATGCTGATTCATCCCAGTCCCAGGTGGCACTGGAGCTGCCCTGACCCGGGGGATGCCAGGCTGGGGCGGTGCCGAATGCATCCCTCACATCCAGAGGGAGCAAACCCACACCTGCAGCTGGCACAGGGCTGGAGCTTGGCAAGAAAATGATCCACAAGCACCCAGTGCTGCAGCTTCTCTGCATGAAGTTCTGAAGGCTGCTCCTTGCACCCAGGAGCAGAAATTATTCCTAGGTGGAAAAACCAGTGACAGCTTCCCTGTCCCGACTTGCCCCCTCCTCTCCTTGCCTATTGCAAACAGAAAGACAGGATTAATTTTGGAGCCTTTAAGTACGGACTGCATCTTTCCAGGATGGGGTTTTGGCAGTGTAGCATGAATTTAAGATGATTTCCCATTCCCCATCCTCCTTTCACCTTTCCGTCCCTCTGGCTGTGCTTCTCTGGGGGGTTCAGCCACCACTGAACCAAATTCCTGCACCTTGGCACAGCTCCACAGAGTGGGGACGAATAATTGTGAAATACTCCAGCAGCTTGTGGCAGCCTCCAGTCAAACATGCCCAAACATATTTCCAGCTGCTCTGGCCAGTGGGAAGCTGCTGCTCCAGCTGGAAAAAGCAGGAGTGGTCTGCACACCAAGGGCCCTCCTCAGCACCCCGGTACCTGCTGTCTGCAGGGGCTTTTGAGGAGACCTGGCATTCCCAAGGGATCACTTTAACATGGCCTTTGTCACTTGGAATTGTGCTGTCACCTCCTTGTGCCCACGGGAGCAGGTTGTGGTTGTCTCGGTGTGCCCCAGCCGTGAGGGCACTGCAGGACACTGCCCCTGTGCCCCGCTGGGCTGGCTCTGAGGGCATCCCTTCCCTTCTCAGGCTGCCAGGCAGGGATGGAGCCCCCAGCCAGGCTCAGGGCAGCTCCCTCCAGGCCCAGCAGAAGCTGACCTGTCTTCACACCTTCCCTCGGATGCTTTTTCCAGCTAAGCCACAGATCCCCTCGAATCCTTGCCTCAGCTTCCTGCAGGACATGCACAGACTTGTTCCTCCTCCTCGCCCCTGCCTGGACATCTGCAGGACTCAGAGCAGCAGATCCTACTCCAAACGCTTTTTCTACCCACAGTAGGTGCTGGGGCTCAGCTGCTGGGGCAGAGCCAGGCTTGAGGGAGACAATCCAGCTGGGGAGGCCGGGGGCGGCCCGGGATGGGTTGGGCAGTGCCTGGGGGGCAGGGGAGAATCATCACGGTGTGATTCTCAGGTTGGCATCCTGAGGGGCTGAGCCACCCCTTCTTTAACCCATTAATCTCCTTCCTGCAGTGGCCCCATGGGTGGGACAGCCTAGGTAGGACAGGACCCCCTTCGAGCTGCCTGAACTCCTGCATGTCCCGGCTGGAATGTGGCACCTCTGGATCCTCTGCAGGGGTCTCCTTGTACCCTCCAACAAGGAGATCTCTGCCTCCCTCACGGGGCCATCTCCCTGTCCCCTGACCCCTCTAGGGAGGGAGTCTCTGCATTTCCTCATGTATTCCCTGATGGGGGGATCCCTGCACCTCCCAGGGAGGGAGGGGGCCCTGTATCTCCTGGCTGAGGTTTCCTGGATCTCCTGGCTGGGGTTTCCTGTGTCTCCTGGCTGAGCTTTCCCTCTGGTCCCTGATGCCGGGTCCCTGCACCCACCTAGGAAGGCGTTCCCCCTATCCCCTGATGGGGGTCCCTCCATCTCCTGCTATAGGGGCGTCCCTGCACTCCCCAAGGAGGGGGTCCCTGTATCCCCTGACACAGGTCCCCGCCGTCCCCAGCAACGGGGTCCCGGTGCCCACGGTCCTGGCATGCCCGGGTCTGCCCTGGCACCGCGCACACTCCCGGGATGGGAGAGGAAGCGGCGGTGGGGGCGAGGAGGCACACGCAGAGCGGGGGGCCGGTCCGGGGCGGGGCGGGAGGGAAATCCCGGGCCACGCCGGGCCCGGCCCCGCCTCGCCGTCCCCATAAAGGCGGCGGGAGGCGGCGCGCACGGGCACAAGCGCGGGGACGGCGGTGAGTGCGGGCGGGGACGGGTGGCTCCGGTCCTTCGCTGGCCGGGGAGGGAGGGCGAGCGCCGGTTTTCCCGTGGGAAGCGCCGATTTCCCCGGGAAGCGCCGGTGCCTGGAGCGGGGGGAACGCCGTAGCGGGGGCGGCTCCGCCTGGAGCCCAGCGCTGGGGGAGAGCGGGGCGCGCCCGGTGCCGGGGCTGGCGGTGCCGGGGCTGGCGGTGCGGAGCCCCCCGGGAGCCCCCGGAGCCCCCGGGGGATGCGGAGCCCCCGGGCTGGGTGGCGCTCGCCCCGCGGTGGCGGCGGTGCGGGGCGCGGTTCGGTGCGGTGCGGGGCGCGGTTCGGTGCGGGGTGTGGTGCAGGGTACGGTGCGGGCGCGGTCCCGGTCCCGCCGCCGAGCATCCTGCGGGTCCGGGCGGGTCCGGCCCCCCACCCACCCCGTGCCAGCCCCCCGGACCCGTCGGTGTCACGCACCGGGCGTTCTCTGCGCGGGATCAGCGGCTTCAGCCACTCCCGGCTGCGGGTGCCCCCCGCCCGTCCTGCTCGCCCAGCCTTCCCCAAACTGGTGTGACTGGTCCTGGCTGTCGCAGGTGTCTGTGGAGCCCCGCTGGGTGTTCCCCAGGGGTGCTCTCATCACCCAGCCCGGCTGGCAGAGGTTTTGATGGGGCCGTGCACCTGCCGCTTCCTCGCCCAAATCTTGGGGTGCTGCCGGGAGCCTCGGAGCCCTTGCCGGGCAGAGGTCGCTGGAAGCGGCACCAGCCCCATGGGAGGGGACGATGACCCGGCCCCGGTCCCTCCCTCGTTGGTGGCTTTGGCAATCTGCAGCCATGAGTCAGGGCGAGCGTGTTATCTTGAGGCTCCAGGGTGGCACCTGAGTCGCGTCGGTGACCTGAGAATGGGGACATGGGCTGGTGACGCAGCGGGGAGGGCCGGGGGGTGTCTGGTCAGGGTGACGGAACGTGTCCCCCTCCCGCCACCTGCCCGGGCTTGCCTGGACATGCTGGGACTTGCCTGGCAGTGAGGTCACCCCTGTCTGTGTGCTCAGACTGCCCAGAGATAGGAAGCTGCATTTCTATTTTTACTCGAGGTGCTGAGTCTGAGCGCAGGGTACCCACGGGGGTGGCCACAGGGACTGAATGTGGCCCCCAGCCCCGGGCTGGGCACTCCCCAGCTGCCCACTGGCACACTGGGATGGTGACATGCCTGGTAATGGGATCATTGAATCATTAAGGTTGGAAAAGATCTCCAAGATCCTCGAGTCCAAAATTTGACTGATCCTCAGCTCTACAGCTAGACCAGAGCTCTGAGTGCCACATCCCCTCGTTTCTTGCATGCTTCAAGGGGTGGAACGTGAGGAAGACAATGTGGCACCAGCAGTCCAGAGGGGCTGCAGGTGCTGAATTTGGGGACAAATCTTCCCTGCAGGAGGCTGAGAAGTCACTTCTTGGGGAAGTTTGGGGATGGGGAGGATCTTTTGTGGCCTGGCTTTGAGAGTCCCAGATGAGGTGGGAAATGGGAGCTATGAATCTTCCTTTTTTAAGCTGATTTAATGAGTGGCTGTCGCAGAGGGGGCAGGCCTTAGCTCTGAAAACTCAAATCCCAGAGCAGTGCTGACTCTTATCAGCTGGACTCAATGATCTTTTAGGTGTTTTCCAACCTTTAGAATTCAGATTCTGTGTCAAAGTTCCTCATAAGTGGGGTGTAGTGAGGGGTCCTTTATCCCCACGTGTGTCAGGGGAAGGACTGCTCGGATGGAAAGGCTTTGTCACTTACTGGGAAGGTCAAGGCTTTTGGCACCGATTTGAAAAAAAACAAAGTCTTGTTTTTGGTTACCCAACAGCTCCTTGCAGATAAGGAGGGTGGTCAAGCTTGTGGCATGTTCTTGCAGTTCCTTGAAGCTTTCCTTACCACTGAGTCTGAGTTCTTGAGATGAAGAAACTGGCCAGAAAAACATCCTGTTGCTTCACTTGCCCGTGCGCCAACTTGCCCTTGCCTGCATGGAAGTGGGAATGAGCAGGCTGGGCAGTGTCTGGGGACAGGGGAGCATCATCCTGGTGTGGCTCTGAGGCTGGCACCCCGAGGGGTGTTGTGGGAGGAGTGGTGAGGTGCTGGATGCCCTGACCTGGCAGGGCTTTGCCTGCTAGAGGAGGAGTAGGTGATGTTGACATCTGCACCTTCCGTCTCGCACTGGGCTGTGTCTGACCTCGGCTGTGCTCAAGCTTTGCTAAAATCTCCAAAGTCAGGGTCCAGATGTGTCAGTCCCCTCTGGGCTGCCTCACTGCAGACCCAGCCCAGCTTGTCCCACCTTGGCTACTGTGTGCTTTGCCCTGGTGGCCAGCACTCCCTGTGTTTGCCCCCCTCATCCCAGCCCCCCTAACTCGCTCTGATTTCCCTGCAGCTGTCACGATGCCGCTGTCCCAGAGCAGGGCTGGGCAGACCCCGTGCAGCAGCAAGGCCTGCAGGAACCTCTTTGGCCCCGTGGACCACGAGCAGCTCCAGCATGACTTTGAGGACAGCATAAAACAACAGCTGGAAGAAGCTCAGCAGCGCTGGAACTTCAACTTTGAGACAGAGACTCCCCTGGAAGGGCCGTTCAAGTGGGAGAGGATCCTGGTGGCTGAGCAGCCGCCCCAGGAGGCTCACAGCCTGGTCAGAGCTGTCACCAGCAGTGACAGCAGGAGCTCCGTGGCCCACAGGGTCCCCCCCAAGGAGCGTGTTGGCAGGATTTGCCCCGAGGAGGCTCAGCAGAGCTCGAAGGTTTACAAGGCTGGTTCCCTGCAGAGCTTGAAACGTGGGCAGACCACGATCAAAGGTGAGTGCTGGGGGTTGGGGTCACTCTCTGGGGGCTTGGTGGCATTGATGTCATGGCAGGGGCAGACAGAGGGGGACTTGGGTCCAGAGCCCTGCCTGGCTCTTGGGTGTGGGGAGGGGTCCCACCCTCCCTGGATCTCTCCTAGGGAAGCAGAGCCCATCTTCCAAAGGGAAAAAAGCCACCAGCTGGGTGCCTTTTGGCTGCTGGGGTTTGTGCAGGGGACTGGCATTGGGCCTGTGGGTTTTGTAGCTGAAGATGCCCCCAAATTTATCACCTTGAGTTCCAATGGCCTGACCCAGTCATAGAATCACAGAATATTAAGCAGTTGGAATGGATTTTAAAGATCATCTTTAAGGTCCTGTGGGCAGGAACACCTCCCACTAGTCCAGATTGCTCAAAGCCTTTATCCAGCCTGGCTTTGAACACTTCAGGGTTGAGGCACCCAAAACCTCCCTGGGCAACCTGTGCCAGTGTCTCGCCTCCCACACAATGAAAAATTTCTTCCTGTCCTCCATGGTCAGGGCCTGGAGTAGAGCTGCAGATGGGACAAAGAGCAGAGATGATGCAGACTTACAGCTCTGCTCTCCAGCAGCTCTGCACGGGGGCTTTAGGGTGAAACCCACCTGGGCTGGGCTTGGGGTGCCTCCCTGGGAACACCTCCCTCTTCCTGCCCTGCTGCTCCCAGCAGGCTGGAGCCACTTTCCAACCCTTTCCTTCTTCCTTCCAGACTTCTACAGTGCCAAGAGGAGGATCGTCCCTGCCCGGCCCCGGCCGTGACTCGCTGGGGCAGTGCTGCCCCCAGGGCGAGCGTGGCTCCCCTGCCCTGTGCTGTGCTCTCCTGTAGCAATGTAGAGTCTGTAGTTCCCTATTTATGAGTTGCTCTGGGGTCCTGAGGGACCTTCACTGTGTGCAATGTGGAGGAGGAGCCCCACGGTGGGCTGAAGGAGGACTGAGATGGACCTGGTGGGATTAAGGCACTGCCCTGCCTGCAGAGAAGTGTCCTGTGCCCTGTGCCTGTGGGTCCAAACGCCGTCCTTGTGCCATCCTACTGTCCAGCCAGGGTCTGTCCCCTGCCTAAGGGCTGGTCCTGGGGGACACTTGTGTCCCCACCACCTGGTGGCACCAGATATCTTTAAGAAACGTCACTGGTGTGGCTTGTAGAGCCCTGGGACACCCCTGCTGCTGGCACATGGGGGTGGCCCTCTGTCCCAGCAGGCTGGACCCGAGCACTTGTCCGTGTGTGGGAGCAGAGTGATGTGGAGGCTGCTCCTTCCCATGGCTCTAGGCAGAGGAAGCTGTTCCCTGGACAAACCTTCCTTGGGGTGACTCCCCGGGAACAGCCACCAGGGACCAGCAGTGCCCCCAGGAGGCTTTGGGATCCCCTGCACTCTGCTGGCCCCAAATCCCACTTTCTCACCTTGTTGTTGGCTTGTTGAGTGGTGCTGCTTGCCCCCATGCCCCTGCCTGCCTCAACACTGACACCAGGCTGGGGAGCCCCTGCTCTGGCTCTGCTGGGCTCCTCTAGGAAGAAGTCCTGCTCAGCAGCAGGGATGATGCTGAAATAAGGAATTGTAGCTTGTTTTCCTGGACTTTTTCTCTTTTGGGGCTGGCGGGGAGAGGACCCTTTGCTGGCTCTGCTCTGGGACCGAGGGATGGCCTGGATCAGAGGCTGCTCAGTTCCAGCACTGAAGGATGAGTCCCTAAGGGACTCGACACTGTCAGGTCTCGGCACTTTCGTGGAGTTCATCTGCTGCTCTGCTGGATTTGGACTCTGGAAACTGGTGCAAGATGGTCCCAGGAAGAAAAGGGACAGGGTTGATCTCCCACCTTGCACCACCATGCACTTTGCTGTCGGTGAAGCTGCCAAGCTCCCAGCACTAAATGTTTATTTATATTTAAAATAATGCTATGAAGTGTATGTAGGGAGAGGGGAAATACCTGTTTGACTGTAAGTGTTAACTCTGAATAAACACCTGTGCAAAGGCATTCTGGGTTAATGTGGGATGGGGAGCAGGGCCTGGCTGGGGGAGGGGGTGTTCCAGGGGCTGGGGATCCCTCTGGGGGTGCAGCCCTGAGCTGGGATCTGCCTTTGTGAGGGCTAAGAGGGATAAAGCCTTGCCACAACCTCTGTGCTTGACCCCATTCCCTGGGGACTGGTCTGGTGCTGCCACCATGTCCCCAGCAGAAGCCAGTGCCACCTGTGTGGGCTGTCCCTGTGGCCCCTCTGTTGCCCCCATGATTTCCCCTTCCCCCTGTGACCCTGTTCCCCCTCACCCTCACCACCCAGGCCTGTGGTGATTCCCCTCCAAGCTGCTCCCCTCCCTTACCCCTTTAGAGGGGTGCTGGGGGCCCAGGCCCACAAGGGTGACCCACGCTGTGGGATGGGGACACCAGCATGTGCTGGCACTGCTGCTGGAACGTGCAGTGGCATTTCCTGAGTGGGGCTGTGAGCCCAGGGGAGTCAGGGATGTCTCTACCACCGGCTGCTTCCTTGGAGGACTGGGCAAGGCTTGGATGCAGACTCAGGCTCTGGTTCATGTCATAAATTACCTCATTTGGAAAGGATCCAGCTGAAAAGAAAGCTGATGGCAATGAACAGCTTCATGTCATTGTTCAGCTGAGGATCCCTAAAGCATTTGCTGTCCCTGGAGTGAGGCATGACACCCGTGCAGGCCCATGGCCCTTGACACACACTCAGCCTTTGAGCTGCTGCTGAGTCAAACCCTACAGATTTAGCCCCTGTAATCTTACGTCAGTCCTTCCAAACCCCCCTGGCTGCTGCCAGGAGCTCCCCTCTGCTGTCACCTCCCGTTTGCCAGGAGCAGTAGCAATGAAGGAAATGAGAAATAAACCAGTGAAACGCCCTTGTCTGTGGTTGTGGCTCTGGGACAGCCAGGGTCTGGCTCTGCTGGGCACCAGGGCTTGAGCTCTGTCCCTGGGACACTCCAGGACTGTGTCCCCTCAGCTTTGGGACAGAAACCAGTGATGGGCTCCCAGCAGCTAGGGCATGGATGGAAACCTCCCACTCTCAGCCCAGGCTGTGTTTTGCTGCTCCCACCCCAGCCTGGCCTCACACAAAGCAGGGATGCTGAGGGTCAAACCCCCACAGGAGGAGGGTCAGGTGCTTCCCTTCCCTTGTCCACATTCAATCCCCTTTCACTGGCACCTTCCAGCATCTCCTCGGGGTTGGATCATGCCCTCCCTCCCGGGCTGTGCCCTCTGGTGACCTCTGCTGATCTGCTGGAAGCACGATGCCAGAGCCTTGCTGGGCAGAGGGCACAAATTGAGCTATCCCAGGGATATTCAGGGTTTTCCCTTCAAAAGGAAAAAATTTCTCCTCAAATCCTTGGGGAAAACCAAAATGCAGCCTTCTCTGTGCAGCAGCAAACAGTGCAGAGGGTTGGAGGGTGAGAGGACCTGCTGAGCCCCCCAGCCTGACTGAGGGGATGCTTCAGTTTGGGGTAAGCAGCCCCAGCTTTGCCCAGGGTGTGCAGAAGAACCAGCTGAGCTTTAGCTGGCCCTGATGGAGCAGAGGGACCTGAGCTGGCTGCTGCTCCTTCAGGTTAAACAGCAAATGAGCAGGGGGTGGCTGGTTCCCAGTGAGGGATTTCACCAGTTTGGATGGGCAGAGAGAGTTGGGGCATCAGCTTCCAGCCCACAGCTCCTGCCCAGGGAGCCTGGGCTCAGATCTGCTGTGTTCAAGTTATGCCCTAGAGATAACAGTGTTTCCTCCTGCCTGAGTTTTCTTCATGTTTTGCAGTTAAAGAGCAGGGAAAACGCCTGCTCTGTGCCTGACTCTGACTCATGTGCCTCATGAAGCAGAGAGGCTGCAGCCCATGGGCAACCAGTGGGTTTAAAGGCAAGTTTATAATTTAGGCAGGAGCTTTAAAAAAAAACCACCAGAGTACACTTCAGGGGGCACATCTTCAAATTCTGGGGCCAAAGAGCCTCCACAGAGGGGATTTTCAAGCTGTTCTGTCTTTGGTAGGATGTTATAATCCGAGGGCTATAGATAATTTTGTATTTTTGATTATTTGGAGCCTTGAAATAACATTTGCTGTTTGTCTGGTGTTCTTCCTCCAACTCCAAACACCGCCCAGCCCCAGACATTGCAAACCAGGAAAGGACAGGGACTTTGCTGCCTTCCTGATGGCACTGGCAGTGCCTTTGCAGAGCTGCCTTGGGACCTGGGGACTCTGGGGACTCCGTGGCCCTCTGGATGGGTCCTTCCCACACGCCACTTGCAAGGCAGCAAACAGGAAATGTGTGAGCACCGGCAGTTGGTGTCACCCCAGAACGGAAGGTGCCTTGAGTAAGAGAGATGAGAGCAGGGGCAGCTCCGTCCCTCTGAGCTGGGGAGCCCTCGGCCCCCTCTGCCCCACACTGAGGGTCCCTCGTGGGGAGGGTAAGTCCTGCTGCTCTGGGGGTGGCTCGGGCATCACCTTAAGAAACTGAAAAGTGGGGGAAATAAGGGTTTTTTCTTGCTGTTGGTGATCCAAGGGGGCTTTTTCCTGATGCATGTGAGGGATGGTGGCTGGGGACTCCTTTCTGAGGGCTGGGAGCAGAGCAGGGTGCTGTGGGGGAGGCAGGACACTGGGAGCTGGTGATGCCATGAGGGACCCTGCTTGGCTGGGAGGGGCACAATTCCCATCCCATCCCATCCCATCCCATCCCATCCCATCCCATCCCATCCCATCCCATCCCATCCCATCCCATCCCATCTCTCTCCCTGCTCGCTCAGTGCCTCCATCATGCTGTGGGCTCAGCTCACCTGCCCTGGAGCTGGAACAGGAACCTGGGGCTTCTCCATGCCCTAAACACCCCCTGCTCCCCAGAGCTCCCACTTTTGCTGTCTTAGAGGCTGGGACCACCACAAGGCTGTTCCTGGTCCTGTGGAACTCCAGCAACTCCACAAGACCCTCTTGCTTTAAGGGGCAGGTTTTGGGCCCTGCTCCCATTTCTGATCACACTGGGATTTAGCAGGATCTGTTTCTCGTGGCAAAGGAAGGAGGCAGAGGGCTGGAGGAGCTGCTGTCCCCCCAGGCTGGGAGTGGAGCATGGCCCCAGCTCTGCGTCACCGCTCGCCATGGCTGTGGTTTCCTTCCCTCGCAGTTTCAGCTTTGCCACACAAAGAACAGCCCCTCTTGGGGGTGGCATGGTGGCTGTTGGTGACACAGCCACCCACCCAGCCTGGGGACAGAGCACTGGGGTCCCCAGCTCACCCCCACAAGCCTGGGCGAGCAGCAGCGTGATGGAAACCTGCCGAGGGCTCCTGCCCTCTGCCCTAGGTGACTCACAGCTGTGAAAACCGGGGGAGGAATTTTAAAAGGTGCTGCTGAGCTCTGAGAAGGCAGGTGGAACCAGCACGTCCTGCTCAGACCTCCAGCATCGCCTCGGCTGGTCCTTTGCTGCTGTCACCTCCTGGCTGTGTCACCTCCTTGCTGGTGCCCTGTGCATCCTCCACAGCTGGGGAAGAGTATGGGAAAATTTGGGATGGGTGCTCAGCAGGTGGGAGCTGGGCTGGAAGCCCCTGGGATGGCTGGCAGGAGCAGCTGTTGCTGCTGCAGATCCAGGCTCCCTTTGTGCCGTGCAATCGGAGATAAGGCCTTCCTTCCCTTCCTCTTACCAAACCCTCCTCAGCAATCAGGGTTTGGGCCCTTAGGAGCAGCAAAATGAGTTTCCAGCTCGGTCCCTCTCTGCTGTCTCCCACCAGGCTGGAGGAAAGGTGTCCAGTGAGGGCAGGGCAGGCCGAGTGTCCCCTCCAGGCCAGGCCAGGCCAGGCCAGGCCATGTCCGAGCGCCGGGCAGGCGCCAAGGGCCGGCGCTTGGGCTCCAGCCGGCGCAAGCAGCTGCAGGAGGGCCCCGGGCAGGCCCCAGCACCTGGGCCCAGCGAGGAGCCACCATGGGCATCTGACATAGTGCAGAGGCTGCAGCACCTGCTCAGCGACAGGGACACGGGGCAGGCGGGAGTCGTCACCCGCTCGGACATGCAGGTGAGGATGGGGCTGTGCCCTGGGCTCCAGCACTGCCGGGGTCACTGGGGATGGTGTGACGGGTGGGTTTTACCCTGATTTGCTTTGGTTTTAGAAGCTGCAGGAGGAAGGTTTGCCGTGCAGCAGGGAGGAGCTGGAGCTTGTGTTCGATGGGCTGGATGCCGCTGGCACCGGGCGCTTGGGCACAGAGGAGTTCACAGCTGGGCTCCGTAAGTGCAGCCTGGGCTGGTCCTGGACATGGTCCCAGGGCTCTCCTGGGGGATGTGAGGTGCTGCCTTCTGTGTGGCACAGGATGAATTGTCTCCATGACCGACTCTCAGCTCCTGGCTCACCTAGAGCAGGGTCCTGCTGTGCTGAACTGCTGTCTTGAAGCCATGGAGGGGGAAGTGTTGGGGTTTGGGCTTTGCCGTTGCCCTGCTGGCCACTGAGGATTTGGGATATCTGTCGGCAGGGCAGTTCCTGAGCTCCCAAAACGCTGCCAGGGAGCACCGGCGGAGGAAGACGGCGTCCCGGAGGGTGCGGCTGGTGCTGCCTGGCGCGGCGCTGGCAGCGGGGGACAGCGAGGAGCGCAGGCACTTCGCTGCCTTCATGGAGCAGCTGGGCACAGGCAACCCCTCTGAAGAGTAAGTGCCCTGCTTGGCACCCGTGGGTGTCCCGCAGGATGGATAGAGGGGGAAAGGCTTGGGGAGGAGATCCCCACACAGGCAGGGAGCTCAGAAATGCTGTGGAGGTGCCTTTGGCCTGAGCACAGGAGCAGGGCCACAGCGACCCCAGAGCTCATCTGCCCTCACACGCCTCAAAAAGTGTGAGTTAAGTGGCTTAGCTGGCCTGGCTTTGGGGTTTCTGGGGGGTGCTCACCCCAAAACACGCCTCTCCCTGCAGACAGGAGATCTGGCAGCTCTGGGTGAAGCTCCGGCAGGACGAGCCCCAGCTGCTGGACAACCTGGAGGGTTTCCTGGCCAGGATGAGGCAGCGCATCCAAGAAGCCAGGAGCGAGAAGGAGGCTTTGGAGCTGACTCTGAACAAGTGAGTCCCCCCAGGATAGGGCACAGGGATGGGACAGGAGGGATGGGGACAGGGATGGGGCCCTGGAGGGCCACTCCAGCCGTGTGAGGAAACCTGGGTGCTTCAGCACACCCACCAACGGCCGGAGCAGAGGTCTGGCCAATGTTTGGGGTCGGGCTCCCTCTACAGTCACGGAAGGGATGGCAAAAGGGACTCGGACTGCCGGACTCCTCGGTGCCGGGTGGCCCTCGGGCAAGCCCAGCCGCAGCCGAGGCTCCCGAGGGCGCTGTGTGGGGCCCAGGGCCCGCAGCCCCGGAGCGGGGCCTCACAGCCCTCCCCGGCCCCGCTGTCGCCACAGGCGTGTGGCCGAGCACGACAAGGACGTGCAGCAGCTCTGCGAGGCCCTGGAGCAGCAGATCCAGCAGGAGCAGCAGCGGCTGCGGCAGCAGGTGGGTCCCAGCCCCTGCTGTCCCCTCGCTGGGGGCACCCAGCACCCCAAACCCCCGGGCAGCTGCCGCTGGGTGAGCGGGTGCCAGTGTCCTTGTGCCACCCAGAGCAGGGCCCGGAGCCAGCAGCAGGGCGAGGAGCTGCAGCGGGTGCTGGATGCCAGCGAGCGGGAGGTGCAGTGCTTGGTCACGGCGCAGATGGAGGTGGGCTGGCCCCGAGCCCCTTTGTGGGTCAGGGGTCTCTGGGCTGCGCTGGAACACCCCCAGGGTGCTGCACAGCCCATCCCGGTGTGTCCCCAGCAGCCCTTGCTGCAGTTTGTCACACAGGACCCTCTACACCGCGTTTGCCACCCCCATCCCTGCCCTCCCCTCCATCCCCAGAGGACACAAGTTGAGTTTCCAACCCACCATCCTCGGGGAGGGGGTGTGTGAAATTCAGCCCCAGGTCTAGAAGAGGTGGTTATGAATTCTTTAGCGTGGGGATTTTTGGCTCTGAGTGTCCCGGTTGCCACCCCACAGCTGGAGCAGCGCTGCCACAGCCTCCAGAGCTCCCAGCAGATCACCAGCATGGAAAACCAGCAGCTGGAGCAGAGCAACTGGGCCCTGCAGCAGCAGCTGCAGCACCTGCACCAGCAGCTGCAGCAGACCCAGGGCCACCTGAGGACAATGAGGGCTACAGTGGCTTGGGAGCACATGGGGGAGCCCAGGTGAGTAGCTGAGTGACCGCGTGTCACTCGTGTGTCCCCACAGACATCATTTCCTCCTGGAATGAGTTGGATGGGCCTCAGCCATCACAGTGCTCCAGTGCTGCCCATGGTGCAGGTTAATCATGGCTTGGTGTGCAAAGCATCAGAGGAAAAATCAGAACTATCAGCACCATGCACTGAATGTGTGCCTGGAGGGCAGTGCCAGAGAGGTGGGGGTGTCCTTCACCCAGGAGGGCTCAATAGGACTGATCCAAGGATTGTGGGTTTTGCTGACCTGTCCTGTCACTACCCTGACAGCCCTGGTGGCTGGGTGGGTGTGGTGGAGAGGATGGAGTTCCTGTTTTGACCCTTGTGCTCTGTGTTTGCAGGGACAGAGTGGTAGCAGAGTTACCCATCGAGGTGCCAATGTCCCCACAGGTACTTCAGC
This sequence comes from Passer domesticus, assembly GCF_036417665.1. Taxonomy (NCBI): domain Eukaryota; kingdom Metazoa; phylum Chordata; class Aves; order Passeriformes; family Passeridae; genus Passer; species Passer domesticus. Next base: position 2,343,911 of record NC_087498.1, read on the forward strand.
TGGGTGTGTGGGGACAGCACAGGGGGCCCAGGGCCTCGTGCTGTTTTGTATGGGACTGCTGAGGAGCTCCAGAGCACAGGGTGCTCCTGCAGCACTGCCTTCCCCTAAAATCTCTCAAATGGGGCTGGTGCAGATGTTTGGGAAGGGAGGGGGTTGCACCACCTTATTTCTGGTACCCCCAAGATTTTGTGTGGGTACAGCTGGATACCTGCTGGAGAACTCCACATGATTTCAGGTGGATATTCTCCCTCACCAAGTGTTTTTTTCTCTCCTCTTCCCACCCTGTCTCCTGCAGCTGAGTCCTGGGACGAGCGAGAAGTTCCGCTCCGAGATGCGGATCAGGCTGGGATCCCAGAGCAGCGAGAGCAAAGCCAAGAGCACCCACCAAGTGTAAGGGGTCCCCTGTGTGCCCCTGGGGTCTGCGAGCTGGGGCTGAGCCCCAGGCCCTCCCTCCACCCTCCCCCGGGTGATATTTTGTCCTTTTAGCACTCCTCTCCCACCCACTCATCTCTCACCCTGGAGCTCATATTTCCTATCCCAGCTCATCACTCCCTTGGCTCAGGAACTGGCTGTACGTGGCTGAGCATTGTCTTTTCCTGTCTGATAACGTCAGTATGGGTACTGGGAAGGGGCCAGGATGCAGCCCTGGGTCTGGCTGCCTGCGTGTGCATCCTCCTTTCCCCTGCCCCCATTGCTGCCAGTGTGAACTCCAAGTGCAATGGGGGGAAATAAAATCAGGTTTGGAGAGGGATGGGGTGAAGATGTAGATCAGAGACCCTCTGGGACTGACTGGGGATGGGAGGGAGCTGGAGCCTGACCTGGGAGCTGGTTTATTGCCCCCATTTTCTGCCCTTTCCAGGGTTTGGGAAATGCTGCCAGCAGAAACAAACCTTTCAGGAGCTCCACGGAAAGCAAGCTCTGCAGAAGAGGACCCCTTCCCAGAACCTTTGAAAGAGGAAGGTGTCTCTGACCAAAGCTCTTTGCTAAGAGAGATGAATGATGCAATAGCAGCTCTGAGCAAACATCTGAAGGCACAGGCAGTGGGTGCACCCCCTGCCCTGGCAGACACTGCCCGTCACCCCTGGGACAATGCTGAGCCCCAAACGGGGCCAGAGGCAGCAACAGCCCATGAAACAACCCCTGGGGTCGTGCAGGAGACCCTCCCCGGCCACGTCCATCATGAGCTGCTGGAAGGAGACCTGCAGGAGGGGCCAGGCACAGCTGAGCTTCGTGCTCCAGATGTGACACAGGCTGGTGCGTCCGCAGGAGCTGGGCACTGCATGGCTCAGGAGCCAGGGGCAGAGCAGGGAGAGAGCCCAGAGGAGGCACAGAGGATGTTATTCCAGCAAGGAAGGGGTGCTGGTGTGGAGGAGATGGTGCTGAATGTGGCTGAACATCTGGGAGACAGCATGGAGGCAGGAGAACAGGTGTTGATGGAGGTGGAAGGAGCAGGGTGGCTGCAGGAAACAACAGCTTGGGCAAAACCACAGCTCCTGGGAGAAGCTGAGGAAGTGGAGATAAGCCAGAGAGAAAATTTGGAGGCAGGTCTGGGGCTACCTGAGGCTGGGCAGGAAGGTGTAGCAGTGGGACAGTGCCCTGCCATGGATGAGCAGCAGCCGGGCAGGGCGCTGGGTGTGCAGGCCCTGGGCACAGAGCTGCAGGAACGGGCTGACCCTGCATCAGGGCTCCCTGGGACACTGGAAACTGAGCTGGGAGAGCACCTGGAGCCACAGCCACCATCCTGGGGGGAGGCACAAGTGGGAGCAGCCCATGGGGGTGGTGTCCCAGTGGCTCCTGGCCCAGGAGTGCTGGACGAGGAGCGTGCCAGGACGGAGATGCAGCCCCAGGGAGAAACCACGGACTCCAAAGTGCTGGAGGTGCTGCCAGCCCGAGCTGAGCGTGCAGGGAGCAGCAGAGCTGGGGGCGAAGAAGAGGAGGTGGAGGAAGCAGAGCCCAGGGAGGCAGAGCAGCAGCTGCAGGGTGAGTGTGCCAGGGGAGGTGCAGGGTGGAGAGGGAGCACTCTGGAGCCACAGGGAGGAGGGGGAAGAGAACTGGAGCTGGTGGAGGCCCCCAGCAGCACCACCATGGAGCTGCTGGCAGAGGTGGAGGCAGATCTGCAGGTCTGGAGTGAGGCTGGATCCCCAGGGACACGGCAGGGAGGGAATGTGGATCCAGGTGTGCAGCCAGAGAAGGATAAGCCAGAGGTGGGGCTGGGAGAAGAAATGGGGGCTGCTGCAGTGCACAGTGAGAGTCCTTCCCCTGCAGAAACACCTGTGGGCAGCCCAGACTTATGTGGGCAGTTCCCAGGTATGTCTCAGGCACTGGTGGAGGCAGATCTGCAGCTCTCTGGAGATGTCAGCCCAGAAATCCCCCAGAGAGGGAAGGGGGAAAGAGCTGTTCAGCTCCAAGAGAATGAGGAAGAGGATGGGGCACAAGGACAGGGTGATCATGGGCTGCCACACGAGCCAGTGCCTCATCCAAGTGGGGTGATCTTGGGTCAGGGAGAGGGGGATGGTGTAGGGCTACAACCAGGGGCAGAGGCTGAAAGCCTGGACACTGCTGAGGCCCAGAGCAGTGGTGCCAATGTGCAGCTGATTGCAGAGGGGGATGAGCTCAGACTGAGCCCGGGAGGGAGCACAGGGGCAGATCTGCAGCCCTTGGGTGAGGCTGGATCCTCTGGGAGAGAGCAGGGAGGGAGTGTGGATCCAGAGGTGCAGCCCCTGGATCATGGGGATAAAGCAGAGTTGGTGGAAGGGGAGGCAGAGGATGCCCAGGAAGATCTGCAGGTGTCAGAGGGTCTCAGCTCAGGGGTCCCACGGGAAGAAGAAATTGGAGCAAATGTTCAGATGGAGGAGAAGGATGATGAGGTACAAGGACAGGGTGAGGATGAGCTGCCACACGAGCCTGAGCTTGATGTGCAGAGATCAGGAGTTGAGCAAGGTGAAGGAGCTGGTGAAGACATGCAAGCACAGGAAGAGGCTGAAAGCTTGCATACAATAGGGGGTCAGAGCACTGGTGCCAATGTGCACCTGGTTGCAGAGGGGGATGAGCTCAGACTGAGCCCAGGAGGGAGCACAGAGGCAGATCTGCAGCCTGTGGGTGAGACTGGATCCTCAGGCACAGAGCAGGGAGGGAGTGAGGATCCAGAGGTGCAGCCTGTGGATCAGGGGGATAAAGAAGAGTTGGTGGAAAGGAAGGCAGAGGATGCCCAGGAAGATATGATGTTCCATGAGGTTGCCAGCCCAGGGGCTCCATGGGGAGGGCAGGGTGAAAGAGCTGTTCAGCTGGAGGAGGAGGAGGATGGGGCACAAGGACAGGGTGAGGATGAGCTGCCACATGAGCCTGAGCTTGATCTGCACAGATCAGGAGTCAAGCAAGGTGAAGGAGCTGGTGAAGACATGCAAGCACAGGAAGAGGCTGACAGCCTGGACACTACTGAGGCCCAGAGCAGTGGTGCCAATGTGCAGCTGATTGCAGAGGGGGATGAGCTCAAACTGAACCCAGGAGGGAGCACAGAGGCAGATCTGCAGCCCTTGGGTGAGGCTGGATCTTCAGGGACAGAACAGGGAGGGAGATTGGATCCAGAGGTGCAGCCCCTGGATCAGGGGAATAAAGAAGACATTTTGGAAATGGAAGTAGGGGATGCCCAGGAAGATCTGCAGCTGTGTGTGAATCTCAGCCCAGAAACCCCGTGGGGAAGGGAGAAAGGAGTCGCTGTTCAGATTGAGGAGGAAGAGGATGGGGCACAAGGACAGGGGGAGCACGGGCTGCCACACGAGCCAGTGCCTCATCCCAGTGGGGTGACCTTGGGTCAGGGAGAGGGGCCTGGTGCAGGGCTACAACCAGGGGCAGAGGCTGAAAGCCTGGACACTACTGAGGCCCAGAGCAGTGGTGCCAATGTGCAGCTGATTGCAGAGGGGGATGAGCTCAGACTGAGCCCGGGAGGGAGCACAGGGGCAGATCTGCAGCCCTTGGGTGAGGCTGGATCCTCAAGGACAGAGCAGAGAGGGAGTGTGGATCCAGAGGTGCAGCCCTTGGATCTGGAGGATAAAGAAGACATTTTGGAAAGGAAGGCAGAGGATGTCCAGGAAGATATGATGTTCCATGAGGGTGCCAGCCTAGGGGCTCCATGGGAAGGGGATGGTGAAAGAGCTGTTCAGTTGGAGGAGGAGGAGGATGGGGCACAAGGACAGGGTGAGGATGAGCTGCCACACGAGCCTGAGCTTGATGTGCAGAGACCAGGAGTCGAGCAAGGTGAAGGAGCTGGTGAAGACATGCAAGCACAGGAAGAGGCTGAAAGCTTGCATTGTATTGAGGCCCAGAGCAGTGGTGCCAATGTGCAGCTGATTGCAGAGATGGATGAGCTCAGACTGACCCCGGGAGGGAGCACAGGGGCAGATCTGCAGCCCTTGGGTGAGGCTGGATCCTCCGGCACAGAGCAGGGAGGGAGTGTGGATCCAGAGGTGCAGCCCCTGGATCAGGGGGATAAAGAAGAGTTGGTGGAAGGGGAGGCAGAGGATGCCCAGGCAGATCTGCAGCTGGAGGAGGGTCTCAGCTCAGGGTCTTCATGGGGAGGGGAGTGGGGAAGAGCTCTTCACAATGAGGAGGATGAGGAGGGTGGGGCACAAGTGCAGGTTGAGAATGGGCTGCCACAGGAGTCTGTGCTTGCTCCTGAAGGAGCACGAGGCCGACAGGGAGAGGGGGCTGGTGCAGGAACACAGCCAGAGGCTGAAAGGCTGCACACACTGGAGGCCCAGAGCAATGATGCTGCTGTGCAACTCTTCACACATCAGCAGATTCCCAAATCAGGCTCAGGAGGGAGCACAGAGGCAGATCTGACACCTCTGGGTGTAGCTGGGTTGTGGGAAGGGGAGCAAAGCCTGACTCTAGGTTTGGAGGCAGTTCTGGGTGCATCTCCCACTGCAAACCCGTGGGAAGGAGCTGCTGCTGCAGATGTGCTCCCTGCAGCTGAGGTTGCCTTTTGTCCTGAGCCTGCCCCTACTGCAGAGGGCTCTGGTCTGGAAGCAGAGCTGGGAGCATGCCTTGGTCCTGAGGGGCAGATTCTGGAGGCTCAGGAATTACTGCAGGGAGAGAGGGCTCCTGCAGAGGGAAAGCCTCTGGATGGAGCTCACGGTCTGGAAGTGGCACAGGGAGAGAGGCTGGAGGCAGGGGTGAGGAATGGAGTGAAAACTCAGGGTCTAGGACTAAACCAGGGCCATGATGATGCTGATTTGGCCTCCCTGGTCTCCGAGATGCTGTCACAACTCAGCTCCCTACAGCTGGAAACGATGATGCAGGAGGATGTTCTCATTCCAGATGTGTGGCGACTTTGTGCTCCGGGACAGGCAGCCCAAAGGGAGCTTCAGGAGCAGGTTTCAGCACAGGGACATGAGGGGAGGCTTCACATGGTGGCCCAACAGCCAGAGGGGAAGACACCACCCACGATGGAACCCAAGCACACGGCTGCTGGACCTGCTGAGCATCCGAAGCAAGAGGTGCCACCAGCATCAACACTGCACAAGGCAGTGCAACCTGGAGATACTGGGAGTGATCAGCTGGGGGTGGTCCTCAGAGAAAACTCACTGGGGCAAAGGCAGCTCTTGGGAGAACAGAGCAAAGACCGCAGCGTTGGTCAACGAGAGAAGATGCAAGAGTTTGGTCAGAAGATGAGCCAGGAAGGTGAGCCCCGCTCAGGAGAGCCAGGGGCTGTGACTGCAGGTGGCACAGGAGCTGCCCCACAGAGTTATCCTAAAGCTTCTCTGGACCCAGATCACCTCTACAACGTGCTGTTCGTTGGGGACTCCCACGTGGGCAAAACGTCCTTCCTGTACCGCTTGCACGCCGACACCTTCAACCCCCACCTCACGGCCACAGTGGGTAGGTCTCCCCCAGCCCCTCTCCAAGCACTGCCTTAGATCACGGCTGCAGTTCCCCTTCCTCCACCCCACAAGCTGCTGGAGGTCCCCACAGCCTGTTACAGCTCACACCAAGCGTGTTGTACAACCAGTCCCCAGGGGCCAAGCAGAACCACCAAGTGCCCACGCCTGGGTGCTCATGGGCAGGAAATGCTGCTCCTCCTTGTCCTTCCTAGCAACAGTGGCCCAGTGCTTTCCTCTCTGCTTTGCCTTTCAGCTCCATTCTCCTTTCTTCACCAACCTGGTTTTATTCATCGTGAGATGAGAGACCTTCCCAAAATCCAGTGATTAAACATCTAAAAGCCAGAGATTCACTTGGGACCAACCCCTGGAGCTGCAGCCTCACACCACCCTGCACCACGTTTCTTCTCCATCTATCTTCTGTCACACGGCAGAGCTCTCTCTATATCAAAATATCCTCTTTTGTGTCTTCCAGGACTGGATTACCAGATCAAAAACCTCGTTGTGGATAACAGGCGCTTTGCTCTCCGCCTGTGGGACTCAGCTGGTCAGGAAAGGTGAGGTGCTGTGCTGCTTAAGGACACAACCTGGGGTTTTTCCCTGTATTTTAGGGGCAATTGATATCCTTTGCTTTGCTAAGCAAAGGTGAGATTGCTCAAGGAGGGACTCTGTACAGTATGTGATCTGATAAAGCACAATAAAGGAAGTAATTAAGATAAAACTGGCGCTCAGGCTGTGCCCATGACCCCCGCCATCAGGACAGGAGCCAAATTTGGGGGCTGCCTATTTTGTAGACGTGCATTCCCACCTTTTCCTCTAGGATTTCCCATCACTCCTAGGCAGAACCTCCTTAGGCCGTCCTGGTGATCACCCAAACTACCCGCAGGTACCGCAGCATGACCAAGCAGTTCTTCCGGAAGGCGGACGGGGTGGTGCTGATGTACGACATCACCTGCCAGCACTCCTTCTCCGACGTGCGCTACTGGCTCAGCTGCATCCAGGTGGGCGCGGTCCCGAGTCCTGGGGCTGACAGGAGCGGCCGAGCCCTTGGGAAAGGCTATTCTGCATTACTTTCATTATAAAATGATTTTTTTTCCGAGGAGGATTTAAGGCAGATACAAATGATTTTCACACGCTGGCAGTATTTCACTGGGTAATTTGTTGATAAAACCAGTAGAGTAATTATCAACTCTTAAACAATTAAAAACTAGTGCAAAGGAATGGAAAGCATTGTGTTTACATCAAGAATAATCCACTTTGAGTCCTAGGGAATGGGAGGTTATTCAAGGCCTATTAAAAACTTCTTTTGAGATTTCCAGTTGACACAAAGCCAGTGTTTAAAAATGTTGAAACAAAATAGGATATTGCCTTATTTGGTGCCTGTAAATCCCAGCCAGAGCACCTTGAGAGGGCTGCTGCAGTTGAGCACAAAGTGAATTCCTTACAAGTGTAACTTATGCTCTGTCATGTTAATAGACACAGGCAGATGATTTAAGGGAAAAAAAAATCTTAAATGCTGTTGAACTTATTCAATAATTTAAAGTTTTGTTGTTAGCCCAAATCTGTGTGTGTCAGTCATGGTGTTCCAGGATATGTGTAGACAGTGTGGCCAGCTGGGATTCAAGGAAGATGTTGAAGCTGTTCTGATCTTCCCTTCTTGCTCACTCAGGAAGGGGCAGAGGATGGAGTTGCTGTTCTGCTTCTTGGGAACAAAACCGACTGTGCTGCCCAGAGACAGGTCCCTACAAAGGAGGGTGAATGCCTGGCCAAGGTAGGTGGTGAAGCACAGCCACCCAAGCGAAGCAGGGATAGCTAAGGATCAACACCACCAACCTGAAGAGCTGAGAAAGGGAAAGCCCTTAATTTACCCCTCATAAATTAAAATGTTCTCTGAACCCAACTCTCACCCTTCCCTGCCTTGCTTTCCCTTTGTCTCTTTAATTTTGCCTCAGCACCATCACAGTAAATTAGTTTATGGAACTGGATTTGTAAATTAAAACATTTTCAGCTCTACTTATTTTTGCTGTGAAGTGTTGAGTATCTTCCCAGCATCATAAAAATAATAAACCCACTGAGCACTATCCTGGTTTAAAGATACTGAAATGATCAAAGTTTGAGTAATCTCTTCACGTATAGATGGCTAATAAAAATTAGATGAGGAGAATGAGAAGAATCTCACCTTTACTGACTTAATTTTAAACTTTATGGGATTTGGGCCAGGATCCATGGACCAGTTTTGCTAATGGAGATGAGGGATGGATGCTTATTTTCCCAAACTGGTAGGGAGCAAAAGAGTTGGGAACATCTAGTTATGCCTCTCTCTGTGTTTGCTCCCATGACCAGAAGGCCTCACAAATTCTTCTGTCTGCAGTCATCCTTTTCCTTGGTATTACAAGCTGGTGTCATAGCAAGCAGAAAATCTGGATTTCACCCTCATGTTCCAGTAAATAAGATATTGAGTTATTTGTTTCCTTGATTCCCCCATTTCCCCTTGACTGGGACTGTCCCATGGCTATTTATTCCCACATTAAACTATTCCAGTGCAAGAACATTACATTTCTACTCGGGGTTTGTGTTTTCCAGGAGCACCAGCTCATGTTTTATGAGTGCAGCGCTGCCTCGGGCCACAATGTCTTCGAGTCCATGGTCAGCTTCACCAGGTGAGCCATGTGCTTGGATTTTTCCACCTGTCCTCAATTTAATAGGCTCCCTCCCTGCTTTTTTTGACTCCAAATACTGGATGTCACATCACCAGAGGCTCCATGCCCAAATGTCAGGGAAAACTCAGGAAGCTCATGCTTGGATGAGCATTTAGCACTGCCCTAACTTGTCTCCTGAGTAACCAGCATTGCAAGGAGGTGAATAAAACCCTTTTGGGGATGCTGCTGATTTCTCCCTGGCTTGACTGAAACAAGTTCTGTCTGTGATTTGATTTAGGCTGGAATTTTTACTAGCATCCACAGCTCTCGCATCACATGGAACTGGAAGGATCCTGACTCCTTTCAGCTCTGCTGAGCCTCTTGTACCAAGGCTTGTCAAAACAAACAGCATAGCAATACAAAATTTGTGGGAAATACCCAGATATTTTGCTTCCTTTTCTCCCAGGTTGCTCAAAGTTCGTGAAGATGAATTGAAAAATAAGGCAGAAGAGGTACCAAAGGCACCTGAGAAGAAAAAGGGCTGCTGCTGGTGATGGACAGCCACCCCACACACTGATCTGAAACTGCACCAACAGCCAGAAAAGCCTAAAAATACTCCTTGGACACCTTCTCTTTTCCTGTGTGTCTTCCTTGCCTGATCTTCCTTGGATGATGAGAGCAAAAGCTGCTGTGGGAGAGCCCCTGCCATTCCACCAGAGCACACCAGCCCTCCAAAATAATTCTCAGGGAACTTTACCACTTTCTTTTGGAGACAAAAAACCGGCCAAGAAAAGAGGCAGAAAAGGAACCCAGCTGGGTCTGAGATGCTGCAAGATACTGGAAGCAGCAGGGAGTAACCCTAAGCCTTGGGAGAGAAGAAATAAAAACCTGAAGCCATCCAAGTGTATAAACCAAGGGGGTTTAGTGCTGTTGGTGCTCTGGGCTGTGGGGACTTCTCCTCTGGCTTTGCAATCTGATTGGATTTGATCAGGAACAATGAGATATTCAGTATATTCTAAATGCACTTGAATCTCTCCAATGACACAAGGTAAAGCTAATTTTCCCCTTCCGTGGTTTATCCTGCCAGTGAGCAGTGACTTGACAGAAACTACTGAATATTTTGCTCAAAATAAATTCAAAAGCCCCAAGAGCACATCCAGGATAAAAAGAAGATAAATGCTTGCAAAAGATTTTTTTCATTGTGTTGTCCCCAGAGCAGAACTCTGGATTACTGCAACAAATTTCAGGCTGGGCAGAGAAGAATGAGCTGCTGCATCCTGCCCTTCTGCTCTTTGTGAAGTGCTGAATTGGTTTTAAACCCAGCTTGAAAAGTCTAAATAAACACATCACAATTTCAAGGTGGTTTTTTAAAAATCTTTTCACAGCTTGATTGAACTATATTTTTGCAGGAAAAAAAAGACATACAGACTAAATAAATAAGAATACAAGTGCTATATTTTAGTATTTTGTATGTTCCATGTAAATTCCCAGCAGTTCAACAGGTGTATTTAAAGACTGTGCTTATGTGCAGAGTTTGCAGAAATAATTCTGCCTAGCTGGGTTTGCTTTGTGTTGCCATTATTATTTATATGTACATAATGGCAAAGCATAATAGTAGCCAGTTTGTGCTTTAGAAAAATAAAGTGACAACAGGAGCTGGACTTCTAGCAACACTATATATTTCACATATAATTATATATATTTTATATATATCAGCTTCACCAGCCAGGGTCGAACTTTGCAGTGACTCTGGAATTTCTGAGTCTTTTAGGGATGATTTATTTCTCCTGCACACCACAATTTATCACTCCAGTAGCTCTGTACCCTAAGTCTCCATCCCCTGTGTCTCCCTCCAGCCTACCTCAAGTAATTCTCCTTTAGCTCCATCATTAAAACACTTTATTTTCCTGATGCAATATATTTAATGCTCCCATTTTTTGTCCATCCCTCTTTACCATATTTCTTTATACAATATTTTTAGTGGTGGATCAGCTCTTCAGGAAGGATTTATGTGGCTCAGCTCAGAGCTGTGCCTGGGGGTTTGGTATTTGGGATATCTGGAATTGCTTTTTTCCTATTGTTTGGGACCCTCTTCACTATTTCTTCTTTTATTTGAAAATAATATAAATCCAAGTGTACTTTGCAAATTTGATCCATAATAAGAGAAGCATAATTTCAGTCTGATCAACCTAAGAATTCTCTACTGGCTCTGTAACACTTCCCTGTGTAAAGCCACCCATGAGATCAGCTTTTATTTTGCCTAAATATGCTGGGATTGCACATGGAAGATACTTCTTGGCCGAGTGGCAGCAGGATTTTGCAAGAAACAGTTTTATTTGATTCCAAAATGAGGAGTTGATGCTGTGGAGGCTGAATTTTCCCATTAGATGGCAGCAGCTGCAGCAATTCCTCCCCACTGCAATGTTGCTGCTGCAGGGAAGGACCGGGGAGCTCCAACAGGGCCCAAAGTGGGAGCTGAAAAAAAAAAGCCTTCCCAGAACAGCAGGCAGAAAGAAATATCTATCTTATTTCCCTGGAAGTCATCTCTAGAAAAAAAGGATGGAGTTTATGCCCAAAGCATGAGTTACTACACTCCAAACCTCCCCGCCAAACTTGGAAATGAATTTTTCATTGCCAGGCTGGGAGAAACACCAGGCAGGCAATAAATCACACTGGAAAACACGGGCAGCATGTTGCACTTGAAAGCATCTTTCACCTTTAATAATTCACATCCCAGCAGACATTCCCACTCTGGGATCAAAGGCACCGCTCCTTTGCAAGCCATTAAACGCCTGCACGAGTATTTGGAGGAGGATCAAGGCCTGGGATATTAATAGCAAGAGGGAAATGCATACTTGTTTGGACCACAGGATGCTTTTTTTTTTTTTAAATCAGGTGGTTTCCTTTTAAGCTGTTTGAAATTCCTCAAGGCGCTCCAAAAGAATTAGAGGAGCTGCCTCAGCCAAGCCAAGATTGGGAAGATCTCGGATCCCAGCCCAAAGTCAGCGGGCATTTTCCATCATCCTGCTTGGATGAATCCACCTTGGAAGCAGAGAGCCTACACAAGCTTCTGACAAGTTGGAACAAATCTTCAACCACAGCTTTCAGTGCCCCAGCCATGGGATTTGGGTTTTGCCCAGGAGTGTGTCCCAGAATTTCACCCCATTCCCTGGGAGAGGCAGTAAAACCGAGATGAGGAGACAATCCCACTCCCTGGGCTGGGATTGACAGGGCAGGAAATCCAAACCTGAGTAGAGGAAGTCCTTTTCCTTGCAATGTTTAACTCATCTGCAGAACTCAGCGCTGCAGGAAGTTGTTGAGGCCGAGAACTTAAACAAGGCTGAAATTTAAACAAGGTTTCTCTAAAAGGGACCTGGTCTGTTCTGGTGGAACAGGAGGAGAGGAATGAGATGATCTTTAAGGTTCTTCCAACCCAAACCATTCCAGGATTCTACAAAAATGCATCGGAGAGATACCAAAAACACCCATCACACCCACAATCAAGAGCTGACTGAAAATATGTTTAATTGCAGTTAAGGACTGAAGCTCATGTCTGATACTAGGGTGAGGCTGAGATGCCTCACTCCTGAATTCTCCCAAGCTTTTCATACCAGGGGTGCCTCCAGGGACCTTCTCTTGCCCCATCTCCAGCCTTGAAGCCTTTCCCACAATTTTTAGAGCTTTCCCACATATTTTTGGGGGGTGTTAACTGTGTGCTCAGTGCTTGTCACTTGACCTGTGGGAATGGGAACCCACGTCCCACATGGGGCTGGGGATAAGTGCGGTTCAGGGACAAGTGGGTCTCCCAGGGCGTGCTGGAGGGTCTGGGGGGGCTGTGGGGTGATACTGGGGACTAATGGGGTGCTGGGGGGTGAAGGGAGATGTTAGGGATGCTGTGGGACATGGCTGTGAAAGACTTTGGGTGTTTTGGAAGGTGTTGGGTGTGCTGCGAGCTCGAGAAGGTGCTGAGGGTTCACGTGGGTGCTGTGTGGGATGTCTCAAGGTGCTGGTGAGGGTCGGGGGGCTTGGGTGTTTCTTGGGGGGGTCTGTGAGTGATGGGGGATCAGGCAGGTGCTGGGGGTGGTCTCAAGGTGTTTATGGGCTCAGGTAGGTCCTGTTGGGGTGTCTGTGTGTAATGACAGGGTCAGGCAGTTGTTGGGGGTGGTCTCAAGGTATGTCTGGGCTCAGATGGGTGCTGGGAAGGGCCTTAGGGGTCCTGAGGAGTTCTGATTATCCAGGGGAGACTCAGGCTGGTCTGGGTTTGGGATAATCATGGTCTGAGATGGGTGCTGGCAAAGGGGTCTCCACATTCTGGGCTGTAATGTGTGCAGGGACTCTCAGGGGGACATTGGGGGTGCAGGGGGGAGGGATGAGGGTGCTGGGGGCTGTTGGGGGGTACCAGAGTAGTTGGGGGGTACTGGGGTGGTTCGGGGGTACCAGGGTGGTTGGGGATCCTGAGGGATGTTTGAGGCCCTGGGGCTGGCACGGGACTTTGGGGTCCCTGGGGGTTTCTGAGGGTCCTGGAACAGTGTTGGTGGTCCCAGGGCGGTGTTGGAGGGTCCTGAGGGGTGTTTGGGACAGCAGAAGGACAGGTGTTGGTGAGGTCCTGGGGGGTGTTGAGGCTTTGGGCCGAGCAGGGTGTTGGGGAGTCCTGGGCAGTGTTGGGGGCCCAGGCTGGGCCAGGCCGGGTGCTGAGGGCCCCGGGCGGTGTGGGGGGTCCCGGGCAGGGCGGTGTTCCCCGGGCAGTATTGGGTTCCCTGGGCAGTGTGGTGTCCCCGGACAGTGCAAGGGTTCCCCGGGCGGTGTTGGGTCCCCGGGCAGTGTGGCAGTCCCTGGGCGGTGTGGTGTCCCCGGGCGGTGTTGAATCTCCAAATGCTGTTAGATCCCTGGGTGACAGGGTGGGCCCGGGGCACTGTGGGGACTCCCCGGGCGCTGTTGGTTCCTCGGGCAGTGTTGCTTTCCCGAGCGGTGTTGGTTCCCCGGGTGACGTGCCGGTCCAGGGGCGGTGTTGGTTCCCTGGGGGGGTGTTGGTTCCCCGCACGGTGTTGGTTCCCCAGGGTGTGTTCGTTCCCCGGGCGATGCAGCGCTGCCCGTCAGCGAGCAGGCCCCGAGCCGTGCCGGGCCGAGCCGGGCCGTGCCGGAAGCCGGAAGCCGGGCCGTGCCCGCCCGCCGCGGGAGGAGCCGGGGCCGGAGCGGAGCGGAGCGGAGCGGGCGGGGCCGCAGCCGGAGCGGGAGGAGCCGCCGGGCGGGACGCGAGCGGGGTGAGGCCGCGGGCGCGGGCGGGGGGCGCGGGGGCCCGGATTGCGGCCTCGGCCTGGGGGGGTCCCCGGCTTGTGGAGGCCGGAGCCGGCGTGGGGGTGTCATACTTAGTTTATGGATTTATGTGTAAGAACACCCCTGGCTGGGGCTGCTCTGCCTCGCAGGAACACGGGCGGGGCCGTGGGGCTGTGGCCGGGTGGGGGTCCCTCCGGAGGGGTTTCAGCCCCAGGCTGGGACCTGATCCCCTGGCAGGGCGACAGAGGCGGCATCAAGCAGATGGGAATATATATTTTTATATCTGTATCTATATATATGTGCATCATTGTAGGTTCACCCGCAAGGCGAGCGAGCTTTCCCTTTTAAAGACTCCTCCAGCACCGTTTCTGTCTAAATATTTACCTTCTAAAGCCTTGGACTGAGCACCCTGGGGTCTGTGGGCAGAGCTGGGCGCTGGGGTGCAAACCCTGCCAGCCAAGTGCCATCACTGTGTCTGTTCGTGGAGAGAGCTGCTGGTTCCTCCCGGGGTGGTGGAGTTCATAAAAAACCAGAATAACATATGGGTTCCTCGTTTAAAGGCCTCTCTCTGAGGGGTTTGCAAGGGATGAGCCCTGCACAGTGAGTGTGGTGGCAAAGAGGGTACAGTAGCCTGTTGTTATTATTTTGTAGGGATAGGAAGGGAAAGAATGGGTTGTTATTTGTTTTTTAAGGCCTCATCTGTTCTCCCAGCAATGTGGGAGCATAATGCCTTATTTCCTAGCTGGAGGGTTGAGTTACTCTTGATGTTGTGAAGGAGCTGGATTGGGTTTTCAGTGTCTGTGATTTACAGGGGCTGTCTACAAAGGTGTTTGCTCAGAGTGGAATGTAAATGGAGAGGGGTGAGAACTGGGGTATATCTCAGTGTTGTATTTTAGGAGGATTTTTCTGATGTTTGGAAAAGGAGAAACCACAGCGTTTGACAGCATTTCTTTGGGGATGTTTGTTATAAGTGGTTCCAGGCAGATCCTGCAAGCAGGAGAAGCTTGTTGAATCTGCTGGAATTCTGCACAGGACAGCTTCAGGGGGGAAAGCTTTGGCACTCGGGAGCCAGAGGACACTGATAATCTTTTAGACCACTTAGCACACCACTTACAGTGTCCAGGCAACTGGAGTAACTAGAAAAGCTGGAGGGGGGGAAAAAAATGGGCTTTAATATCCTGCAGATGTGCTGGCTCCTGCGTGTTCCATGAATCAGGGTATTGCATGAATGAGTTAGTAAAGCAATGCCTTGTTTTTGTTGTCACGTGCGTGGCAGGTGCTTTACAGATGACGAAGAGAAGTCCTTGTCTTGGAGAGGTTAATGTGAGATGTTATTGACTCAACCTGCTTTGCTTGCCCATGGGGCTGCTCAGGTGGCAAGATCTGGGACAAATATTTGCATGGAATGCAGGGAATGTCGGTAGAAGAGGGCCAGGAGCTAATTAACCTGGTAACACAGTGCAGTATGTTCTCAGAGTTGGGTTTTAATTTGGCATTTTTACCTTTTTGGTGTTTCTGTGGCTAGAAATTTGACACTGATGTTAATAGAACATCTGACATTAACTGCTGGAGTTGGATGCTTAGGCAGCTGCTGACCAAACAAATCGGGGTTATTTTTCAGCCAGATAATTTTCCTGATCTGATGCTCCATGTGACCACATAAACAAGTGTGCAAGGGCAGAACAGGGGATCTTGTGGGGAGAAGAGCCATCACTGAAGCTGTGAGACCTGGGGGTTTTTGGAACTACATCCCAGTTTTGCATTAAAAAAAGATATTAACATCACCCTTGCTTGAGGAGTGACTTGTAGGTGGTTTAGGGGGAGAGCTGTCAGCCAGTTCTTTAAAAGCAAATCAGAGTTCAAATCTGAACTTTGTCATGTCTCTGGTTCTGTCCACACACAGAGTTATGGCTGATTTGTGCCGTGGGAGCAGCCAGGACAAACTACAGCTGAGCAAATCTGAGTTTAGGTGTCTTGCTGCTCAGGGCTGGTCGGTGTGTGCTCAGGTGAGCAGAGCAGTCTGTGCTTTCCCAGGCGGGCTGTGCTGGAGCTGTGTGCAGGGCCAGTGAATAGTTACAGCTCTCACAGTGCAGGGACACAATCTGGGGAGCAGAGTGGTCAAGTGGATTCATGGTTCCTGGGCCTGGAAACTGTAGAGCAAAATGGGGACAGGGGCGTGATTTCAGTTTTCAGCTGTGATTATCCATTGTGCTTCTTGTGTTTTTATGTGATGATGCTCAGGCTGTGCTCTCAGGGCAGAGCATTGCTCAACTCTCTCCCAGCTGGCCCAGTTTGATCAGGTTAGTGTTACCCACATCAGAAACGAGAGGCAAAGCAAAACTCTGCAGATTCTGCCTTTCCCCCAGGCAGTGCCAGTGTTTTTCCCAAGCAATAGGAAAAATTTTTACAGTGTGATCCTCACATTGGCAGCTTGTACCTTGTCCAGTAATTTCTTTACATCTTTTCTTGAGCCCATCAGCTGCTCTCAAAGAGGCCTTTGTGGCAGAGTGAAAGTGGTAGAGAAGTATACTTTTTTTTTTTTTTGGCAACTTAATGTTGATCTCTCATGGGTGTGTTCTTATAAGTGAGAAATAATTTGCTGTCAGATGCCATTTTGTCACCCAGCACAATGCAGTTCTTGCTGGGATATTTGGTTCTGTGGCATCTCTGACCTGCAGGCAAACTTGGAGAGGAAGGTGGGGGCTTTGTTGCCTGCAGGGCAGCCGCCCTCACGTTGCTGTTACTCAATAATCAGTTGGCTTTGACATTAGGTTGCGAAAATTTAAACAAATTGTAAACTGCCGAACTTTGCCCGACACATTCTGCTTGTTTCTCTGTCCTGTCCCGCTGCTGACGGGGGATTTAGTGAAAACAAATCTGAGTTAAAAGAAGCGACTGAAATTGTAGCGCGGGAGGGCTTAGCAGGGCTGCTGCGTGTGATGATCAGCTTTGTATTGTTGCCTTTTGTACTCGGTGAGCAATTGCTTTATGGGACGGATTCATTTGGAGGAGATGAATAAATGGAGTTTCATGGATTTCTGGGCAGCTTTGTTCATTTACATAAGCTGCGAATCTCGGCCGGTTCTGCTCTTGTCAGGAAATTTCACGGCTTCTTTGAGTCGGTGGGAGATCCTGAAGCAGCAGAGACTGTTCGGAGTGCACAGTGTTGTGCTGTTGGCTGGGAGCAGGTTTGCTCCAGAGGAGTTTTCCTTCTTTCCTGGGCCCTGCCACATTCCTGGGATGGCTGTGCATCACTGCTGTCGGGTTGTGTGGCTGCAGTTGATTCCTGTTAACACACCCCATCTCTCCTTAGGCATTTCTGCTCGGAGGCCATGGAGCTTTCAGCCAACGAGCTCAGCATCTATGACAAGCTCTCTGAGACCATTGATCTGGTGAGACAGACTGGCCACCAGTGTGGCATGTCAGAAAAAGCCATTGAGAAGTTCATCAAGCAACTCTTGGAAAGAAACGAGCCCCAGAGGGGCCCTCCACGGTACCCTGTCTTAGTGGCTCTCTACAAGGTAAGATGACTTTTGTACATTAACACAGCATTGAGGGTCAGGGTTCTCCTTTGCACCTGAGCTTTTTATTCCCATTGCATTTTCTTGATGAATTTTCCAAGATCTTTATTTAAAAAGCTGTGAAGTGTAGCTTCCTTCCTTCATGCCATGAGCTGCTTTGAGAACAGGAGATATCTGCTCAAGATTTGGAATTCCTCATGTGTGCTGTAAACGTACGTTGTCAACATCTTCCTCTCCCATAAATTATTAAATAATGAGATTTGGATTGATTTTTCAGACTAAAATTCCTAGTGTTGGCATCCTGAATGGAAATGTGAGGAAGGAAGGAGATTCTTGAAGTTCAGGGTTGAGTCATGAAGTGAACATGGCTCTCTTTCTGACCCTATCACAAACTTCTACATGTCTTAATTCTCCTTCTGGTCTATGAAATAAAGCTATTATCATTGTGCTTGATGGTAGAAAAATGTTTTAAAACCCTTAACTAAAAGATTCTGTAAAAACTTTTGCAAAGTGAGTGAAAGGATGCTATTGTTAGGTAGGTTTGAGACCATTCAATCCCAGACTGGTTTGAGTTGGAAGAGATCTTAAAGATCATCTAGTTCCAAGTCCCTTCCATGGGCAGGACACTTTCCACTATAGCAGATGTTTGCTTCAAGTCTGAAAAGCTTCCCGCTGACATAATATTCAGTAATAAGAGAGTGTAATCTCTACAAATCCATTGCAATGGATTTTATTTGGAAAAAACTTCAAGCTCTCTTCCTCGTGTCCTATAAAAAGCTGTAAAATTAGGCAGGAGTACAGGAAACTGCAAATTTGAACTTTCAGCTTCTGTTCTTGTTTTTGCTGTTGATTCAGTTTGACTTTGGCCAGGGGGAGAAATGCGTCATGTCATCTCTTGAAGGCTTATTTGGGATTCTGGTATGGAGGAGGGAGCTGGTGCCAACTCTGCCAAAGTGTTTCGAGGCTTGACGGATGTTTGCAAAAGCCACAGGGTTTTCCTTGTGTAAGAGGCATGGCAGGAGTGCAAGCTTTTATTTGATTAGGTAGGGAGGAAAAGGAACTATCTGTAGATAATCCTGATTGATCTCATGCTGGATTATTTGCAGTGCTAAAATACAGGAACAAAGCTGTTTGTGTGGCTTGGGTTTGAAGGCTGCTTAATTTCATCTGTGGACAGCCCTAATAATAAAACTGGCTGACAACACTGTGCACATAAATAGCATTGCAGCTGAACGAGGAGACACAGCAAAAAAATAAGAGTGTTCATGTTGTGGTGCACAGCCACAGCCCTTTGATACCAGCAGAAGGTGTGTCCTGGAGTGAGGACACCTCAGCTCCCCACAGTGTGATTAACTCTGTGCCTGTTTTCCCCTGCAGGGACTGCTCACCCTGGGCTTGGTGTTGCTGACTGTTTACTTGGTGATCCAGCCCTACAACCCGCTGCCACCTGAAGCACCACTCTCCAGAGCCCAGGCCTGGGGCTCCCTCGTGGGGCACATCCGGCTGCTGTCCCTGCCCATTGCCAAGAAGTACATGTTGGAGAGTAAGGAAATGTTTTCTGTGCTGTAACATAAGCCTAGCAAGAAATACCAACTTAAATACCAGCCACGAGAGTCACTCGAACGTCTCCAGGGCACCACAAATGTGTTGCTGGCTTAGCATCATGGTTTTCTTTTCCTACCACTGTACTTAAAAATAGCATCCTGAGTTCTAGCTTCACTGGGGCTGAAGCACATTTTATCTCTAACTTGATAATTTTGTTCTTGCACATTCTCTTTTCCTTGCTTTTAACACCTTGGGGTCTAGAAATCTTTGCACTTCTGAGAACCAGAACTGAGATAGCTCTGCTAGGGAGATGTCACCTTTTCTTGTTTTTTCTGAGTAAGGCAAAACCAGTTTCTCAACCAAATCTTGTTATCTGTGAGCAAAGTGTAAAAACCTCAACTTGTGGCCTGGTTTAAGGAAAAGGAGTTTGGCATATTGGGAAAGGCCTGGGGGATTGAGTGCTGTCATGTTTACGTGACATTGAGGGCAGTGAGTGTGTGTGTGTGTGAGGAAGTGAGATAAGGGTTCCCTGTGAGGTGATCCCATCACAGGAGAACAACAGCCTAGATTTTCCTAGAATGGCATAATAGAAATGGAAAAGTTTGGCTATTTCTCATTCTTGGTTAATCATTTCACTGACTTAGCCTGGCAGGTGGGTGCAAGCCTGGGCTCTGCCTCTGCTGGAACACAAAGACTGTCAGTGATGATAAAGCTGTGAATTATTTTGAGCAGGGATGTGGCACAATGTTGATGGCCTGGTGGCTCACTGTAAAAACAAACTCCTGTAGCCGTGCCCTTGTCATGTTTATATTTAGCTCGGGCACCTCATTGTGCTGGAGTTGTCTGTGTTGGCTCTGACCTTCCTGCCAGAGCTAAAAAGGGCTCCCTGAAATGCCAGCACCATTCTGCATTCCCTCCCTCCCTCTTTTCCGATGACGCTGACACGGGATTTCTGTTGAGTCCAATTTGTATGGGTGGGACAGGGTATCCCCCATTGTTCCTCTTATTCCTTATGGATTGGGATATCTCTGGGAGTGAAAAACAAAGGTGAGAAGATGGCTCTGATAAGCACTTGACATTAGGAGCCTGCTTATCTACTGCATTCCAGCTTTTCCATGGGTGAACAGTGAACACCAATGGGAAATTTAATGCTCATTTCGCTTTTCACAAGGGCTAGGAGTGACAGGACAAGGGGGAATGGCCTAAATTTGAAGGCTGGTTGGACATTAGGCAGAAATTCTTCCCTGTGAGAGTGGGGGGGCCCTGGCACAGGTTGCCCACAGCAGCTGTGGCTGCCCCATCTCTGGAAGCTTTCAAGGCCAGGTTGGACAGGGCTTGGAGCAACCTGGGACAGTGGAAGGTGTCTCTGCCCATGGCACGGGGTGAAGCAAGGTGAATTTTAAGATCCCTTCCAACCCAAACCATGCTGTGGTTCTATTGTGTTTATTCAATCAGATTTTGTCCAGAAAGGTAACAAGTTCTTCCTTCAGCTACCACAGGGTCCCTTTGGGTGAGAAGAGCCCAGGGAGGTTCCTTGGCACAGCTAAAGTTTGTAGGACAAGGGCTGCCTGAAACCATGAGGATCTCCTTGTAAAGATAAATAAGAGCAGGAGCAGTTCTGGCCTAACTTTGGAAAAACCAGCTGCATGATGAGGGGATGGGGAAACATCCAGAGGAACAGGGGAAAAGGGAGGGATGGATGGAGAGGAAGGATGCAGTGTTGTTATTTAAATGCACATAAAATCCCTCATGCTTCTGTGAGTTCTGTAAATCTTGAGAAGCAATGAGCAATAGGGTGGGCAGCAATCCAGTTCTGGGGAAAAGAGGAGAGGGGAGAGGCAGTTCCTGCTCTGTTTTTGACAGAATTAGGTTGTGGTGGAAGCCACAGCATGTCCCAATTAACAGATTAATGGGGGTTGGCTGGAGTGACTTTGATCCTGCCTCAGCAAAAGGAACTGGACAAGACCCTGGCTATTTAAATGGGAGAGTGCAGCACCCAGCCTGAACCTTGGCTGGGTTCCTGTGGGAATCCCTCATGTCCTGGCTTCCCAGCAGGCAGCTGCAGCCACTGACACTGTCCCAGTGACACTGGTGTCACCATCACAGCTTGCTGCCCAGAGGACACTGGTGGAGCCATCCAGCAGGGATCTGGAAGAGGGAGTTCCATGGCTTGGGGCTGAGTGCTCTCCCAAGCCCTTCCAGCCCTGCTTTTTGTGTGTTGTATTATTTTGCCCCTAATTTTGGCCTTGTGGTCTGCTGAAGGGAAGGGATAAAGCTGCATCTTGTGTCCTGTTTGCTGATGAGAGTTTAAGTCCAGGAGGTCTTGCAGGCAGGTCTGGTGTTCTCTGATCACAGAATGCCAAAGTGGTTTGTGTTGTAAAGGACCTTTGCAGGCCATGCAGTCCAACCCCACTGCCAAGGCAGGGTCACCTGGAACAGGTGGGTTTGGAATGGGTACAGAGGGGGGGACATGGCCTCCCTGGCAGCTGTTCCAGTGCTCTGCCGTCCTCCATGGGAAGAAGTTCCTCCTCAGGTTGAGGTGGAATTCTTGTGTTTTAGTTTGTGGCTAAAACATGTTGCTGGGCACCATGGAAAAGTCTGGCACATCCTCTTGGCATCCCTTGGAGATATTTTTATGCCTTAATGAGATCCCCTCTTGAGTCTCCTGTCTCTAGAAGGGAGATGTTTGCACTGTGCCTGAGCAGCAGACAAAACCACTAATGAAGGGACTCGACATACAGACTCCCCTTCCTTTCCCTACGTAGGTTCTGGGAAGAAAATTTTGAGGGGGTTGAGGATGGAGCTTGGAGCTCTCTGTGCTCAGGCACCAGTTCCAAGCCAGCTTGGGCTGTTCCTGTTGAAAGCCACCTGCTGTCAGCTGGAGGCTGCCGTGGCCCACCGGCAGTGCTGGCACACGTTGCCGTGCCCTGGACACGGGTGGTCTGGCTCCTTCCTCTGTGCCTGGGCAGGCAGGGACAGTCTGGGCTGAGCTGTCCCTCCTGAGCTTTGGGGCAGCTTTCCTGTGTGCGGGGTTGAGGTTGGAGCCTGCTCTGCTGGGAGGTGTGGGCTGAGCAGCCAGGTTTGTGTTGCAGAACAAGGGCAGCTCAGTTGCTGGGTTTCCCCCGAGAGCCAAGAGCTCCAGTCAGAGTGGTGGTGAGGCTTTGGGAGGTGCAGAGGTGCAGGATGTGCTCCCCCTCCCTCCTGCTCATGGTGACCTGCCCTCCATCCTTGTGCCTTCCACCCAAGAGCTGTGCTGTGGGTGACAAGGGCTGTCTGTCTGTCAGTGGCTGTGGGTGGACCTTTGAGCAGCCGAGGTGAGCAGCAGCATCCACAAAACTCTCTCGAATTGTTTATAGGATTGAGTCCAAAGTAAATTTCCTTTTTGCCTGTCTCTGTGCTCTCTTTCTTACTGACTTTTTTCCCCGGATCAATTCCCATATTAAACCTTATGTTCCCACCCTTTGTTCCTTGATAGCTGACTCTTAGACCCTTGGGTCTGTGCCTCTCTTCCAGCTGTTTTCCCAGGGCAAGGTCGCTGTGGTTGGGGAAAATGTCTGTGGAAATGTGGTTTGCATTTGCTCTTCCTGAGCTGGTGTTTATGCAGAGCTTGTGAAAGCCCTGGTTCTGGGTCACGTTGGCTGCTCTTGGCACATCAGCCCTTCATTTATAACCCCAGAGAGGTTATAAATGGCAGTGGGCTGTCAGACCTCTGGGTCTACCTGCTGTAAGGAACATGGTGTATTTTGATGGGTTAACTCACAGCTACCTAATGCTATTCCAGGGAAATGTAGGACCTGTGCATTCTGGATTAATTTCTCACACAGGCTGGGATGGACAATTCCCTCTGTGTTTCAGTTCTCTGGTGCAAAACAGGGGTGCAAGTTCTCCTCTCTCCCCTGCAAGCATTAGGAATGCATGAGCTCTCAAAGTCTGCTGTAAAGCCAAATGAAAAGGGGTTTTCTATTCTTTTACCAGAAATTTTAAAACCACACTGGTAGTCACTCATCTGATTTTTCTTTCCTTCACAACTGTGTCATCTCTATAGCTTTGTTAATATCTAAATATGATTTTTGGTGTTAGCTGGTTGGTAACTGTTCCCTGCCAGCCATGCAATGATGTGATGAGCAGAGCATTAAGCTGCTCTCACATTAATTTGTGTGTCTGCCCGTGCTAAGTTCAGTCCTTGCAGCTCAAAAACCTCAGCAAAGCAGGTCTGTCAGTGGGGAACAGGCTGTGGCCCAACGTGACAATTTGCACGTTGTACTGGTAGCAGGGGTTGTAATGACCTCAAGGAAAATCCAGCTTTGCTTTTAATAATGACACTTGGTCCTGGGCACCCTCATCCTGCACAGCCCAGGATCAGCTGGGTCAGTAACTGCTCAGCACAGCTAAAATCAGACAAAAGCACACAGGGATCTCAGTGCTAGAAGAGAGATCCTGTGCAAGTTATCCCCCAGCTTGGAGAAGAAGTGTTAAATATCCCTTTTTGCCTAGACCAGTAGGGCTAAAATCATGTTTACAGCTTTATGTGTAATAATTGTAGTGAAAGGAGCCCAGCTGGAGGAGCAGTGTTTAGCAACACCTTGTAAATGGCCTGTCACTGTGTTACTAAAGCCTGCTGGGTGCCAGAGCTATTTGTGGGGATGGGTCACAGCAGGCTGGGTTACTGGGGGAGGGCAGCAGCTGGTTACTGGGAGAGGGCAGCAGCCTCTGCCTCTTGGCTGGCCCACCTTGGGATTAGCTGGAGGCTTGCCTTGGCACTTGGCCAGCCCTTCCTTCTCTTCCCTCATCTTAACCCTTTGCAGGCAAAACACTTTCCCCTATGCTTCTCTCACTCCAGCCTTGGAGAGTTTTAATCCTTGGCACGGCTTTGTGCAGAAGGGGAGCATCCAGCCTGCCTGCCTTGCACGGAGACTTGCTGCTTCTTGAGAGCAGCCTGGGCACCCAGGTATTCATCAAACCTTTCCCTGTGAGCTGAGCACCCAGGTGTTCATCTAACCTTTCCCTGAGCACCCAGGTGTCCATCCAGCCTTTCCCTGTGAGCTGAGCACCCAGGTGTCCATCCAGCCTTTCCCTGTGAGCTGAGCACCCACATGTTCATCCAGCCTTTCCCCATGGGCTGAGCACCCGGGTGTTCATCCAGCCTTTCCCCATGGGCTGAGCACCCAGGTGTTCATCCAGCCTTTCCCTGTGAGCTGGGCACCCAGGTGTCCATCCAGCCTTTCCCTGTGAGCTGAGCACCCAGGTGTCCATCCAGCCTTTCCCTGTGAGCTGGGTACCCAGGTGTCCATCCAGCCTTTCCCTGTGAGCTGAGCACCCAGGTGTTCATCCAGCCTTTCCCTGTGAGCTGGGCACCCAGGTGTCCATCCAGCCTTTCCCTGTGAGCTGGGCACCCAGGTGTTCATCCAGCCTTTCCCCATGGGCTGAGCACCCAGGTGTCCATCCAGCCTTTCCCTGTGAGCTGAGCACCCAGGTGTTCATCCAGCCTTTCCCTGTGAGCTGGGTACCCAGGTGTCCATCCAGCCTTTCCCTGTGAGCTGAGCACCCAGGTGTCCATCCAGCCTTTCCCTGTGAGCTGGGTACCCAGGTGTCCATCCAGCCTTTCCCTGTGAGCTGAGCACCCAGGTGTTCATCCAGCCTTTCCCTGTGAGCTGGGTACCCAGGTGTCCATCCAGCCTTTCCCTGTGAGCTGGGCACCCAGGTGTCCATCCAGCCTTTCCCTGTGAGCTGGGCACCCAGGTGTTCATCCAGCCTTTCCCTGTGAGCTGAGCACCCAGGTGTTCATCCAGCCTTTCCCTGTGAGCTGAGCACCCACATGTTCATCCAGCTTTTCCCTGTGAGCTGGGCACCCAGGTGTTCATCCAGCCTTTCCCTGTGAGCTGAGCACCCACATGTTCATCCAGCTTTTCCCTGTGAGCTGGGCACCCAGGTGTCCATCCAGCCTTTCCCTGTGAGCTGAGCACCCAGGTGTTCATCCAGCCTTTCCCCATGGGCTGAGCACCCAGGTGTTCATCCAGCCTTTCCCTGTGAGCTGAGCACCCAGGTGTTCATCCAGCCTTTCCCTGTGAGCTGAGCACCCAGGTGTTCATCCAGCCTTTCCCTGTGAGCTGAGCACCCAGGTGTTCATCCAGCCTTTCCCCATGGGCTTTGCAGCCCATGCTGTCTGACCCATTCCTGAGCCCAAGGAGCACGGGTCTGCTCAGAAGGAAGGGTTGAGCAATAAGGCTGCTTGGGAGGTAAGGCAGGATCTGATTTCTAACTTGTTTCCTCTCCTCTTTCTCTCAGAGGATGTTACTTTTTTTTTTTTTCCTCAGCAAAGTTGAGCTGGTTTTTGCTCTTGTTTTCGTGTGTGTTTTCATGCACTGCTCTGGGGGCTGAAGCATTTGGAGGTGGTTGTGGGTCACAGCATGTGCAGGGCTCCCTCCCATCACTGCACAGCTGCCAGTTTATCTGATCTTTTGTGTGTGTAAACAACCCTTTTATGATATAACCTGAAAGCAACCAGCAGACATGTGTTGGCTCGTTGAGAGGGGAAAAAAAACGGCTGACTTTGCAGGGCAGGGTGGTGCCAAGCTGTTCATACTCTGTTACTTTGGCCTTGGTTCAGCCAGTGAACTGTTTATTTGGGTTTGCTGGCAGCAACTAACCCCAAACCATTGTGGTGCTGTGGAACATAAAATACTCTTCCTTTTACTTCTATATTGTGAAGCCTCCAACATTTCTTGTTTCCTCATTTGCAGAGTGAATCCTTACTTTGGATTTGCTTCCCTGGGATCAGCATTTGCCATAGGTGGCCTCTTGCAGAGGCATTTAGCAGCCTGCAGAGCCCTCTGTGCACTTGTGACACAGACATGTCAAACCTTTTACAGGCTGAGGCCACCATCAGGCAGGTGACAGCAGCTGGGAGGGGTTTGTTTCCAAAGCTGTTCCTCTGAGGCAGATTGCTCATGCAGCACAAGCTGTCGCTGGGGCAGGTAACCAGAGGTGCAGCTGGACTTGGGATGCTTTCCTGACAGCTTGGCCCCTGCTTTCCATTCTTGAGACTGGTAGGTGCAGATTTCTCCTGCAAATAATGCTCTTTTGCCCCAGCAGACTGTGAATTCCTCTTGGGCTCGGCTCAGCAGACTTGATTTCACAATGTCTGGTTGGATCAAAATCATTTTCGTGCTTTGCTCGAGGTTGACTAATGATCCCTGTGCAGGAGCAGCCGTTACCCATTAGTGAGATGAACGAGTAGTTCTTCAAGCTGTTGACTTCTACCCAGAACAACAATAAAGGGGTTCTTGATGGGGTTTTTTTGTAGCTGTTATTTTGTTCCTAGCTGTTTCTAAAACTGGGAGGTACTTTCTTCTCGTGGCATAAATATATTCAATATACCCAGAGCTACAATAAAAGTTCAATATGAGGGAGGGGTGAGGAGCTTGTGCTGAACAGGGACACTCTTTGTAGTATGTATTTAAAGCCCCACTGTGATGCAGTCCTTAATCAGGACTTGCAGGCTGTAATTAATAATCCTTGTTTCCTGCCTGACTTACTTAAGAGCCCATCAGTTTAGCCTGACTTTGACATGACATTATAAATGATCAAATTAATTTTTAGCCTAGTGAAGAATTTGCAGCAAGACGGGAACATTGCTTGTGCAACAAAGGTGCTCCAAATGCCTCTTCCAAACTGTGCCACCTGGTAATTACAGAGCTTGGAATTCTCAGATCTGTAAAGTAAAAATTATGGGATTTACCTGTGTAATACACTGTGATCATAAATTGATGCCTAAATTTTTCCACCATCCCAGGTTACTCCAAGCCCCATCAAGCCTGGCCTTGAACGGTGCCTGAGATGGGGCAGCCACAGATCCTCTGGGCTCTCTGTGGGCCTCCCCACCCTCCCAGGGAAGAATTTCTTTCCAATAGCCCATCTGTCCCTGTCCTCTGGCAGTGGAAGCCATTCTCCCTCACCCTGACACTCCAGGCCTTGTCCCAGATCCCTCTCCAGCTCTCTGGGATCTCCTTTAGGCACTGGAAGGGGATCCAAGAGCCTTTTCCTCTCCAGAGGAACACCCCCAGCTCTCCCAGCCTGGCTCCAGAGCAGAGGGGCTCCAGCCCTCAGAGTATTTCTGTGGCTTCCTTGGGACTCACTCCAGCAGCTCCACATTCTTCTTGTGCTGGAGTCCCAGAGTGGGGGCAGCTCTGCAGGTGGGGTCTCACCTGAGCAGGGCAGAGGGGCAGAATCCCTTTTTAATGAAACACCCAGGTTTGTACAATGGACCTACAAGAAAGGGCAGAGAAATGCCTGGGGAATATTCAGTGCACAGTGATTCTTGGGAGCCCTGAGTTCATTCAATGCTTGCTTGAATATATTCCTAGGATTGGCCCCAGTGAAGTATGTGGTTGGTCTGGGGAATAGTCTCATCCTCAGAGAGAGGGATCTGGGATTTGGAGCCAGCCTTGGCAGGTTGTGGAGCTGCTCAGTCCTCTGGGGAGCTTCCTTTCAGTGGCTGTGGGTGATGGCAGAACAGCCCCTGCAGACACAACACCTGGGGGGGCTGTGAAGTGCTGGGGGGTCTTCCTTGTGGCCAGACTTCCCTGTTCTGACCTGGCTGGAGTTGCCTGGTGGAGATTGCTACAGCCTTGCAGCCCAGAGTGCTAGGGAGCAAACCAGCTTGGTGGGGAGCCAGCAAACTGCCTCAGCACCTGCAGGGCTACAAGCAGGAGGGTTTGTGTTTTGAGCACTTTGTTAGGGTCAAGAGCAGCCCTTTGCTCTGTATGCTGCAGGAACAAAAGTTCCCCCTGCTAGAGGCTTCCCTTTGAACCTCCTGCACTGGCAGATTGAACCTGCACCCTCTATGTGGTCCCTAAAGAGAACAGGGCTTGCTGAGATCCTGCTCTCACATCCATGTGGGCAAGTTTCCATGAGTTGATTTGCTTTGCTGCAATGGGCAGAAGCAGGGCCAGGTCTTCCCAGGAACCTTGAGTTTACAATCTGATCATCCACACCCAGCATCTCTGGGGCTGTGCACACACACCCCTCTCTAGTGCTGTGGGCAGCCAAAAATTTGGGAGATCCTCTGTGAAAACAGCCAAGAAGGGCGGGGTACTCATTTTAAATTGAGGGTGACTTGAAAATTATTTCTCTGCATAGTGGAAAGTAGAGTCATAAACTCCTTGTAGTATTAATCATAGATGTGTTTTAAGGGAAGATTGTTATCTCTTGGTCTGTGCTGTGTTAGCAGCTGAAAGTCCCAGGCCTGGCTCTGCTAGGAGCTCTCCTGACACAGGGGAGAAGGCAGCTCTTGTTCTGGAGAAATAATAACACATAAAAGGAAATATGAGGTGCTTGTGGCCAATGGAGAACTGAAATTCTTTTGAACAAACTGAAGGCTGCCCCTCAAAAAGGGGTGAGAAAGCAGAGAGAAGTTGGCCCCACTTCTGTCGTGTAAAGGATAGTTGGATGTGTCACTGCTGCAGCTGCTCTCCTGCACTCCAGCTCCACAGGGATGATTGCCCACGCCCAGCACTTCAGCGTGTGGATGGGACCGTGGTGTGAGGGCTGTGCTGGGATGAAACGAGCATCTTCCATTTGCATCCAGCCGTGTGTGTGCACAGACAGCGCTGCTCAGCCTCCACCGGCAATCCCCAGGGTGTCTGGGCAGGCAGGGTGATAATGTAAAAGGAATGCAGGGAGGGTGAGGAGAGAAAATCAGCATCCTGGGTAAAATCCTGCCCTGTCCCCAGTGGCAGTTGGCTCCTCTGTGCACCATCTCTCCTCCCGCCCTCCCTGGGAAGGGCAGGCCTGTACTTGTCATGCCAGTCACACACATGCTGGTGCACAGACTAACACCCTCCACAATAAATCTAAAAGATTAATTACCGGGGGAAAAAAATATCCCACAACCCCACTTGCAGCATTTGAAATGCATCTCAGCCAGTGCTCTGCTCTGGTTATTCATGGGGAAAAGAAATCACCTCCTGAATCGAGCAATTGAGAATGCAAATATCCCAGCCTGGCTCAAAAGAGGAATCAAGCTCTGTACTGTCAAGCTGATTAGCATCCTGTTCCGTGGGGTACTGCCCTGAGCCCAGAGGGAAAATTTGGGGACAGCTGTGCTTAATGCTTAGGGATGAGGTTTCTGAGTTTTGCCCAGAGAGAAATTACAGTCTTGCTACGCCCCGTCTGATGACAGACCATAGAGATGTTTTCGTGTTCTCCTCACAGTGACTGCCCTTTCTCTGGTGAGATCTTTCAGCCTTTTGTTTCCTGTCACTGACCAGCTGTTTTTTGTGAGTTGAGTTTTTTTGTTGTTGTAAAACTGAAGCTTTCTACAGGCAGTGGAACAAAGATTTTCTTTTTTCTCTTGTGAGCAGGGAGGGAAAGTACATTGGTGCAGTTTCTCATGGGACTGGGACTTCTGCTTGCAAGAAGGATTTTACACTTTGTTTTGCCTTTTTTCCCCTTTCCCTGAAAGCAGTGTAGATGCATCTTCCAGAAAGATTAGGAATTCTATCCTGATCCCTTTCAGTCCATATCCCAGCAGTAGGGTGGGAAATGCAGCATTTGGGAGTTGGAAATACTCAGCAAGAAAGAAGCAAAATTAATCCCAGTCTGCTCCTTGTTGTTATGTCCCAATGAACATAAATCCTCTGTAGCATTCCTTGTGGCCCGTTGCAGATGTCAGAGGGGAAAATAAAACAAGAGCTTCCCTATGAAGTGCTGTTCATCCCTTTTAGCGTTGTGCAGGAGCATGAGTGTGGCTGGAAATTGCAGTGGCAGTGACAAGCACTTTGTGCATTGTCCTTATTCCCCCAAAAAGCTGCTGTGCACCCTTGTGTCCCAGCTTGATTTTTCAGCCAGACTTCACTCTTCTTTCTCCCTTTGCCATCCCCTCTGTTTCCTGAGTTTGCCTGCAGCAATGTCCAGGAGACTTTGGAGCAGTTTTGACATGTGCTGGCAGGGTGGGCCTGTTGGTGAGGACAGATTCCTGGGTATTTCATGTGAGATGTGTCCCAGGCCATGGGTTTTTCCTGTCCCACCCTGACAGATCGGGCCTGGGATGGGTTTGCTGCCACTGCCCATGTTAAGCCTCTCCTGTTGGATTAAGGCTGCAGAACAAGGGCTGTCACTGCCATAAAATCTGTGTTTGAAGTGGAATTTCCATTAAGCCCTCCAATTTCTCACAACCTGCTGCTGTATCTCCAAATATAAAATATGTCTTGTGGGCCTTTAGGCTGGAGATCAGGGGAAGGTTCTTCCCCCAGAGGGTGCTGGGCACTGCCCAGGCTCCCCAGGGAATGGGCACGGCCCCGAGGCTGCCAGAGCTCCAGGAGAGTTTGGACAACGTTCTGAGACACAGGGTGGGAGTTTGGGATGTCTCTGTGCAGGGCCGGGAGTTGGGATTTGATCTTTGTGTGGTTCTGTAAATTAGAGCCACACCCTTTAAGTGTGGTGGCTGCTCTGCACATCCTTTACATAGAAATGCATGGGGTGTTCAGCATTGTCCTGCTCATTCCCTGCTGCAGCAAGTCCCTTCTCTTAATGTTTATTTGGTTTTTTGGGGGGAACTGTTAATTGGAGGAGGCCATTAAGTTGTGTTTTCATGTAAAAATTAAATTTGTGAAGATGTAAACATATGCAATGTTTATTTTTGGCCAGTTCAGCTGATTGTGGTGTAACGACAATTTTTGGAATTTACAATGAATGTGGCTGTGGTCCAGAGGTTGCTCATGCTGGGACTTTTCTCCCAATTTCATCTTCAAGTCAGTGCATGAGGTGAATGAAAACAGCAGCAGCATGTCTTGGTGAAATCTGACATTTCCCCAGCATCTTCTGCACATCAGAGATTGGGCAACCATTGCCTGGGACAAATTTCTAAATTAACACCGTGGTAAAGGGGAGGGTGATGATTTCAGGTATGTCCTAGCAGGGTTCATGACACCAGTGCTAACCATATGGGAGTTACTCTTTCCAACATGGATCTTTTTTGTTTACTGGGTGTTATCTCCTTGATAACACTTTTGGCTTGCTCTTTTGCTCCTGGACTTGTTTCAGTTTAATTACACTACATATGATGGTTGCCATCCCTCTGTTGCTCATGGAAAGGTAGCTGAGCCTGTGTGCTTCATGTACAGAGAGATGGAATTTCCATGAGCTCTCCCACTGCTCACAACCTTCAGCTCTATCTCCAAAATGTGCTGGAAGCATTCCCTCCAGTTCCCTGCCTGCTGAAGCTGCTTCTTTTTGAGTTACAGCCATCAGAAACTATAAGAAATCTCAGTGTTTCCTGTTAGGGATAATGAGTTTATCATTGAATTTGTCTCCTTTCCATTCCATTTTTGGTCTTACTAAAGAGGTTTCCCTTGTTTCTTCCCCAGAATGCCAGGACTGGTGGGCAGCAGGTTGCAGACAGAACACTTCTGCACTTCCTGCAAACTGCACAGTCTGTTCTGCTGTGAAAAGCCTTCACATAGTGACAGACTTCAGAGAGCTATCAGAAAAGCTCCAGAGGCATCAGCCTTTTCTAATCAAGGTAATGCAGGGATTTGTGAGGCTGGGTGATGAGTCCAGACTTGAACAGCACAAGCCCTAAACCCCTGCCCAGTATTTTCACCCATGAACTCAAACTGCTCAGTCAGGACATGTGTCTGAGAAGACATTTCACCCCAGTGTGAAGATGTGGGAGGAGAGAGCTCCCTCCATTGTTCCTCTGACTAATGATCATTGTATTTGGACACTTAGCAATCCATGTGCTCTTGGATGTTTTCTAGTGGGAGGGAAATGGGAGCAGGGGGCAACCCCGTGGGCACAGCTTTTATCTTTGTTTCATGTTCTTTAAGACAGGGCAGCATCTCTCCTATGAAGAACTGAAGCATTTTCAGTCCCAGGATCCAGAACTGGCAGAGGTTATAATAGAAGAAAATTCAGCTGAATTGTGGAGCTGCCCATTTTTCTTTCCCTGGTGAGTCAGAACATGTGATGGATGGACACATCCTTTCTGAGGGGTGCTCAGGCTCTGCCTGTGTGAAGCACCAGTGCCTGCAAGTTGCAGTTTAACTGGAGGGAAGGTGTGCAGGTTACAGGCTGCTTCTGCTTGCTGGCACTGATTTGTTCTGAGGATGAGACTTCTGCACTAAAAGTGGAGAGTTGGTGCTTGGTCTCCAGCTATTGCTTCCCTTATAAGATAAAATTATCCCAGAGTCTGCCTGGTCCTGATCTTCAGGCTGTAAATCCTCTGGGCTGTGATCTGATCACCCGAGACAACTGGTTCACATTTCTGTCATCTCTGTCTACTCAGTGAAAATCCTCTACCACTGCTGCTGACTGACAAGAGATGCTATGACTTCTGCAAACACTGAGAAGTAATGGAAATTCAAAGAATCCTGCAGTTTGTGTTTGGTCTTGTGCAGAAAATACGGCCAAATCTAATCCTGCCCCTGTTAACCAAAAGCTCTTTTCCCCATAAAGGCCAAATGTGAGCAAGATGTGTGAGCAACTCAGAGCTCTCTGAGGTCTCAGAGTAAGCACTGGTAGAGAGATGGTCAGGATACAGAAGAATTAATCATGTCAGTCCCCTAGACAGGGGTGTAAAGATAACAAGTCCCACCTGGCCTTTTCCAGTTACATTTCCTGGTCTAGAGAATAGCCTTGGATCCCCCTGCCTCACAATGTGGGTTCAGTTGTGGTTGTATATGATGCCACCTCTCTGCATCTTCTGTAATTAATGGATCTGGTCAATGACCTGGATCATTTTAAGGGAAAAGGAGAGGGAAATGAAGTTCAGGTATCTATAAGGATCTGTTTGTTCCCCCTTTACATGATCCTGGTGCAGGAGCCCAGAGGAGAGTGGGAAGGAGCAGATTTAGAGGCTGAGGTTGAATTTTGCTCCTGACTCCCAGGGCTAGTCTGTCATGCTGTTTATCAAGCATGAATGTTTGGCAAGGCTTTTATCTGGAAAGTAACTTTTAAATGCAAACACTGTCATTGTATGATGATTCTTTAACATGGGCTCGTTCATTTAGGAACAAGTCTGTGAATAGATCCCGGATTCTCCAGGAATTTTTCCCTGCTTCCTCTTTGCTGTCCTTCCCCAAGACAGTGTCTCTGGAGAGCTGCTTCCTCATCCGCCACCCAGATTTGGGGAACAAGGTGAGAAATTAATTCCAAAGGCATTCTCTTCCTGTCCATGAGTTGCCTCCCAGCAGGTCTGAGTTTTTGTGGGATTTGCAGGGTATTTTTAGCTGATTCAGTCCTGAAAAGGAGCTTTTGGGGTTGTATCAGTTCTGTCCATCCCTGTGTAAAGTGGCATCTCAAGGTGGCTTTGCCTCCCAGCACTTGTGTCTACTTTGGGGCAGGAGATGCCCTGTGCCCATCTCCCTTGGAGCTGGAGATGTCACAGAAACAGAGGGACTTAAAGATCATCTTATTCCAACACCCCTTTCCTGCTCCATTCATGTGTCTGGCCTTGCTCTACAGCTGGGTGAGGTCTTTGTGTGCACAGTTGGGCAGAATTGTTTTAAGAGTTGCATTTTAGGAGCTGTTCCTGGCAGTGTGTCTCACTCATTCTGAGACACTTCAGCCTTCTGGCCTGATCTCCTCCTCTGTGTTTTCCTGGGTTGTGGGGATGTGGCTCTGCCTTGCCTTGGAGCAGAGGAGAACCCTTGCATGCAGCTGACCTCAGCTAAGATTCTGTGCTCCACTGATACCTGGTGGAGCAGCAAACGTGTTGTTTGCTCTGTCTCACCTGCCTGCAGGGCAGTGACTGTCCCTGCTTTGGGCAGACAGCCAAGGAGAGCTGGCCAGGCTTTTGAAATCCTCTCCTCTCACCCTAGAGCTACAGCCTGCACAGCCTCTTCGCTGTTGGGAGTGGGCAGCTCACCCTGACTGTTGCACCCCTGGACACGTGCAGAGGACACTGTGAGGTGTTCAAGGTGGAGCTGGAAGCTGGAGATTTGGGTGAGTACCAGAGCTGTGGCTGGCAGGGACTGGAAGTGCAGTCAGGAGAGTGCTTCCAGCTGGGTCTTTTCTGTCTGACACCTGGGATGGTGGTTTGTCATTGTCACCTCCAGACTGGTGTGTGCCTGTTTGTCACAGCACAGGGAGTGATCCTCCTGGACTGGGAGTTTGTGACCTGGAACTCCAACACTGGAGATGCTCCAGGCTGAGCGGTGTGGGTACACAATGGGCATTACAAACCCAGTGCCCACTGAGGGAAGGGTCTTTCCAAAGAGCTCCTGCATGACCACATCCCTTTGTGGGGAATGGGAGCACTTGTTAAGCATGGGCTCATCTAACAGAGCCTCTCCATTGCCTCTTCCCAAGGTTATGCCAGCACAGATCACTGGACAATGAGCTTCATGGCCAGAGGGACAGAGCCAGCGGTGATTTGTGATGGAGCTGCCAGCTAAGGGTGCTGGGGTGGGAAAACAGAGCTGTTCCCAGGACAAGAAGACTTTCAGCTTTGAAGCCAAGGCAGCGTCTTGAAAGGAGCGAGCCGGGGCAACTGGGGCAGGCAGCTTTGCCACCCTGCATGTTTACAGTGTTTAAAAAGGACTATTTTCCTGACCCTTGAGGTAATCCTTTGCCTTTCCTCAAATGTATTTTGGGAGAAGCTCAAGCTATTTATGACCCTCCCTGTCCCCTCAGGTAAGCCCAGGGTTTGCAGCAAAGGGGTTTTTTTTCCAGGAGCAGCAGATGGATTTCTCAGGATGAGATTCACCTTATGTTCTTTGTGGATTATGGCACTTCTGAAACTTCCTGGGGGGTTTGGGAGTGGATGGGGTGTGTGACATTTCTGTGTACATTCCTCCTGAGGAGGAAGCTTTGAGCCTGTGTAGTCAGGCCCGTTCTATAAAGGGAATGGATTGGTGATGTGTCCCAGCTCTCACGTCTGCAGCTGTGTGAGCCCTGCAGAGCTGACCTTGGCTCCTGCTCCCTGGCTGGGGAGAGCCTTGAGCCTGAGGGCAGAAACTCACCCACTGCATCCTTCTTGTACCAAAAGAATCCCTTAAGGCCTCTCTGTGTTGTGATCACCCTTTTGCAGCTCTCTGTCAGCAGGTTGTGAGTGAGTCAAATGGTAATTGTGCTTTTCTTCACCTCCACTTCCTTTCCTGCAAAAACACTGACACACATCTTAGAGGTGCTGGCAGTGCTGGAGTTCTGGATGGAGCTGGGGTTGGGAGAGAGCAGCTCTGTCCAGCTTTCACCTCAGACACCAAGGGCTGCACAGCCGTTCTCAGCTGCTCCTTGTTTTTGGAGGCACTGCCTGCGTTCCCAGCCCACGGTACCTCTGGGAGCACCTGAAACCTCCCTCTTCCCTGGCATATTTTTGCATTGACTCCTTCCAGACCTGGAACTCTGTCTTCAGAATGAACGTTGGTTTTTCCTGGGTCCTTTCCAAGCTGCCTTTGCGTGTTTCCTGCTGCTGGAGCAGCGCTGTCTCCAGTGCCCTGAGAGAGGCTCGGGTTCGGTGTGTGCAGACTGCGGATGCTCCGCTCCCTTCCAAGTCTGATCCTTTGGGTCTGATCCCACTGCTGAAGATCATTTACAGATGTGGCAGGCTGAACTCATAGGCCAGGGCTGGAGTTCAGGACATACTCTCACACTTGTTAATATGGAGTTGGGAGGGGTTTTGGTTAACTGTTCTCAGGAGCAAGAGCCTTTTTCTCTGTAAATATTTTAGGTACATGTAAAATGACAGATTGGGAAAATGTCTGTCCAGCCTTTGTTTTTGAGGAGAATAGGAGCAAACATTGTGCTAATCTGATTAGGAGTTGACAAAAGCTGCCAAGTGGGATGACCACTTCTGGCTCCTGTACAAGAATAAGGCAGAGGACAGTTCCTGCTCCAAAGAATTTAGTCTGAGGCCTTGACACTACAAACATTTCTATGCATAACCCTTGTTTTTCTCCTGTCAAAACAATGAGAACAAGCCCAGCACCTGTGTCAGTCTGTGCATGGCCCTTGATGCTGGACACACACCAGATCTAGTAGAACCAAAAGAGGAGAGTCTGACTCTCTCAGGATAGAAAAGGACTGATATAATTTGTTACCGAGTATTAAAGGGAATTGGACTAATAGAACTTGCATTAGTGTTCTCACTGCTTGGAGTGTATTTCACACTCATGACACTACATTAAATCTTGTACATGCCAAGACACACACACACACACCACCCCCCTCCCTCCTCTTAAAGCCTGGGTCTTAGTTAATGGAAATTTGGGAGTTCAGTGATGGCAGAATTAGGGCCTCATTAGTGACTGTTGCTATTTACACTTTGGCAGCTTCTCAAATCAAATTCAAAGGCTGACCAGGTTACTTCACCTCTCACTGCTTTTGTATCTGACCCATTTTTGTAAAGCATTTGCTCAAAGATGCTGCTGGAGCCATTCTTGCTGAGATTGCGAGGTTCGGTGACACTGTCACCGCTAAGTGTCCTTGACTGTAACTTGTAAAAGAGCTGCGGAGACAATTCCCAAGTGTCTGTGAAATGCCTGGATTTTGAGAGTCACACTTAAGCCATTGTGGCTGTCTGGCTCTTTCGGGAAGAAGCAGAGAAAATGGATCTATTTACAGTTGCTGTTTGGACTGGGGGGAGGAAGGGGCAGGTTTGTGTCTGTTTAGCAGAAATGTTCTCACGTAGTGCTTCTCCCTTCCTCGAAGAGTTGCAGCCTTCCTTGAAGAGTTGCAGCTGGTTGGACAGGAGCTGGTGAGTCTGGCCTGTGTGCAGAGCAGCCTTCCAAGTGCACTTTATGGGCTCTGCATAAGTTTCCAGCTCTGTCTCAGCGATACATTGCATATGTCCCAGCCTCGCTCCCTTCGGAGCTTACATCATTTGTTTTTAAGCTCTCCGGTATATTTTCTCTTCCTCTTCCAAAGGCTGTAAGGAATTAGCTGCTAAACTAAAACAGGAGGGCAGTTCTCCTGCTGATAAAGAGTCAATTTTGGCCGAAGTGCAGAGCCCCAGTCTGCAGCACGGCTTCCAGAGCAGCTCCTGTCTCCAGCTGCCAGAGGAGTGGTGCTCACACCTTCCACATCCCAGGGCAGGCAAGGAGCCACAGAGGGAAACCCGGAGGTGAGGCCACAATGGCAGAACTGGGATGGCCAAAGGGAGGTTTTGATACCTTTATTGCAGTTAAGCCCTGGTCGTCTTCCACATCCAGAGCTCCAGCTTCACAGAGTCCCTGGAAAGGCTGCAGGACTTCCCTAGGGAGGCTGGTGGTCCTAGTGGCCTGCTCAGGTGGAACAGGGCTGTTCCTGCAGCTGTTGAGGTTTCACAGCCATGATCACATGTGTCACAGAGGGGTGTCCCACCATGGTCTCCCTCACCTCAGCTCCTCTTTTGCACTCTCTGTGCTGGTTTGGACAATCTCCCACTTTCCCTCTGCCCAGCTCACACAAGTTCCCAGTTAATACATTTTAAAATCCCTTTGTGTGCTTTAGAGCTCATTGCCTGTGAGCTGGGAGCTGGAATCCTCCTCACCCCACATCCCAAAGGCTGCAAAGCTGCTCTGAAATCACACCAGAAATCGGTACTCCCCACGAGCCCAGTGGGCAGAGGTGAGGAGGGGTCACCTCTGCACTTGCCAGGCTGGAAGGACAGGCTGTCCCTGTCAGCTGGGCAGGAGGATCGTGGTTTAAAGCTGCTCCCCAAAGCAGGGGTCACTGACCAGTGCTGTCAGTCAGTCCTGAACTCAGGGTAACTGAAAGGAGGAGAAAGGATTATTATGATTTACTTCAGTACCAGGAAATCAGCGGCCCCCAAGGGAGCCAACCTGGCAGTTTCTATTGATTCTTTTTTTTGCTTTCTTTGTTCCTTTTCAATTTTTTTCCCTGCCCACTGTTATTGCACACATTGATTCCCCTGAGGGATCTCTTTGCAAGGCCCTGGAGAGCTTTGAGTCAGATTTCCTGTGAGTCTCCAGAGTGCAGCTTCTCCCACCAAGCCTGTTTTTGCAGAGTTCTGGAGGAGAAACTGGTTTGTCCGGGCTGGATCAAAGCACCTCCCTTCCCTCCTGGGCTCCAGCAGCAGCAGGAGGAGGTGGGGAGCAGGAGAGCATCTCATGGTAGAGATGGGAGCTCTATAAACACCAGTGTCTCAGAAATGGGGATCCTTCTGCCTTGAAACCCTCTTGTTCCCTCTCTCCAGGAGGGGAGTTTCCCCACACCCCAATCCCAGGTCCTCGTTCAGCCCCATGGCCCCCAGGAGAATTGAACATTTCCTTGGGTGAGGCCATTTTGATGGGTGCACAAAGAGCTTTGGCTTCCTGCAAACCAAACTTTCTCCTCTTGGTAATTTTTATAGGTAGAACTCGAAATCCTCCTCTTCAGGAACCTCCTCCTTGTAAAGGGCAGATTTAGTGTCCTGCTGAGTTAGACAAGGGAGATGCTGGACTTCCCTTTGCTTTGGACATTCAAACAAATGGCAGGTGATTTACTTTTAGCATTATCTCTTTGTCTTGGGGAGGGGAGCCACATTCTAAAGGCTCAGAGGTGCTGGGAAGTAAAGCTATATATGCATAAAGACTGTTTCAATGCTGAACACTAAATTTAGTGATGGATAAAAAAAAGAATGTGAATATGCACTTAATGCAGAATTTTATGGATGGTCCTAATTTAATATATTGCAAACTTTGTAAATACTTGAGAAAAGCCTGTAAAGTATGTAAATAAATGAGATTTGTATGTAAGAAGAATAAAAAAGTTTTTAATTTTTGCAATTAAATACAAGTGTTAATGACCCTTTTCCCTTTTCCTGATTTTTATTTTCGTGTTGCATGTCAGCTATTGAGGGGTTCTTTAACCTTTTTTGGGGCACTTTTTCTAAGGGAAGTGTAATTATAAATGAAAAGTCAGAACACTTTTGTTAGGAAAATGTCATAAGAAACACTGTGAAAAATGAGCAGTTTGGGAAACTTTCTGTGAGTTTTAGCCTGGTTCTCTGAACAAAGTTGATGCAACGGCTCTGCCTGTCCCTCCTTTCTTTTCTTCCCAGCAACAATCTCCATATTTCCTTCACATTTGAGTTGATTTTAGCCAAACTTTGAGGCGTGGAAGACGATAAACTCCTCCAGAGCTCATAAATCCGGGCGAGTAGGGAGAAAAGAGATCCTGTTACTCCCACAGCAGTGCAGGAGCCCTGTTAGACACCGGCCAGCCCCGCTGGAGACCCTGGAGATGTGAGTCAGTAGAAGCCCAGGCTGGGTCACTTCTGTGCTGCAGAGTGGGGCAGGTGGAGCCAGCAGGCTGGAGCAGAGCCTGTCAGGTGTTGGTGTGTGCCTCCTGTCCCTGTCCCTGTCCCCCTGCAGTGGCTGCTGCTCCCTGGGGTGTGGGGAGAAGGAAAGCTGCAATGCACATATCCTGTCAATGCAGAGCCCATGGTTTGGTGTTCCAGCCAGCCCCGAGGGCAGCCACAGACTCCCAGCTCTCCTGTTTGGGGCCAGCTCAGCTCTGTGCCCTGCTCTTCCTCTCCTGCTCCCCTCTCCTGATGGTTCAGGGAAGAGGCACCAGCCCTCTGCTTGCCCCTGCTCTCAGCAGGCCGGGCAGCCCAGGGGCTGCTCCTCAGCTGCCAAATGCTGTCCCCCCATCACAGCCACGGGGCTCCCTCTGTCTGGGGAGGTGCTGTGCTGCAAAGTGCTCTCAGCAATTGCATCTTGCTGCCTTTGTTTCTAAGGCAGCTGCATTCCAGGGATAGGGGAGGACCTCTGTGAAAACAGGGCTTTGTCAGTTGCTGTGGGATTGTTGTTACAGACTGTGGGTGACACTGTGGTGGGTATTTACTACAGGGGAGGAGGAGGAAGCTGATGAGGTTTTCTCTGGGCAGCTGGAAGTTGCCTCATGGTCAAAGGTCCTGCATCTCCTGGGGAGCTTCAACCATCCTGATATTTGTTGGAGAGACAGACAACACAGCCTGGCACAGACTGGAA
The DNA here is from genome assembly GCF_036417665.1 of Passer domesticus. NCBI lineage: Eukaryota > Metazoa > Chordata > Aves > Passeriformes > Passeridae > Passer > Passer domesticus. The sequence continues at coordinate 2,383,678 of NC_087498.1, forward strand.
GTCCAGGAAATTCCTGCAGTTCATTGAAAATAACTTTTTGATACAAGTGGTGGAGGAGCCAAGGAGGAGAGGTGTGTTTCTGTTTGGTACTAGCAAACCAGGAGAGATTGGTTGAAGTTTGGAAGGTTGGGGAAAGCCTTACCTGTAGTGACCGATGTTATGGTGAAACTCAGGGTCTTGTGTGGGAGGCAGAGCAGTAGCAGGGCTAGAACCCTGATTTTCCAGAGAGCCAGTTCAACCTTTCCAAGGACCTACTTAGAGGAATCCCATGCAATAGGGCTCTAGAAGGGAAGGGGGCCCAAGAGAGCTGGTCAATATTCAAACATCCAAACTCAAGACCAGTGCATCCCTATGATCCAGAAATCAAGCAAAGAGGACAGGAGACCTGCATGGAAGAGCAGTGAGGTTTTAGCAATTCTCAAATGGAAGAAAGAAATTGATGGGATGTTGAAAAAGGAACAGGCACATGAGAGATCTATAGGAACATCTTTGGGGTATGCAGGGATGCAAGGAGGAAGGCCACAGCCCACTTGGAACTGAGTCTGGCAAGGGACATCAAGAACAACAAGAAGGGCTTCTCCAAGTGCATTCAGCAGCAGAAGGAAGATTAGGGAAAATGTGGGGCTGCTGCTGAATCCACTGGGTGTCCTGGGCACAGAAGACACAGAGAAGGTGAAATTACTCAACACCTTCTTTGCCTCAGGCTTCACTGCTGAGAGCAGACCTCAGGAATCGCAGATGTTGGAAGTAAGAGATGAAGGATGGAGAAAGGGGAACTTCCCCTTGGTCACAGAAAGTTGAGAGAGATCAGCCAGGCAGACTTAACATAAATCCATGGTGGGATGCACCCTCAGGTGCTGAGGGAGCTGGCAGAGGTTGTTGCTTAGCCACTCTCCATCATTAAAAAACCCTGGAGAATGAGAGAGGTGCCCAATGATTGGAGAAAAGCCAATGTTTAAGTCCTGCCTTCAGAAAGGGCAAGAAGGAGGATCTGGGAAATTCCCAGCCAGTTAGCCTCACCTTCATCCCTGGAAAGGTGATGGAACAGCTCATTCTGAAGGCCACCAAGCACCTGAAAGTAAAGGAGGTTATTGGGAGTGGTCAGCATGGATTCACCAAGAGGAAATCCTGCTTGACCAATCTGATGCCCTCTGTGATGGCACAGCAGGATGGGTTGATGGAGGACAGCAGTGGGTGGTGTCTACCTTGACTTCAGCAAGGTTTTTGACACTGTGTCCTGTAACATCCCCATGGATACGATCAGGAAATGTGAGTTGGATGAAAGCTCAGTGAGGTGGATCAAGAACTGGCCCAATGGCTGAGCTCAGTGGGTCGTGAGCAGAGCAGAGTCCAGCTGGAGGCCTGTAGTCAGTGGCATTCCCCAGGGATCAGTACTGGGTCCAGTCTTATCCAACTTGTTTATCAACAGCCTGCATGAAGGGATGGAATGGACCCTGGTTTTGGTGAAGATACAGAACTGGGGGAGTGGCTGATCCACCTGAAGGCTGGGCTGCCATTCAGAGGGACTGGACAGGCTGCAGAGTTGGATGGAGAGGAACCTAATGAGGTTCAACAGGAGCAAGTGCAGGTCCTGCACCTGTGGAGGGATAACCCCAGGTACCAGCACAGGCTGGGGGTGACCTACTGGGGAGCAGCTCTGCAGAGAAGGACCAGGGGGTCCATGAGTCCACCATGAGCCAGCAGTGTGGCCTGGGGCCAGGAGGGACAACGGGATCCTGGGGAAGAGTGTGGTGAGCAGGTCAGCAGATCCTTACCCTCTGCTCTGCCCTGGGGAGGCCATGTCTGTGTTCAGTTCTGGTCTCCAAGTTCAAGAAAGACAGGAGGTACTGGAGAGAGTCCAATGGAGGCCATAAAGATTATGGGACTGGAGCAGCCCTCTGATGAGGAGAGACTGCTGGAGCTGGGCCTGGTTAGTCTGGAGAAGAGAAGGCTGAGGGGGATCTCATCAATCCATGTAAATATATCCAGGAGGTGTCAGAGGATGGTGTCAGACTCTAGTTCTGCCCAGCAACAGGACAAGGAGCAATGGCCATAAGCTCAAAATACAAGAAGTTCCACCTCAAGACAAGAAAAACTTAATTCCATGGAGGGTGGCAGAGCACTGGAACAGGTGCCCAGGGAGTTATGGAGTCTCTCACTCTGGAGATATCCCAAACCCACCAGGATCTGTTCCTGTATCACCTGTTCCAGGTGATCTTGCAGAGGGGTTGGACTGGATGATTTCCAGAGGGCCCTTCCAACCCCAGCTATTCTGTGATTTTGAGAAAAAGAACAAGAGGTAAATAAGGGGACCCATAACTGAGGGCTCAGGGGATGGCTGAGGCTTGGATGAAGAATGCCAATCCAGGGACTGGGATTCAGGCATGGAGAGTGACCATGCGTGTTCGTTGGCACCAGCCCCAGTGCAGCCTCTCCATCAAGGCCGATATGTGACACGGGTGTGTCCAACGTGGCTCCAAAACTCTAATAAACACATTTCCTCCCCAGTCTTCAAGCTGTTGGGTGTTCCTTGCTTTTGGGAGGTGCTTTAAATCTGACTGCCAGAGCCGTGGGCTGCTGAGAGCAGAAGCTGCCTGCACGATGCTGAGCTCAGGTCTCCTTTCTGTCCTCCTGGTGCTCTCAGTGCTGGAACTGAGCTGGTGCCTGAGTGATGAAGAAAAGAAGATCATCTTGGATGAGCATAATAAATATCGCTCCCAGGTCTCTCCTCCTGCCAAGGCTATGAGGAAGATGGTAAGTGGCTTTTATTACAGAGGAGTTCTGGGGTGTTTGTGTGGTCCAAGGCTGGATCTTAACGCAAGGAGGGATCAGGGAGTTCCTATGGGGAGGCAGAGCAATTCTCATGTAGGGTTACAAGTAGGTGTTAATGGAGGGGTTCCCTAAACTGCCTCTAAAGAGAAGAGTTTCCTTTACTTTTGGAGTGTCTTTGGTAATTTTCTGGAAGTTCCTAAGTGTGATGTGAGTCCCCGGGTGCTGTTCCATGAGAGTGATACAGCTCTCACTCAGCTGAGTGCCTGCTGGAGCTCCCTGTGATGGCAGGAAGGGCAGGTGAGACCCTGCCATGAGCAGGTGCCATGACCTGGAGACTTTGGCATGGTCATTGCCAAGAGGTGGTGTGGGAATCCTGCTGTGTGGGACATCACACAGTGCTCTGTATTTGCATCAACTTCAAACATATTGGTCAAGTCCGTCAATTATTGGGGCCCATCATGCTCCTACTCCTCCCCATGCCTTGTGCAGAGCTGCCTTGGATGTGAGGGATCCTCTGTTTTGCTTGTGGAAATTGAGCCAGGTCCCACATCACGTGTGGTTGCAGTGGGAGCAAAACTGAGCTCTAGAGCTGGTGCTTTTTGTCTTGCTCAGACTCTTGATTTGATTAGAACTTGGCTATGAGGTTTTATCTTGCACATGTGATTTTTCCTCATTGTTTGCAAATCATGGGGAGGAGGAGGACAACTTTTATCCTGGAAAGTTGGAGCCCTTTCCTCTTGGGTTACAGAGTGCTTGGAGGACACCTCCCTGCCCGGCCCAGAAGTTGCCCAGAATGAGTAAAGCCTTTGTGGGCTGGTAAATGGGAGTTTAACAACCAAACAAAGCCCTAAATTCAGGGAGAGGAGACCTAACCAGTGACTGCAGACTCAAAGGGGACAGAGCCAGAACGCTCAGCACTGTGATGGTTTCTCCACACTGAGTTGAGGATGGTGTTAGATGAGTTCCAGAAGAGGTTGTGAGAGTTTTGCTGGTGCCCTGACCTTCTCCTGTTTGACCCATAAACCACGGCTTGTGCTGGGACTGACCATGGAGCTCCCCTCTCCTGAGGACTGTGTTGAGTAGGGGTTTGAATTTTCCTCATGGATGGGGAAACTGCAGCCAGGCAGTGCAGGGGTGCTTGGTGAGTGCTTTGTTCGTGCTGGAGAGCCCAGTGTCCCTCCTGTGTGCTGACTCCGAGCTCCTTGCAGACCTGGGACACGGACCTGGAGGTTGATGCTCAAAAGCATGCAGAGAAGTGCATGTGGTCCCAGAACGGGGGCCCTGGCAGATTAAACCTCTTTGCTTCACCTTCAACCCTGGATGTGAAATTGGCCATTGAAGAATGGAATGCAGAGAGGAAATTCTACAACTGGAAAACATCTGAGTGTGTCCCCGGGCAGACGTGTGAGAACTACATCCAGGTACCAGCTGCTGGGGTGGAGGGGCTGTCGGGACAGGAGCTGGGCCACTGCCCCAGCTCCTCCAAAATCTTTGCAAAAGGACAGGGAACCAGGTGGGATTCACAATGATAGAGGCAGACCTGGGCATGGTATCAATCATGAGTGGCCTTTTGGAGAAGAACTTTTCTGAGACAAGCCCTGCAGCCCTTTTTTTGGCTGCTCAGCAGTGCCAGCTCAGTGCCAGCTTGTCTTGGGTGGAAGGATGAGGTCCAAGTGTTTCTTCACAGCTTGGGTGGGAGCAAGGAGGAGAAGAGATGGTGGTGGTAATTGGATGGATGGATGGATGGATGGATGGATGGATGGATGGATGGATGGATGGATGGATGGTTCCAAGACCATAGCAGAGGTGGTGATGCTCTGCCTGGGCAGACTATATGGTAGGAAAGCTGTGGCAGTGGAATATATGACCTTGGGAAGGTTCAGACAGGGGCAAGGGGGAAGATCCTGAATGCCAAAGCAACATGGGGATGGGGATCTGGGGCACATGCTGGGAGATGAGGAAGATATTGCAGCAGACTTTAAGGCCAGGGGAGAGACTGCCTTCAACCAGTCCCCTCACCTTCAACCCTGGTCTTTGCCTTAGGTGGTCTGGACATATACAGCTCATGTTGGCTGTGGGAGCAGTTATTGTGAGAAGATCGATGGAGCTGAAACAGAGAACGTGCACCTGCTTGTTTGCAGCTATTATCCCCCGTAAGTTCCAGGCCCAATATCCATCCCCTGCTCTGTTCTGAGGGGGGTGAGGGATCTGCTCCACAGAGTTGTCTGCCCTGGCTTTAGCTGTCTTGGGGTCAGGCTGGTGAGTAAATGGCCCTGACAGGCCATGGCAGGAGACCAAGACCTGTTTGCTGCATTAATCCCAAGTTTTGCCTTGGCTGGGATATCCCAGCTGAATCAGCCCCTCTCTGGGATGGGTGTTTCCCCTTTCCTCATGTCTTCTTTATCTTGGCATTTTCTGCTTCCAGGAGTAATAAAAAGAAAGACAAGCCCTACGTGGATGGACCCTCTTGTGTAAACTGTCCCAAGGACACAGTCTGTGTGAACAACCTGTGTGGTGAGTGAGGGGAGGCCTGGAGGGGCTGTTGGGACTGAGACCCCAGGCTGGGCCTGAGCTCTGAACCCTCCTGGAGCTGTCAGGAAGCCCCAAACTGCAGTTCCAGGGCTGGACCATGAGACTTCAGGAGCAATTGGTGCTCCTAACAGAGGTCAACTGCCTCAAGATGAGGAGGATTGGTCAAGGGCCTTGTACCCAGTTAGGCAGCATTATTTGCCCCTTGCATGGCAGGAGGATGTGAGTGCCATGAGATGTCTCCAGATTGGGAACCCCAGAGTGGGGGGTGGCCCAGAGTGACCTGAGAGGGCTCAGCTGCTGTTTCAGCCCCTCACTGGTTTCTGTTGGTCCTGCTCACTGCATGGATCTGTGGAGGTGAACCAGCCCTAAACCATGGCACTTTTCATCTCTGCATCTCTTTCATCCACCCTAACAGCCCTGCCAAAACTCACAGCCACAGCCAAACCAGAACCCACAGCATGAGGCCACCATAACCACAGCCAAGCCACCATCCACAAACTCACTTTCAACCACCATCCCAAAACTCACTTCCAGCCACTTCAGCAAACCACCCCCCACAGCCACGCTGCCAAGCACAGCCAAGCCCAAACCCCCAGTATTCTCACCCATCACAAGAGCCAAACCAAAACCTGCCAAAACTCTCCCAACAAAAACCCCAACCAGGCCAAAACCCACAACACCAAAACCCATGACAACTCTGGCTAAGCCAAAACCCACCACAACTCTGGCTAAGCCAATATCTGCTGCTACAACACCAGCATGTGCCACAATAGCAAAGACACGACCAAAAACTGCCACAAGCACAAAGCCAGAGCACAAAGACCTGATCCTGTTGAGGCAACCAGGATCACTCTTTCCTGTGAGCCCAAGTTAGACCCAATTCCAGAGGTAGAGACAGGCAATGGAGAGCCTCTTAGCTCCTTCACTAAACAGGATCTTCTATTCTAACTTCATCTTGTCTTCTTTTCCTTCCATATATGCCCTGGACACAGAAGAACAGAAGACAAACTCTAACAAGACAAGTGTGGATCCACCCAAAGGAGGAGCCCCCAGTACCTGCTTGGGCTTCTCACTCTTCCTCCTCCCCAGTGCCATCCTGCTGGGCCTTCTGCTCTGAAGGGTCTTCCTCAGCTGTCCCTGCACCCCTCAGCAAGGCTTTGGTCAGGGCTGGTTGTTCCACAGCCCTGGTGGGCTCAGGAGGCTCCTTGGACATTCACACGCTCCCTCCTTACGCTGCCTTCTCTGCTGCAGCCCCAGAGAGCCAAGGCTGATGCTGGGGGAACCTTGTCCCCTTCCTGAGGAGACCTGAGGGCAGGAGGGTGTTTGCCATAATGCTGGTGACCTTGGATGCTTCTCCTTTTTCCTGGCTTTTGTTCTATTTCCAGGCTGGAAGTGTTGAGCTGTCCCACGCACCCACAAACCCATATGGGCAGCAGGCCCTGCCACAGCCTGGCCCCAGGGACAGCAGGGTGACTTGGGGACAATGAGGCATAGTGGTTGGCTTTGGTGTTTGCAGATGAGGCATAGTGGTTGGCTTTGGTGTTTGTCAGGAGGAGTTTCCCCACAGAAATGCTCTTTTCCCTCCCAGTGTATTTCTTTTAGCTTTGGACAAGTTTTACCTCTTTCCCTTCTTTTCCAAGCAGAGTGGCTATTTGGGATTTCTGTTTCCTCCTGGTTCTGGTGGAGCTCTGGCCAGTACTGCCCAGCTGCTCACCCCTCTCCTCACACTGTGCAGCCCTTGCCTCTTCCCTCTCTCCTCCTCCCTCTCTCTTGCTCTCTGGCACATGTCCCATCCCTCAGCCATTCCAATGCCACAGATTTATTTTACACCTGTGCCTGCCTGCACCTGTGTGTCCACAGAAGAGAAACCTTCAAAGCTGAGAGAGGCCACCAGCTCCTTCATGTAGCTTTTCCCTGCATGGCTTCATTATGTGCATCATTTCAGTGTATTTGAATTTAAATACAGATCCTGACTGATGTGCAACTTGTGTGTGTGTGGTCAGGGAGAACAAATCCCCACATGGGTTGGTACGATCTGAGCCCCAGAGATAAAAGTGATGCTGTTACAGGTCACTGGTGTCCCTGCTGCCCGGCAGCACCAGCGGTGTGCAGGAGCCCAGCTGGCTGTTCTGAGGTCCCTGGCCAGTCCAGCCCGGCCAGGAGGTGACCAGCAGGTGGCACTGGGAGAGGCACCGCTGAGAACTGGGCAGCTCAGCTGGCCCCGCACACCCTGCCCGCAGTGCTCAGCTTTGTTTCATCGCCACCCTCAGATCTAGTGAAGAATCTGATTAAAAATAACCTCGTGCCCAGGTGCCGTGGCTGCTGCACGCTCTGGGAGCAGCTGAGCTCCTGCTGCCCAGCTGCCTTCAGTGAGAAATCCCTCCCTGCCTTATGGACAGGTGATAAAACACAGCCCCAGAGGCTGCTCCGCACCCGGGGAGGGGAGAGGGCTCGGAGCTGGGAGAGCATTTCAGGACCTCCTCTGCTTTTGCATCTGAGTGCAGGGCAGTGTGGCATTCCCTAAAAGTTCCCTGGAAACACTACCAAGAGCAGAAAACCATTTCTCCTCCCAGCAAGACCGGGGCACTGGGGCAAGCCCTGATTTTTTGCAGGGCTGGATCCCCCACCCTGCTGAGAGCCATGGAGGCACAACGCTGCTGCTGCTGCTGATTATCAGGCACCAGCAGAATTCCAGGAGTGAAGTGTTTTATCACTGGTGTGGGGCTGTGAACCTTGTAGAAGCTCTTGAGTTTTGTTTTCCTGGAGGTTTTGACTTGTGGGGACAGGCTGTTGTGCAAGGACCTATTTATAGAGATGCTTGCAGCAGAGAACTCCAGCCCAGAAGGAAATCCGCTTTCCTCTCGCCCTGCTCCCTGGGACAGGGGCTGAGCCTGCCCACACAGGCATCTGGGGGCTTGGCTGAATGCTGGATTTGGGGGTTCAGGCACGAGCAGGGTTGGGGTGGTGCACGGGGGAGTGCACACAAACATTCAAGGCAGGCTTGTGCAGCATTTCCACTCCATTTCTGGGGTTGGCATAAAGGGGACTCTGGCACTGGGGTGACCCTGGCAGAGATTCTGCCAGGTTCTCACAGCCCTGTACCCTGTGTGCTGGGAGGAGGAGAAGGCATTACCCATCAGCTGCTGACTGGGGTGAAATGATGGGATTTGTGGTGTTTGTGAGGCCTGGCTTCTTTATGAACCTCACCTGCTGG